>NC_085140.1:30033170-30339065 GCF_024139115.2 Armigeres subalbatus
GCACGAGAAAGGCATCATTACCGCTAGGTGGATTAATTTGGGTTTTATTTCAATATTATACGGTACGGTTGTAAAAGCTTCATTGCGTTATGGGTCTCAACTTGCATTCTATCAAAACTTGTGTTCAATTAGTGCGTGCGTGCGTGCCCATTGTAGCCCTTACTGGCTGCCATTGTTATTATGGAAGAACGCTGTCTCTATTACAGTTACCGGGAGTTAGAAGGTGTTAGCTCTACTTCATATCCAGTGATCCATTTCAGACGGCCTGGTAATTCATGACACATTCCGAGGCCACTTTCACTTATAAAAAGGCCCATCTGTTCATGCTACCATAATCAATTGGATAATGGATCCGAATTCAGGACTATTCAATCCAGCGCGTATTTAGTTTTAGTAATTGAATAATGATATGCAGGTACAGACAAATTGAAGCAATCGCACTAAATTAATCCATATCCGGAGAATTCAGAATTTCGTGGCGCTTGATATAATCTTGAAAGAGCGTGTCCACTGAATTCCTTATGTAGTATTATGCGATACGGTATAACGTTCCACGGCAGAGCTCCATACGTGATTCGAACTGGACATGCGTATCCGGTTTCTAAATGCGACATTACTGTCAGAACACTAATCACAGTATATCAGGACAGGACAGCAGCCCGAATGGATCTCCACGAAATTAAGCAGCACATATCCCATCGAACGCATATTATTTATTCACTTTTTGCTAAGCAAAATTTAACACTATAACAATTTATTTGTGTTGAAACTAAACAAAAATTCATAAAATAACAAAAAAGTAACCTTCACAAGTTTTAAGTGTATGGCTGCTCGCTGTTGGGCTACAAACCAAGAATTGATTATATCCTTGCGTTGTGTTTAATTGCAATGTATTACAAAACTGTAAAAGCTTTTACAAATAGAGTAGCAATTGAGAACGCATGCTATAAATCAATAACAAAATACACAGGATTCTGTTTTTATATGATTTACATTTTCTCAATTTTGCACTCATCAAAAAAGTATTCCGTACAATAATTACCAGCTGATTTTTCTTTGACTATTTAGGAGTTTTTGAAAAATGCTGCATAAATTTTGCTGGTAAATTGAAGCCACAAGATCAAATATACGACCGGGAAAAAATGGGTTAAAACAGAATTCTGTGTAACAGTTCTCCAAAAACGGTTTTCCTGAGACATCACATAAAATGATTTAATAAAACCCAGATCAATCCACCTAGCGTTGGTGGTGCCTTTCTCGCGCATTAAAAAAAATAAGAAAAACACATAAGAGAGGTCGAAATAGCACTTTAGGGGAATAGATTTTACTTTTTCTATCAATTCATATGCATTTGCGGTCATTTGAATGCATTGCTGCCATTTTTGAAAAAAAATTTTTTTTTTTTTTTTTAATTTTTTTCCCAAGGCAGAAAAACAATGTTTTTTTAATAACTTTGGAACGCAATAACCGATCAGGCCAATTTTCAATAGGAAACAACTAGACCGCAATCCGCGTCGACTGCAACTTGTTGCGAGCGAATAATGCTAAGTACCAAAAAGTGTGTCTCACATTTTTGTACACACACACACACACACATACATACACACATACAGACATCATCTCAATTCGTCGAACTGAGTCGATTGGTATATAACACTATGGGTCTCCGAGCCTTCTATCAAAAGTTCGGTTTTGGAGTGATCCTATAGCATTTACGTATACTTTGTATACGAGAAAGGCAAAACATACACAACAATGCCTTGTACGATCGCATCAATTGAATTGTTTTGAATATATTAATATGTGCACAAATTCCTGTTATATAAGATATGTAATGTTGCTCAAAATATTGCATCTCTGTTTTAAATTGGTATGTTTGTTGAATAGAATGGAATTTACATCACGCTATACTTTTTCCAAATATTCTCAACTAAAAATATCACCAAAGCTAAAATCTGACCGACCGCAAAGATCATCCCCAACGGCACAAAATCGCCAAACTCGATCAAATATTCCACCGGAGCTAGCAATGGCTGAAACTGGTGCTCGTTGTTGACATACTGTTCATAGATCCTGCGCCAAATTCCGGTTTCGAACACCCAGTTTAGTATACGTTCGAACTTCTCCCGCAGTGGATGACTCCACGCAAACCCAAAACTCGGTGGATAGGGCATCAGACGTTCCGGCAGCAACACTGTATAGCGATCGTTCGTACGTGGATTGTAGTTCACATTTGAATTGAGGATTGCTTCTCCCGATTCGCAGTAATACAACAGAGCCATTTTGCCGATGTAAGATGTTTTGGATGTAACTACTTGCATGTTGATTCTGGTGCCATAGTATTTTAGGAAATCGACCTCCGACGGCTTCACGGCAAACCGCTCACCTCGTTCGATCAGTTCGAGCATGGTCTTTGCATCAGGGGTGTATCGCAGTGTAGTCATATATTCGATCACCTTGACCTCGTAGCTTGCGATGAGCATGAAGTCGATCATATAAACGGCTAACAGTAGTAGGGGCCATCGGTTGAAGGAAAATAGGAATCGCGTGACCAGGAATGTGACCACCAAAATCCACGCCCCCAACTGGAATGGCTTGGAGAACTGAATCAGGATCAGGCGATCGTGTCGCTTGGGGACGACTACGCAGATTGCGTCCCATTGTGGCAGATAGAGCCGTTCGGTGGACAAGATCATGCATGCCGTGCGCCGGGTGGCAAAGTCTACATGTTGGTCAACAGGCCAGCACTTTGCAGATGATTTGGGATCACTATCAAAGCGAACTGTGGCGTTTTGTTTGGTAGCAATTACTTCGATCAGCTGATGATCGAGTCCAGCAAGGATATCTCCACGGTTGGATCTTTCCATATATAGGAACGGATAAAGCTTCTTATAGTGAACTCGGTAGGTGTATCCATGAAGACTGGTTGATTGACTTGCGGTGACAAGTTCGGTGATGGTTTGGGGCTCATCCGAGGTTAGGAAACCGTACGGAAACATTGAGAGGTTCATTGTGAGTGGATCGTAGATTACAAGTAAAGCTTTATAGATCTTGAGATTTTGAAGAATGAATAATGAGTGTCGCACGGCTTCCAAAGCGTTGGAAGAGTTTTGAAAGAATATTACAGGACGAATGTGGATATCATAGCAAGTAGGAATGATCTGAAAGTGAATGAAAAGGACGTGCAGTATTTTAGGAGGCGAATTCTTACAATCTATTTACCTCGGATAAATGCGTGATGTTCTCCATAAAAACCATTGTGCGGTTCCTACTGATACAACTGCAAAACATGCTACAGATGGTTTTGGGAAATGCGAGTGTTGTAATCAACATGGTTTGAAGTGGTTCGATCAAATCAACGAAAACTGCATCGTAGTTATTCGTAAGAGCATTCTCCCTAATTTCGCTGCTGAACTGCCGCAAATTGAGCGGCTCTCTCGCAGAAACGCACATCATTACGACTGTAAGTAACGAAATCATTGTTTGGAATGAATGGATTTATTGTTCAAACGAAGTTAGTATTTTTGTAGCAAGCGCTTCGATAGTCTTTTTGAAACCTGGTAGTTTAGAACTTATTCATTGAAAAGCTTTTAGCGCCATTATCGCATTTAAATACCCATTGTAGTGGTATTTAGTGTCACTTCCTTACAGATTTGAACTCATGAGGGACGCGTTATTTACTTTACAGTTACACAGTTATCGTTATCAGATAAGTACCTACAATTATTTTCGAATTAAGAGTGCTGTCACTCATTGATTCATCGTCGAAGCGAGTGTCACTCATGCAAGTCAAATTTTGCCCAATGTAAAATAATTTATCTTCAGCAAAATATGGTGACATGCATTTACACTCCTAGTAAAAAATAAATGCAAAAATAGATATTTCTTAGGAGTTTTAAATACTGAGGTTTTTGGGCTATGGGCAAGAGTGCCACCTAGATAATGTGTATCAACGAATTCAAAGGAAAAATTTAATATAGCGCAGGTACATGCTAGAGCAGAGGTTCCAAAACTGTGGGTCGCGACCCCCTGGGGGGTCGTGGGCTGTTCAGTGGTGGGTCGCGAAAGATAAATTTTAATTCATAATTTTGTTACTATTTTGTCCCACAAATCTATTCCATATTTTGAGTTAGGATCTAACTAATGATTGGATGATTAAAGCACAACAAGCCTGACGAGGTCGATGGTCTTTTATACGTTATACGATATTTGGGCAAGTAGACAGAAGTCCTATACAATCCAAATGTAAGCCCCGAACCCAATCCAAAACCAATCCTAATCCAATTCGAATCCAATCTAAATCAAATCCAAATATTTTCAAAATCCAATCCAAATCTAATTCTATTCCAATCCAAATCTAATTCAAATCCAAATCCAATGATTATCAAATCGAAATCCAATCTGAATAAATTTCAAATCCAATCCAAATTCGATTCAAATTCCATCCAAATCCAATCCACATCCAATCCAAAAAATTGACGAATTTTTGACAAATACAATGATGGGATATAATGCAATTTATTATAATTTGTTATTTTAACTTAAAACGGCTACGCAGTCTTTAAGGATTAAAACAAGATTTATATTTGTCCAACGTTTCGACACGGGGTTGGTGTCTTCCACTGATGAAGGCACCAACCTCTTGTCGAAACGTTGGACAAATAAATCTTGTTTTAATCCTTAAAAACTGCGTAGCCGTTTTAAGTTAAAATAACAATGAACAGTCGATCATTCGAAAATACATTATAACTTGTCCAATCTAACGCGAACTCATTTTTATCTAATTTCACAAAAGCAATGAATTTGGTACCTGGTGGGTCGCAAGCAATATGGGATTCTGCTAGGTGGGTCGCATATCCAAAAGTTTGGGAACCTCTGTGCTAGAGAATCTGTGTAAAAAGGTCGAAAGTCAAAAGGTCGATGGTCAAAAGGTCGAAGGGCAAAAGGTCGAAAGGACAAAAGGTCGAAGGGTCAAAAGTTCGAATATGTGTCTTAACGTCGAAAGTCAAAAGGTCGAAGGACAAAAGGTCGAAAGAACAAAAAGACAAGAAATTAGATGGGAGTTGTGAGTAGTGACAAGTAAGATGCAAGATGGAAGTAGTGAGCATGGATAAATGAGAAGTGAGAAGTAAAAAGTGAGAAGTGAGTAGTGAAAAGTGAGAAGTGGTAAGGAAGAAATAGGAAGTAAAAAGTGACAAGTGAGAAATGTGATGTGAGAAGTGAGGAACGGAGAAGTAAGAAGTGAGATGTAAATAAGAAGTGAAAAGGAAGAAAGAAGAAAGGTGGAAACATATAGTAAGCAAGAGAAAGGAAGAAAGAAAAAGAACAGAAGAGAAAAAAAGAACAAAGGAAGAAAGAAGAAGAAATATGGAAGAAGGAAAAAAGGAAAATAGAAGAAGGAAGGAAGAAGAATGAGATAAGACACAATGAAGCAAAACAAAAGAAAGAAGGAGAAAGCAAGTAACAGGAAAAGAGAAGAAAGATGGAAGAAATAAGGAACAAAAAAGAGAGAAATAAGCAAGAAAGAATATTTTTAAAACTTTATTTGTGTTTTTTAAATTCTTGGATTAGGTTAAACACAGAGGAAAGAAGAAAAAAAGAAGGAAGAAAAGAGGATGAAAGAAGTAAGAAGGAAGAAAGAAGGAAGAAAGAAAAAAGAAAGTAGGAAGAAAAACAGGAACAAGAAGGAAGAAGAAAGAAAGAAGGAAAAACGTAAAAAGAAGAAGAAAGAAAGTAGGAAGAAATAAGGAAAAAGGAAGGAAAAATTGGAGGAAGGAAGAATGTGTAAAGAAAGAATAAAGACGAAAGAAAGAAAGAAAGAAGAAAATCGGAAAAAAGGAACAAGGAAGAACGAAGAAAAGAATAAGAAATAAAGGTAGAGGAAAGAAGAAAAAAGAAAGAAGGAAAAAAGAAAGTAGGAAAAGAGAAATAAGAAAAACGGAAGAAAAGAAGAAGAAAGGAAGAAAGAAGTATGAAAGAAAGAAAAAAAAAGAATAAAAGAAAAAGAGAAGAAAAAAAGAAAGAGTAAAGAAGGAAAAAAAGGAAGAAAATAAAAATCAAGAAGGAAAAAAAAACAGGAAACAAAAGGGAATAGAAAAGTGGTGAGAAAAAGAAGAAAGAGAGAAGAAATAAGGAAGATAGAAGGAAGAAAGGAGGCAATAAGAAGAAAAAAGAAGAAAGAAAGAAGGAAGCAAATAGGAAGAGAGAAGGAAGAAAGAAGGAAGAAAGAAGGAAAAAATAAGGAAGAAAAAAGGTGGAAAGAAGGAAGAAAGATTAAGGAAAGAAGGAAAAAAAAGGAAAAAAAGAAGTTAGAAATAAAGAAGATGAAATATGGAAGGAAGAGGGAAGAAAGAAGAAAGGAGGAAAAAGAATTGAAGGAAGGAAACACATGAAGTAAGAAGGATTATTGAAAAAGGAAGAGAATGGAAGGAAAAAGGAAGAAGAAATAAGAAAGAAGGAAGAAAAAGAGAGACCTTTCATCTTTTCGACCTTTTATTGTTTATTGTTTATTGTTTGAATAATGAATAAAATCTTATTAACTAATTCGCATATCCTAATTAATCCGCCGGATGAAGGTTACCAATGGAAGATTAAAGTCGAATTCAGCGTACACCGTGTTGAAGGATGCAGCCATTGCACGGATCGGTTCATGTGAGCCGTATTGTCTATTGCTGGCTTCAAGAGAAAGAAAATTCCGTGGTCTCATTATCCGTTCCGGTGCGTAGATATTGAACTGGCGCAGAATTTCTGGAGAATCTATGAATCCGGTTAATAATTTAGCAGTAAAAGCTATTGTCCTTAAAAAGTGTCCTTAAAAAGTGACGCATTTTTTTGTTTCGACCTTTTGTCGCTTCGACCTTTTGACTCTTCGACCTTTTGTCCTTTCGACCTTTTGACATTCGACCTTTTGTCTTTCGACCTTTTTACCTTCGACCTTTTTACCTTCTACCTTTTGTCCTACAACCCATGCTAGAGGTAACCAAATGGTAGAATTTCCATGTCATGATTGTGTGTTTGTAAAAAGGGGTTTATTTTACGTATACCAAATTTTAATGAATATTTTTTCAAATAATTAATTTCATTACATGATCGGGGTTCAGCCAAAACACATCAAGCGCCAATGAAAAATTTAAATTTTTTTTTGCCGAAGTAACAGATTCACTTAATCACTAATCACATCGGACATCCTTCAACGCTTTAACTGAGGATCTCCTACAACAAATGTACGCATGAATTGACATGAAATACTTTCCGTTTTCCTTTTGTGAACGAAATATCCCAAGTTTGTCAAAAAGCCGCTTGGTGCGGTTTGGCTGAACCCCGACCACATTACATTGACGTAATGAATAGATGTTCCCTTCCTCCTAGGCTGCTCCTTAAAAAGTTTCAGATTAACAATTTCCTTCACTTTTCGACGTTTAGCGGTTGAATCTATGAATCCTAGCGGTTACATATCCTGGTTCCTGGATGGGAAATTGTCTATCTTTCAAATGAAGAATCATAATGTAGTTAATAGCGCGTCATGAGACTTTCCTGATTTCGCTTTTTTATGCAAAAAAATAAAAAAATAAAACAAAAGCAGCTTCAACAATAACAAAACTAGCATTTCATGACATCCACTTCATTCTTATTTTAACTTCATATTTATTTGACCCATCATATATGAGGGATTTCGCGCCAACTCGAACAAATGTTGTCAGCACCCTCTCAGATTTCAATGAAACTTTCTGGACATGTAAACCTTGTTTTTTTTTTTAATCTTTAGCAAAACTTTGTTACAAAAAGCCACTTTGCAAAATTGACCGAGACTATCTTATGCAAAGGGCCAATTTTTTTTCCGATTTTTTAAAAAATGGTTCGTTTAAAGACGCATCCTACAAAAAAGTGTAGGCCTATCGCAAAATTATTCAAGTTTTTTACTAAAAGTATTGGAAAAAATCCAAATTGAGTCATGCCCTGAAAAAAAAACGATTTTTTAAATTAAAAGATGATTTGTAAAAAAACACCCTTTTTGATTTGGACGAAATTTTGTCTCAATATAGGTAAATATGTTCCCTATCAACTGTCCATACTTCGCAAGCTGGGCACTTTTAAGTTAAAAAAGTTTTTCTTACAAAACTTTTTCTTGTTCGAATAGATTTTTTTTGCAGTGTATTTTCATCCGAAATTAAATCAGTAAAAATTCTAATCACAGAGAAACAGACGTCTCAGTTAGAACAAAATAAATGCAATCAAAATCATCGTCACGTAATCATTATCGTCCAATTATAAATTCACTGTGTTTGGACAAGCGGCAACCAGATGGCGGTAATTCGTAAACGTCAAACACAAGCAAAATGGATGGAAACGCCATCAGTGGCCGGGTGACCACCTACAGACAATTGAATCCACCGTTATAAAGGTGAACGATGGAACATGTGTTAATTTAATTTGAGCTCTATTTATCATAGTATTTTATCTGATTTAACAACCAAGTGTACTTTTAAAATTAAGAATTCCATTTTACAAGGATTTATATCTTTAAACAAATATTATATTAATCCATTATTTTGTTAGTGGTGTGGCAAAATCAGGGAGAGAAATAAAATGTATGATCTCCGTATGTATTGAATTTCACTTATTTTTTATTTACTTATTTATTTTAATATCATATTAATATTATATTTGTCTTAAAGTTATTTTCATATATGCTATTTTTTTATTTTTTCGAATCAAGGTGAATGTTTTGGTGCATCTTTTGAATTATAATAGGGGAACTGTACCGGTTTTGGCCATGTTCCTAATTTGGCCAATTTTGCGAATAACACCAAAAATAAAGCAATTCGCGAGGATTGTATTAGTCCCAACAAGAGACATATCTCTCACGCTTCTACGCTGCTTTCCACTGATCGATTATTTTGGAAAAATATGTATTTTTCAGGGTTGGCCAAATTAGGCACTAAGGTGGCCAAAACCGGTGCACTTTCCCTTCCCTTCTTCCTCTACTTTATCACCAGGATGAGGCACAAAGCTCTGGAATTTGTGAGTCGCAGATATTGTTTTGGCTTATGGAAGCTTTTGATTGGGGAAGGGTCGTTTGGCCGAAAGGCATTCAGTCGAAAGCCATTTGGCCGAATGCCACTAGGTCGAATGTACTATGTGGCCGAACAGACCATTGGGCCGAAAGTCATTTGGCCGAAAGAAACATTAGACCGAAAGTGAGAAATTAGGAGTAAGAAGAAATACTTCTTAGTTCTCATTCCTCATTCCTCACTTCTCACTGTAAAAAATGAAGAGCGTGAAGTGAGTAGTGAGACGTCTCACTACTCACTTTGCGCTTCTCTCTTTTTACAGTGAGAAGTAAGAAATTAGAAGTGAGAAGTGAGACGTTTCACTTTTCACTACTCATTTCACACTTTTCACTGTGAAAAGTGAGTAGTGCGAAGTGGGCCGTGAAACGTCTAACTACTCACTTCGCATTACTCACTTTTTTACAGAAGATGTCAGAAATGAGGAGTGAGAAGTAAGACGTCTCACTCCTCATTTTTATCTTCTTGTTGTAAAAAGTGAGTAATTCGAAGTGAGTAGTGAGACGTCTCTTTTCATTTTTCAAATGACCTATTTGGCCAAATGACCCTTTCGGCCAAACGACCCTTTCGGTCTAATGACCCTTTCGGCCGAATTATCCTTTCGGCCAAATGACTCTTTCGGCGAAATTACCATTTTGGCCAAACGACGCTTTCAGCTAAACGACCCTTTCGAGCAAACGACCCTTTCGGCGAATCGACCCTTTCGGCCAAATGATGATTTCGGCCAAACAACGCTTTCAGACAAACGATCCTTTCGGCCAAATGACCCTTTCGGCCAAATTACCTTTTCGGCCAAATTACCCTTTCGGCGAAATGACCCTTTCGGCCAAATGACCCTTCCGGCCAAACAACGCTTTCAGCCAAACGACCCTTTCGGCCGAATGACCATTTCGGCCAAACAACCCCTTCGGCCAAATGGCCCTTTCGGCCAAATGGGTTTCGGCCTAATGACATTCGGCCAAATGGCTTTCGGCCGAATGGGTTTCCCTTCACCCAAACCGCCATATTGTGTCGATATATTTGTTGAGTGGTGCAAAACCTAAGTGCAGTGATTATTTTTTTCCCTCCCATATTTATGTTTTCTGACCCTGAAAACGTTCTCTGAGGATACCTGAATAATGGTTAGTATTCATTTAATCAAATTCCTATATATTGAGTAATTTTCTGTTACTATTTTGACATTGTAGTCGGGAAATTGCGATCGTGGACGATTAATGCCTTTACGCATAAAAGGATCGCGGCCACCGTCAACTTCGAGCTATATCCATCCGGAGGATACCAATATGAAGAACGATTCGACATCGAACATTTGCTTACCAATTTCGATGAAGAATTGTGATACATTTGTTGGGACTAAAAAATTTCAAACACTTCAAGGTGCGAGGCAATATAATTTGCCAGAAAATGATTTTTCGAATAAACGCATTTGAAAAATAAACCTGTATTAAATTGTAGGGGAGGAGGTTCGGTTGTGGGCACCGTTCGGTTATGGGCACCCCTATGTATCTTTTGACAGATAAGAGATGCTGTCATTCTGACAACCGTCATTTGTTTGCTATAATAGCATGATGTTTTGTGCTCAATATCAAACCGGATGGGCATCTCTACTTTGAACTAGAAACAAATAAATTTTTCGTGCAAGAAAAACAACACGAAAGTTTTTTTTGGCCTTTTTCAAAGTGTCATAAATTAAAGGATTTGATTCAAAAAGTGAGTTCTAATGCGTATTTACACAGTAAATTTAATCTATTTTGAGGCCCAATGTCGATTGCCATCAAAATTTCAGCGCAATTTTTTTTTTCTTCTCGTTCCAAAAAGGCTGCGAAATTCGGTTGTGGGCACCTTTATTGGTTCGTTTATGAGCACCCTCATTTTATTGATAAATCATTCAATATCGTTTTATTTGTCCCTTAACTTATTTTTAATAATGTTTTAAAGCAGTTTTTATAATTAGTTTGACATAATTGTTCGAAATAACGAGTTTATTTAATATTTTTGTTCTTTGGGCATGTCTAGTTATCATACACAAACTGTTTGGAACAAAGCATTGATCGATTTGCTTGCAACATGTTGCATTCGACGGGGAATCCTTTCGCATTGTTTCCTATTGAAGATTGGTCTGATCGGACTATAGGATCAAAACTTATGGCCAAAATATTATTTTTGTAATTTACGAGAAAGGCACTATCACCACTAGGGTGATTAATCAGGATGTTTTTGACTGTGATGCATACCAATAAAACGTAAATCAATGAAAAATTGAAACCCATTTACCTAAAGTGCTATTTTAGACCTTTCTTATGTGATTTTTTCAACATCCTCCTTAATGCACCGAGGGAGGCATCATCACTGCTAGGTGAATTGATTTGAGTTTTTTAGTGTCTCCTGGCTTTTAGAATGAATAAACTATTCCTTGTCTTTAAATCTGGGTGGTTTTTATTCATGCTTCTTTATTTTTAGCTAAGTTTTCAAGGGTGCCCACAACCGAACCACAAAATGAAAATGTCCAAAAATGTCAAATTTTCTAAATTGTCAATATTTTTTTCTAAATCGATGAAATCATATTAATTTCTTTGCTAGTAGTAAGGTTATAAGTTTAGCTTTCGATTGCTATGCAAATGTCGACATAAGATCAACCAGGGCCAAAGTTATGGACCAAACACAAAAGGGTGCCCACAGCCGAACCTCATCCCCTATTAAATTTGACTGTTTTTTGTGCAAACACTTTCCTAAATTAGTTAAATTTACTAAATACCAGTTCCTGCTCATTTAAAATGCGCCATGGTTGTTGAAATAACTCAAAAGCATAGTAATTGTTACTGCTGCATTTGTTTATAAGCCCATAGTAAAAATAAATGCATATTGTATTTGATACAAATAGTCTGCACAAAATTAGTCGCGTTATGTTTTTAATTTAACCTTTCAATATAGGATTTTTGACTACGAAGCTTCTTTCAGTCTACATACGACGAGTATGACTATTGTCAGCCCTGGCAAGCACCATTTAATCGTAAAAATGGCTGGATCAGATAACGATAAACACGTGTGTACAGAGTGACTCGTCTCTTACCAGCTTAAATGTGTAAGAAAGTGACACTAAGCACTAAAGTGGGTATCTAATTGGGTTAATGGCTTTGAAAGCTTCTCAATAAATAAGTTCCTAACTATCAGTTTCGAAAGAGCATTTATACTTAGTTTGAACAACAAATCTATTCATTTCAAATAATGACTTTGTTACAAGTAGTTCTTGTGCTGTGCATTTCAGCGGGGGAGCCGCTCAATTTGCAACAGTTCAGTCACGAAATTTCAGAGAATGCTGTTATGAATAACTATGAGGCAGTTTTTGCTAACTTAAGTGAGCCCCTTCAAACCATGCTGATTATGAGACTCGCATTACCCAAAGCCATCTGTAGCATGTTTTGCAGTTGCATCAGTAAGAAGCGCACAATTGTTTTCTTAGAAAACATCACGTATTTATCCGAGGTAAATAGATTTTTATAAATCGACTTTTATAAGTAATATTTCAAGGCCGTTTAATTTACTTTTCAGGTCATTCCAACTTGCCATGATACTCACATTCTTACTGTGATATTCTTTCAAAACTCTTCCAAAGCTTTGAAAGTCGTTCGACGTTCATTGTCCATTCTGCACAATCTCAAGATCTATAAAGCAATGCTTGTAGTCTACAATGCAATCAAAATGAATTGCACAATCGTGCCGTATGGTTTCCTACCCTCGGATGAGCCCCAAACCATCGCCGACTTTATCACCCCTAGTGAATCGACCAATCTTCATGGATACGCCTATCGAGTTCACTATAGGAAGCTATACCCGTTTTTCTACACGGAAATATCCAACCGAGGAGACAACCTAGCTGGACTCGATCATCAACTAATCGAAGTAATTGCCACCAACCAAAACGCCACAGTTCGCTTTGACAGTGATCCCAAGCCATCCGGAAAGTGCTGGCCCCTTGACCCACATATAGACATCACCACTCGGCGCACGGCTTGCATGGGCTTGTCCACCGATCGACTCTATCTGCCACAGTGGGATGCAATCTGCGTAGTCGTCCCCAAGCGACACGATCGCCTGATCCTGATTCAGTTCTCCAAGCCATTCCAGTTGGGGGCGTGGATTTTAGTGGTCACATTCCTGGTCACGCGATTCCTATTTTCCTTCAACCGATGGCCCCTACTACTGTTAGCCGTTTATATGATCGACTTCATGCTCATCGCGAGCTACGAGGTCAAGGTGATCGAATATATGACTACACTGCGATACACCCCTGATGCAAGAACCATGCTCGAACTGATCGAACGCGGTGAGCGGTTTGCCGTGAAGGCGACGGAGGTCGATTTCCTAAAATACTATGGCACCAGAATCAACATGCAAGTGATTACATCCAAACCATCTTACATCGGCAAAATGGCTTTGTTGTACTACTGTGGATCAGGCGAAGCATTCGTCAATTCCAATCTGAACTACAATCCTCGTACGAACGATCGCTATTCAGTTTTGCTGCCGGAACGTCTATTGCCCTATCCACCGAGCTTCGGGTTTGCGTGGAGTCATCCGCTGCGGGAGAGGTTCCAACGAATGCTAAGCTGGGTGTTCGAAACTGGCATTTGGCGCAAGATCTACGACCAATATGCCAACAAGGAGCACCAATTTCAGCCGTTACTGGCACCGGTTGAATATTTGATCGAGTTTGGCGATTTTGTGCCGTTGGGGATGATCATTGCGGTCGGTCAGATATTGGCTTTGGTAATATTTGTAATTGAACTTATTTTGAATAGGTGTAGCGTGGTATAATTCTTTTCAGCAAGTATTCATACATATTGAAGAATCTGTCAAAAGGCACGAACAAAGTTATAGCTACAAAATTATTACATTACATTCCTTACAAAACTAGTAGGTAATCCTTACATACGTTGATATAATGGAAGCAACACACGACCAATTTTTATGTATATGTAGATCAATGTATATGTTGCCTCAGGAGTGCCGTTTTGTGTGAAGCAAACAAGTCTATGTGTTTTTAATTTTTGGCGTCCGTTCTCAATTGCTACTCTATTTGTGAAATCTTTCACAGTTCTGTAATACACTGCAATTAAACACAACGCAAAGATATAATCATTTTTTTGTTTGTAGTCCAAAAGCGAGCAGCTACATTCTTGAAACTTGTGAAGGCATCTTACATATGAAATCTATATATCACACTCAGCCAAAATCGCCGACAAAGACAAAATGGGTCTATTCAAAATCAAAACTATGAGAAATCCTACTTTTGGCGAAAAAAAAATCATCAGCGCTCAACCTCGCTCAGCTCTCTCCTGGTTTAATGGGTTTTTCAATGCTATTTACAAGAAACAGAGAATGCATGACAATCAAACACGAAAACTTTATTTTGAAATCTTCGAAATAATATGTCTGAGTATTCAGTAAAAGTTCTCAAACGTCTCTTGAAAATTGTTTGATTCGCCCCTCCCTACCCATACGGCGTTACATAATTTGTCCCTAAAAAGACAAACTTTAACTTATTTAAGTATAATTTGATAAGCACAGTGAATGACTACAGTGATGCTGTTAAACGGCCTTTAACCACCACTTCCACGAAAAACACCCCGAGTGCTAAAATCCATCCAACTCCACAAACTAACCACAATGGCCCGTAATCGCTGAACTCAATCATCAGTTCGTTCGGAGCCATCAACGGTTGAAACTGTTCGTCTTTCCGAACTTGCTGATCGTAGATCTTCCGCCAGATGCCACTTTCGAAAACCCGTCTTAACATTCGCTCGAACCTTTCCTTCAATGGATGACCGCTCGAAAACGTGAAGCTCGTCGGATAAACCGCTATACGTTCCGGCAGTAGAATGGCGTATCGGTCGTTCGACTGCGGATTGTAATTCTCATTCGAGTTGATGAACGCCGCCGCCGTTTCACAAAAGTATAACAATGCAAACTTGCCTACATAGGTGTGTCTAAGCTCGGTTGCCATTTTAAAGTTGATTCTGGTACCGTATGGCTTCAAAAACTCTAAATCAATCGGCTCCAAGATGAATAGCTCACCGCGGTTGATTAGGTCGGTCATGGTTTTCGGATTGGGAACATAGCGAAGCGTAGTCATGTACTGAATCACTTTGGCTTCGTATCCAGCGGTGAGTAAGAATTCTACAAGAACCACTGCCAGGAGTAGCAATCGCCAAGTGTCAAAATGAAGAAAGAATCTTGCTAGCAGGAATATAAGAACGAAGATCCACACAGCGGGTTGGAACGGTTTGGTGAACTGGATCAGCATTGGTCGTTCGTGTCGTTTGGGAAGTACTACGCAGATGTCTTCCCACTGTGGAAGATGGGCTCGATCAACGTAGGTCACTTTGCAGCCCGTTCGCCGAGTACTGAAATCTATCGACGACTTGATTAGGTTGCACGGTTTGGGTGCGTTATAGTCATACACGTAGTGTGCGGTAGCATTTTGATAAGCGACAATGGTTTCGATTAGTTGGTAATCCAGTCCATGAATTCGCTTAGAGCCATCCATAAGTCTCTCGTGGTAGAAAAACGGAACCGATGTTTTGTAGTGGACTCTGTAGAGATAGCCATGTATGTTATTTGTTATACTGACTGCAATAAATCGGGCGACTGATTGGGATTCTTCATGCTGTAGATAGCTGTATGGAATAAGTGTAAGGTTCATGAAGTGGGTGTCGTAAATTACATGAAGCGCTTTGTTAATCTTAAGTTTCCGAAAGAGGGAAGATGAGCGCTGCACATCCTTTGATGTTTTCGAAAAGTTGCTGTAGAATATTATTGGATAAATATGCGATCCATAACAAGATGTGAAATTCTGTAAAATCAAACGAATAGGCTGTTATATTTCGTCAGTCTATATTGAAGTTGGATGTTCTTACCATCAATGGATGCGAAATATTCTCTAAGAAAAACAAAATGCGATTTCTAATGCTAGAACTACAAAAGGTTCCATATATAGTTTTAGGTAGAAGAAGTTTCTTAAGCAGAATGGTAGAAAGAGGTTCACTTAAGCCTACGAATACTGCCTCGAAGTTGTTCAGCAGGGCGTGTTTCGAAACTTCGTCACTAAACTGCGTTATGGTATACATCTCTATTGTTGTAATACACAGAACAATAACTACGAGTAACTTCATTGTGATTTGCATTGACTTTGTTAGTTTTACAACCAAATGTTAAGAACTGATGTGGAAAGGAAATGTTGCATTGAATCTTGGCAATTAAAGCTTAATGCATCCCTGCCAGTGATTAGAGCATTGGCGCCGAATGAAGAGTGGTTTGTTTAAATATAGCCCTGCGTTACTTATTTATGATAGAATAAAAATGTATCAACCTATAATCATTAGTGGAAACAATTTCAATATAGCGAACTGCACGAACAAGCTCAAAATTGACATTTACTGGCCTTGTAAGCCGAAAGGTAGGCTGACCATACGTACCGTATTTAACGGGATAGTCCCGTTTTTAAGACCTCATTGTGCTGTCCCGTCGTAATATAAAAAATTCCCAATTTGTCCCGATTTTTATTGATTATCCCAAAGAGCTCCAACATATTATTCAAACAAATTCAATATTTAAGGCAGGAATCTAAAAACACATAAAAAGAATTTTTTGTGTCCTCATTAGAGAGACTTGCAGCCATCTACTGGCTCATATCTCAACAAAGAACGTGAACGAAACTCATCAAAAAAGTGTTAAAAGTAATGTTATCAGTGTTGCTTTTAAGGTGAATAGCGTTGGAATCCAAATTCAAAGCTACATAGTGCCCAAAAAGCAAAAAAACAGGCAGCAGCAAAAAGTAGTTTTTCAAGTGAGCTTGCAGCAATTGTCATTTGTGCGAGGAAAAACGCGAGGTGTGGGCGAAAGCGACCATTGTAGCAGCCATTTTTGGACTCCGTCGTGTTTGTCCTTAAAAGCATGTTATGCCGGTTTGTGTTTTCCATTGATAGAGTTTTCTAAAAAGTTTTAACAGTTGTTATTACAAGAGATACGTCTCCAAGAGATTTTTAAACGGCTTGAAACAAATATTTATAAATCAACTGAACAAAATCGAGTTTAAGGCAATTTTAAACCGAGGGAAAATTTGGTCGGATTTAAGCCTAGATTTAAGACCTCACGTACTTTAAGGCTAGTTCACACATCAGGAGCTTGTCTGCAAATTTTGCCCCATCTGTGTGGAAGGGATTTATGGAATTCCGTTATGATAAATGAGAGATTCGGCCCGATTTAAAATACAATGCGGTGGATATCTCAGAGAGTCCGAACTGTAAACCAAATTATAAATCAGCCAGGATTTTTGTTACTTTTCGCGACAAAATTACATGAGACCTGGTAAAGACTTCTTAGAAGTGAGGCTACTTTTAGCGTTATTTAAATCAATTTAGATCAAAAAAGACTGAATATTTGAGATTTGACGTTTATTCTTATGCGCCAACCCTATTCATGGAAATAATTAAAATTACATTTTATTAATGTTCTTTTCTGGTTGAGATTGAGTTATACTTATCTGCAGATTTTTTCCCACTTATATTCATGAGAAAGGGATTTGGCACGGGAAATCAATAATCTCACCCTATTGCTCTTTTCGCATTTGTCTTTTGACATTTTTTCTTAGCCCTCTAATGCACAAAACCGGCCTTAGGCAAAGTACTTTGAGTATTGTTTGGATTTTAAATTGTTCAAAATTGGAAAAGTCAATAATAACTTTTTTAATGCATGTCTAAGAGTAGATTAAAATAAATTTTCAAAATCCCATTTTTTATGTTGGAAGATGCGTAATTTTCTGTTCCTTCGTGTTTTTGTCCGCGTCCTTCTGAAGAGTGAAATATTTGTATTTTAGTATTTTTCCACAACTGACTTAATACAATACAAGATTGTGGTGACGAATGATTCACTTTAAATGTTTCTAATTTCTTACCCGGAAAATGAAAATTAAGCCCATATATTTTGGATTTTCCATAGCTCTTGAATTTTGTCACAAGTTCTATTGACATGTCCCGTTTTGCAAGTGCGTTTGTCCCGTTTTCCCCCCGAAATGATCTGGTCAGCCTACCGAAAGGCCAAAAGAGAAAGAGATTCATTCGCACAGTGCCCTATATTGTTCAAACCCGGGAGGAAATGCGTCCACTTCAATAAATTAAAGGAGGCTTAAGGGTATCAGGTATCAGAAAGCTGGCTGAGGCAGCGCTTTCCTCTAAACTTCCAACGAGTTTAGCACCGCCCAAACGATGACCGATTTGGCTGAAATTTTGTCCAGAACATAAGAAAATCAAATAGAACCGAAAAAGAGGGCGGCCCATAAAAACATTTTGGATTGGATTTGGATTGGAATTGGATTGGATTTGGATTGGATTTGGATTGGATTTGGATTGGATTTGGATTGGATTTGGATTGGATTTGGATTGGATTTGGATTGGATTTGGATTGGATTTGGATTGGATTTGGATTGGATTTGGATTGGATTTGGATGGGATTTGGATTGGATTTGGATTGGATTTGGATTGGATTTGGATTGGATTTGGATTGGATTTGGATTGGATTTGGATTGGATTTGGATTGGATTTGGATTGGATTTGGATTTGGATTGGATTGGATTTGGATTGGATTTGGATTGGATTTGGATTGGATTGGATTGGTTTGGATTGGATTTGGGTTGGTTTGGATTGGTTTGGATTGGTTTGGTTGGTTTGGATTGTGTTTGGTTTGGATTGTATTTGGATTGGTTTGGACTGGTTTGGATTGGATTCGGATTGGTTTTGATTGGTTTGGATTGGTTTGGATTGGTTTGTATTGGTTTGGAAAGGATTTGATTGGATTTTGATTGGTTTGGATTGGATTTGGTTTGGATTGGTTTGGATTGGTTTGGATTGGTTTAGATTGGTTTGGATTGGTTTGGATTGGTTTGGATTGGTTTGGATTGGTTTGGTTGGTTTGGATTGGTTTGGATTAGATTTAGATTGGATTTGGATTGGTTTGGATTGGTTTGGATTGGTTTGGATTGGTTTGGATTGGTTGGTTTGGATTGGTTTGGATTGGTTTGGATTGGTTTGGATTGGTTTGGATTGGTTTGGATTGGTTTGGATTGGTTTGGATTGGTTTGGATTGGTTTGGATTGGTTTGGATTGGATTTGGTTGGTTTGGATTGGTTGGTTTGGATTGGTTTGGATTGGTTTGGATTGGTTTGGATTGGTTTGGTTGGTTTGGATTGGTTTGGATTGGTTTGGATTGGTTTGGATTGGTTTGGATTGGTTTGGATTGGTTTGGATTGGATTTGGATTGGTTTGGTTGGTTTGGTTGGTTTGGATTGGTTTGGTTGGTTTGGATTGGTTTGGATTGGTTTGGATTGGTTTGGATTGGTTTGGTTGGTTTGGATTGGTTTGGATTGGTTTGGATTGGTTTGGATTGGTTTGGATTGGTTTGGATTGGTTTGGATTGGTTTGGATTGGTTTGGATTGGTTTCGATTGGTTTGGAATGGTTTGGATTGGTTTGGATTGGTTTGGATTTGGTTTGGATTGGTTTGGATTGGTTTGGATTGGTTTGGATTGGTTTGGATTGGATTTAGATTGGTTTGGATTGGATGTGGATTAGATTTGGATTGGTTTGGATTGGTTTGGATTGGTTTGGATTGGTTTGGATTGGTTTGGATTGGTTTGGAGGTTTGGAGGTTTGGATTGGTTTGGATTGGTTTGGATTGATTTGGATTGGATTTGGATTGGTTTGGATTGGTTTGGATTGGTTTGGATTGGTTTGGATTGGTTTGGATTGGTTTGGTTGGTTTGTGTTGGTTTGGATTGGTTTGGATTGGTTTGGATTGGTTTGGATTGGTTTGGATTGGTTTGGATTGGTTTGGATTGGTTTGGATTGGTTTGGTTGGTTTGGATTGGTTTGGAATTGGTTTGGTTGGTTGGTTTGGATTGGTTTGGATTGGTTTGGATTGGTTTGGTTGGTTTGGATTGGTTTGGTTGGTTTGGATTGGTTTGGATTGGTTTGGATTGGTTTGGATTGGTTTGGATTGGTTTGGATTGGTTTGGATTGGTTGGTTTGGATTGGTTTGGATTGGATTGGTTTGGATTGGTTTGGATTGGTTTGGTTGGTTTGGTTGGTTTGGATTGGTTTGGATTGGTTTGGATTGGTTTGGTTGGTTGGTTTGGATTGGTTTGGATTGGTTTGGATTGGTTTGGATTGGTTTGGATTGGTTTGGTTGGTTTGGATTGGTTTGGATTGGTTTGGATTGGTTTGGATTGGTTTGGATTGGTTTGGATTGGTTTGGATTGGTTTGGATTGGTTTGGATTGGTTTGGATTGGTTTGGATTGGTTTGGATTGGTTTGGATTGGTTTGGTTGGTTTGGATTGGTTTGGATTGGATTTGGATTGGATTTGGATTGGTTTGGATTGGTTTGGATTGGTTTGGATTGGTTTGGATTGGTTTGGATTGGTTTGGATTGGTTTGGATTGGTTTGGATTGGTTTGGATTGGTTTGGTTGGTTTGGTTGGTTTGGATTGGTTTGGATTGGTTTGGATTGGTTTGGATTGGTTTGGATTGGTTGGTTTGGATTGGTTTGGATTGGTTTGGATTGGTTTGGATTGGTTTGGTTGGTTTGGATTGGTTTGGTTGGTTTGGATTGGTTTGGATTGGTTTGGTTGGTTTGGATTGGTTTGGATTGGTTTGGATTGATTTGGATTGGTTTTTGGATTGGTTTGGATTGGATTTGGATTGGTTTGGATTGGTTTGGATTGGATTTGGATTAGATTTGGATTGGATTTGTATTGGAAATCAGAACTGATAATCGTTTGCTCTCTGCTTTCGAATGGAATATATTTACCTGTCAAGAGTTGTTTCATTCAAATCCCCCGCATATAAGAAGATATATTTTATTATACATTCGCATCAGTTTCGTGTCCGAAACTAACATTTGACAAAATTTAGTGCCAGTCATAGAGCTTCAGAATATTATACCCTGAAAATCTAGATCTTATCAAACATTCTGCCCCAGCTAACGTACTCGGTAGCCGGGACGAACCACAGCGTGAAATATCAATAAATGTCCAGATATCGAAATGGAAGCGTATTTTCCGTCAATCGTTCGAATCAACTCGCGATAATGATGGCAAGCGTGTAGTCCGGCACGGAGTCAAGTTGCGGACTTAATTAAACTCAACCTCAGAAATAATAAAATATTGGAAGCAACTACCGGAGTCCGGCTTTGGACGTTCGGCGAGGACGCACTGATGCAAATTTGCTTCGTCTGCAACCTTAGCGATCGTTAACCACTGATAAAAGAGGGGCCTACAATGAGGCTATTTTTTGCAACTGCTGCTGCATTTGGAGTATATTTATGAGGGCTGCGTCTAGCAAGAAGACACGGCGCTTGGGGTGGGGACTCGGCTCGGAATTAATTAAAACTGCTAAGTTGCGAATAGCAAAAGCTGGCTAGCATCAGCCGTGTCGATAGATAGAAGTGGAGCATGAGGTTATCTAATTAAAATTTATGGCAATAGATTGGGTCGGCTTCTGGATGCAATTACCTGCGTGGAAGCCCGGAGCGCGTCAGGTGAGAAATGTTTACAATCCGAACAGATACCATTTCCTGCTAGCTATTTGAACGGGGTTTATGTGTTGCTTTGGTTGACTAACGGTATTCTATTCATACTTTGTAGCAGAGCAGTATAATACATATAATAATTGTGTTGTGTGAAATTTTAAACTTGTAGAATGTGCTGAAAAGTGAGAAATAGATTCTTATTTCTTTCTTCTTCCCTTTCCTTCACTTCATCATTTTAACTGAATTACATACATTTAGGCGATAATATAGTTTAAATTTACGCTCTTTTTGGCATTCCCATTATGTGCGTTACTTTCGTGTAAATTTCAACATTTTTTTCTATCTGTTTAAGACAACAGACTGGAACTATCTGCCAAATAGCGTTCGGCCGCATGACATTTTTCGCCAGAAGACATTTGACTATGCCAAATTATTATGCAGTTTCTGTAAGGTAAGAGAGGATTGGACTCCTTCTTTCGATTCAGGCATTTGCTCGGTTTAGGGCAATGAGAGTTATGATCCCTTCTATGAGGGATGCATTTGCCTGGCAGAAGGCAAGAGGGCATATCATTCCATCTTTATATTTAGGCATTTTGTCGGTTTAATACAAGGACAGATATGATCCTTTCTTCCAAGCAATTCATTCAATTCAGTCGTTCGTTCGGTTTAAGGCAAAAAGAAATCTGATCCCTTCTTTGAGGGGTGCATTTGCCTGGCTTAAGGTAAGAGGGGATATGATGTCATCTATCATATCAGGCATTTGCTCGGTTTAAGGCAAGGGCAGATATGAATCTTTCGAAGAAAGCATTTGTCGGGTAGAAGGCAAAAGAGGATAGGACTCCTTCTTTCAATTGGGGCATTTGCTCGGTTGAAGGCAAGGATAGATATGATCCCTTCTTTCTAAGAATGCATTTACCCGGCTGATGATAAGGTAGGGCATGAAGCATATGGTACCTATGGGGACTAAGTTTGAAAATCCAGACTGGATTGGGCAATTTTCTCTCTCAGAGACAAATAAGACAAATAAGACAAATAAGACAAATAAGACAAATAAGACAAATAAGACAAATAAGACAAATAAGACAAATAAGACAAATAAGACAAATAAGACAAATAAGACAAATAAGACAAATAAGACAAATAAGACAAATAAGACAAATAAGACAAATAAGACAAATAAGACAAATAAGACAAATAAGACAAATAATTCCTGGAGGATCATTTGGAGGAATTTATGGAGAAACATCTGGAGGAATTCCTGGAGGTCTTTCCAGGAGGAATCCCTTTAGGAGCTTCTGGAAGAAATACAGGAAGATCTTCCGGAAGAATCCCTGGAAGAACTTCTGGAGGATCTTCTGGAGGATGTTCTGGGGGAATTTCCGGAGGAATTTCTGGAGGAATTTCTGGAGGAATTCTCAGAGGAACTTCCGGGGGAACTTCCGGAGGAATCCCTGGAGGAACTTCCAGAGGAATTCCAAGAAGAACTTCCGGAGGAATTCCTGGAGGAATTTGCGGAGGATTTCTCGGAAGAACTTCCTGAGAATTTCCCGGAGGAGCTTCCGAAGGATTTCTCGGGGGAACTTCGGAAGGATTTCCCGGAGAAATTCCCGGAAGATTTCCCGGAGGAAATTCCCGAGGATTTACTGGAAGAACTTCCGGAGGATTTCCTGGAGGAGCTTCCGGAGGATTTCCCGGAGGAATTTCTGTAGGAATTCCCTGGAGAAGTTCCTCCAGGAATTCCTTCGCAAGTTTCTCCTAGAATTCCTCCTGGAATTCCTCTAGAACAGCGGTTCTCAACCTTTTTATTGAGAGGTGCCCCTTCGAATTTTTGCATTCATTAAGGTACCCCCTATTTTTATCGCCGCAATGAAAATAAGCGTAACTAAAAGATAACCTCAACACTAACGGGATGTATGGCTCTTTATTATTCACATGGTTTCTATCCAAAAGGCTCTTGAAAGAAGGATTACGAGCCTCTTGAAAGGAGGCTTCCAGACCTCTTGAAAGGAGGCTTCCGAGCCTCTAGAAAAAAAATCTTCCGAGCCTCTAGAAAGGAGGCTTCCGAGCCTCTTGAAAGAAGGATTCCGAGCCTCTTGAAAGAAGGATTCCGAGCCTCTTGAAAGGAGGCTTCCGAGCCTCAAGAAAGGAGGCTTCCGAGCCTCTTGAAAGGAGGCTTCCGAGTCTCAAGAAAGGAGGCTTCCGAGCCTCTTGAAAGGAGGCATCCGAGCCTCTTGAAAAGAGGCTTCAGAGCTTCTTGAAATGAGGCTTCAGAGCCTCTTGAAATGAGGCTACAGAGCCTCTTGCAAGGAGGCTTCAGAGCCTCTTGAAATGAGGCTTCAGAGCCTCTTGCAAGGAGGCTTCAGAGCCTCTTGAAAGGAGGCTTCCGAGCCTCTTGAAAGGAGGCTTCCGAGCCTCTTGAAAGGAGGCTTCCGAACCTCTTGAAAGGAGGCTTGAGCCTCTTGAAAGGAGGCTTCCAGGCCTCTTGAAAGGAGGCTTCAGGCCTCTTGAAGGAGGCTTCTGAGCCTCTTGAAGGAGGCTTCCAGACCTCTTGAAAGGAGGCTTCCAGGCCTCTTGAAAGGAGGCTTCTGAGCCTCTTGAAAGGAGGCTTCTGAGGCCTCTTGAAGGAGGCCTGGAGCCTCTTGAAAGGAGGCTGAGCTTCTTGAAAGGAGGCTTCCTGAGCCTCTTGAAAGGAGGCTTCTGAGCCTCTTGAAAGGAGGCTGGAGCCTCTTGAAAGGAGGCTTCCAGGCCTCTTGAAAGGAGGCCTGAGCCTCTTGAAAGGAGGCTTCCGAGCCTCTTGAAGGAGGCTTCTGAGCCTCTTGAAAGGAGGCTTCCGGGCCTCTTGAAAGGAGGCTTCAGGCCTCTTGAAAGGAGGCTTCTGAGCCTCTTGAAGGAGGCTTCCAGGCCTCTTGAAGGAGGCTTCCAGGCCTCTTGAAGGAGGCTTCCAGGCCTCTTGAAGGAGGCTGAGGCCTCTTGAAGGAGGCTTCAGGCCTCTTGAAAGGAGGCTTCCGGGCCTCTTGAAAGGAGGCTGAGCCTCTTGAAGGAGGCTTGAGCCTCTTGAAGGAGGCTTCCAGGCCTCTTGAAGGAGGCCTGGGCCCCTTGAAGGGAGGCTTCTGAGCCTCTTGAAAGGAGGCTTCCAGGCCTTTGAAGGAGGCTTCCAGGCCTCTTGAAAGGAGGCTTCCGTGCCTCTTGAAGCAGGCTTCCGTGCCTCTTGAAAGGAGGCCTGAGCCTCTTGAAGGAGACTTCCGAGCCTCTTGAAGGAGGCTTGGGCCTCTTGAAAGGAGGCTTCCAGGCCTCTTGAAAGGAGGCTTCTGAGCCTCTTGAAAGGAGGCTGAGGCCTCTTGAAGGAGGCTTCCAGGCCTCTTGAAGGAGGCTTGAGCCTCTTGAAAGGAGGCTTCCGGGCCTCTTGAAGGAGGCTTCCAGGCCTCTTGAAAGGAGGCCTGAGGCCTCTTGAAAGGAGGCTTCTGGGCCTCTTGAAAGGAGGCTTCTGAGCCTCTTGAAAGGAGGCTTCTGAGCCTCTTGAAGGAGGCTTCCAGGCCTCTTGAAAGGAGGCTTCCGGGCCTCTTGAAAGGAGGCTGGGCCTCTTGAAAGGAGGCTGGGCCTCTTGAAGGAGGCTTCCGGGCCTCTTGAAAGGAGGCTTCCAGGCCTCTTGAAAGGAGGCTTCCGGGCCTCTTGAAGGAGGCTTCCAGGCCTCTTGAAAGGAGGCTTCTGAGCCTCTTGAAAGGAGGCTTCCAGGCCTCTTGAAAGGAGGCTTCCAGGCCTCTTGAAGGAGGCTTCCGGGCCTCTTGAAAGGAGGCTTCCTGAGCCTCTTGAAAGGAGGCCTGAGGCCTCTTGAAGGAGGCTTCTGAGCCTCTTGAAAGGAGGCTTCCAGGCCTCTTGAAAGGAGGCTGGAGCCTCTTGAAAGGAGGCTGGGCCTCTTGAAGGAGGCTTCCAGGCCTCTTGAAGGAGGCTTCCAGGCCTCTTGAAGGAGGCTGGAGCCTCTTGAAGGGAGGCTCTGAGCCTCTTGAAGGAGGCTTCGGGCCTCTTGAAAGGGCTTCCAGGCCTCTTGAAAGGAGGCTTCTGAGCCTCTTGAAAGGAGGCTTCCAGGCCTCTTGAAGGAGGCCTGAGCCTCTTGAAGGAGGCTTCCAGGCCTCTTGAAGGGACGCTTCCTGAGGCCTCTTGGAAGGAGGCTCTGAGCCTCTTGGAGGAGGCTTCCAGGCCTCTTGAAAGGAGGCTTGAGGCCCCTCTTGAAGGAGGCTTCTGAGGCCTCTTGAAAGGAGGCTTCCGGAGCCTCTTGAAGGAGGCTTCCAGGCCTCTTGAAAGGAGGCTGGGCCTCTTGAAAGGAGGCTTCCAGGCCTCTTGAAAGGAGGCTTGAGGCCTCTTGAAAGGAGGCTTCCGGGCCTCTTGAAAGGAGGCTTGAGGCCTCTTGAAGGGAGGCTTCTGAGCCTCTTGAAGGAGGCTGGAGCCTCTTGAAAGGAGGCTTCCAGGCCTCTTGAAGGGAGGCTTCCAGGCCTCTTGAAAGGAGGCTTCTGAGCCTCTTGAAAGGAGGCTTCCAGGCCTCTTGAAAGGAGGCTTCCGAGCCTCTTGAAAGGAGGCTTCTGAGCCTCTTGAAAGGAGGCTTCCAGGCCTCTTGAAAGGAGGCTTCCTGAGCCTCTTGAAGGACGCTTCTGAGCCTCTTGAAGGAGGCTTCTGAGCCTCTTGGAAGGAGGCCTGAGCCTCTTGGAAGGGAGGCTTCTGAGCCTCTTGAAGGAGGCTTGGGCCTCTTGAAAGGGAGGCTTCTGAGGCCTCTTGAAAGGAGGCTCTCTGAGGCCTCTTGAAGGAGGCTGGGGCCTCTTGAAAGGAGGCTTCAGGCCTCTTGAAAGGAGGCTTCAAGCCTCTTGAAAGGAGGCTTCTGAGGCCTCTTGAAAGGAGGCCTGAGCCTCTTGAAGGACGCTTCTGAGCCTCTTGGAAGGAGGCTTCGAGCCTCTTGGAAGGAGGCCTGAGCCTCTTGAAAGGAGGCTTCCTGAGCCTCTTGAAAGGAGGCCTGGGCCTCTTGAAAGGAGGCTTCCTGAGCCTCTTGAAAGGAGGCTCTGAGCCTCTTGAAAGGAGGCTGGGAGCCTCTTGAAGGAGGCTTCCGGGCCTCTTAAGGGAGGCTTCTGAGCCTCTTGAAAGGAGGCTTCTGAGCCTCTTGAAGGAGGCTTCCAGGCCTCTTGAAGGAGGCTCTGAGGCCTCTTGAAGGAGGCTTGAGCCTCTTGAAAGGAGGCTCCGAGGCCTCTTGAAAGGAGGCTTCTGAGCCTCTTGAAAGGAGGCTTCCAGGCCTCTTGAAAGGAGGCTTCTGAGCCTCTTGAAGGAGGCTTCCAGGCCTCTTGAGGAGGCTTCCAGGCCTCTTGAAAGGGAGGCTTCTGAGCCTCTTGAAAGGAGGCTTCCGAGCCTCTTGAAAGGAGGCTTCCTGAGCCTCTTGAAAGGAGGCCTCGAGCCTCTTGAAAGGAGGCTGGGCCTCTTGAAAGGAGGCTTCCAGGCCTCTTGAAGGAGGCTTCCAGGCCTCTTGAAAGGAGGCTCTGAGCCTCTTGAAAGGAGGCCTGAGCCTCTTGAAGGAGGCTGGAGCCTCTTGAAGGAGGCTTCCGAGGTCTCTTGAAAGGAGGCTTCTGAGCCTCTTGAAGGGAGGCTTCCAGGCCTCTTGAAGGAGGCTCTCCGAGGCCTCTTGAAAGGAGGATTCCGAGCCTCTTGAAATGAGGCTTCCGAGCCTCTTGAAAGGAGGCTTCCGAGCCTCTTGAAAAGAGGCTTCCGAGCCTCTTGCAAAAAATGGCTTCCGAGCTTCCTGCAAAAAAAGGCTTCCGAGCCTCTTGCAAAAAAAGGCTTCCGAGCCTCTTGCAAAAAAAGGCTTCTGAGCCTCTTGCAAAAAAGGCTTCCGAGCCTCTTGCAAAAAAAGGCTTCCGAGCCTCTTGCAAAAAAATTGCTTGCGAGCCTCTTGCAAAAAAGGCTTCCGAGCCTCTTGCGAAAAAAGGCTTCCGAGCCTCTTGCAAAAAAGGCTTCCGAGCCTCTTGCAAAAAAAAAGGCTTTCGATCCTCTTGAAAGGAGCCTTAAGAGCCTTTTAGCCGTTTGGAAGGAGGCGTTTGAATCTCTTAAAAGGAAGCTTACGAGCCGCTTTAAAGGAAGCTTCCAAGCCTCATGCATCGGAGCTATTCAATTTTTCGAAAAACAAAAAGTCCTTCTGGTTTTTTTTTTTCAAATCGGGACTTCAGAACCTTTAGATTGTAGATTTCAGTTAACAACAATATTTTTAACATATCATTCAACATTTTTTGTCTCAATCAGATGGATTACATTAAATATTTTCAAAATGAGCTCCTCCGTCGTTTTGTATTTTTGACCTTTTGGCCTACAGCCCTTCATACACTGTGTCCGTTATGGAAGGCAAGATTAACTAGGCTTTAATTTATTAATCGCTATGCATACTATGTACAACACAATGTTTTAGAAACAAAAATTAAACAAATTTCAAAAGTTTGTCAAAAAGTTTTTATTGGAATTGTATTACGTCCGCCATTATGTATTTTTGTCCGAGGTACCCCCTGGGTCCAACGAAGGTACCACCAGGGGTACATTTACCCCAGGTTGAGAACCGCTGCTCTAGAAGTTCCTCCTGGAATTCGTCCAAAAGTCTCTTCGGGTATTCCTCCGGAAGTTCCTCCAGGAATTCCTCCGGAAGTTCCTCCAGGAATTCCCGGAGGAATTTCCTGAGGATTTTCCGGAGGATTTTTTCATAAATGGTGGCAATGCATATTAAACAATGCGAAAACATGCTACCGTGCGGGACCGAAATCCGTACAGCACCGAAATCCGTCCACCTCATGAGATATCAATAAATTAAAGGAGGTTAAAGGTAATAAATGTAGAAATAAATAATCTTATCCTGTTCAGATTCTTGGCAGTAAACTTTTAGGGCATATAATTGGAAGGAGGCTTCGAAATTACCACAACAAAAATCAAAAACAAATCTTCACCCACCAAACGCGGAGTTTGTGCCGCCATTTTGTTTTCGGGTAGAGCAAAATTGCACCAAAAGTAACTGTGTTTTAATTGCTGATTGCGAATCATTACATAAGATAAGCGGAATACAAATCGAAGGGATCGCTTCTCAAGGTGCGTATCGAACTATTTACAGTGGTAGTTTAGTCAATCAAACTGTTTCAATTTAAATATTTAGTTAAAACATAGCTGTACGGATTTTGATCCTTTGATTCGACGGATTTGTGGACGGTGGACGGATTTCGAGTCAGGAGTAGTTGATTTAATTAATTATTTTATCATGTTTTTCGTAGTTTTTAATGAGTAAATGTGAAACACTTCAAAAGTAGAAACCTTTATGCTCATGTGTCGATGACAAACGTTTTATTTACATTCGATTCCTATTTTCTAATGACGTTTTCATATACTAAGGTGCTTAAGTGTACGGATTTCGATGCCCCACGGTAAATGCTAGGTGGATTAATCTGGGTTTCTTTTATTTCTTTATTGAAATTTTCATATTTTTTTATTGCTCTTCATTGATTTTTTTTTGTGGAAACAAAAATTGTGGGAAATTTTGTAATTGTTTATTGTAAATAATATTAATTTTTTTTTGTTCGACCAAAAATATAGGTTCTTCCTAATCAAAATAAAAGTTGAATTCCAAGAGAAAGAATTCGATTCCATTTGTTCGCCATTCAAATAGGATCACAACGGTCATTGCATTGCAGAAAAATTTAAACAATTTGCTAAAATGAAAATCCTTCCAGGATGTTCTTTTTTCTCTGACATTATCAGGAATAGTCTTTACGAATAAGGTATTTGGATTTTAACTGAGTTTGATTTAGAAAATTTTACCATTCAATGTTTAAGTTGCATCTTTATTTTTGTTAAAAATAAATTGCAATTAAAAAAATAACCGTCATGGACAGCAAGCGAATTCCTCCATCCTACGCAGCAGACATCTGCACTAAATATGTGGTCGCTCGTTGCTCCCGGACCGAGCCTCCGTTGCCACTGTCCCGACAGTTTCTCCTGCCTCGTGCTCGAGAAGCAGCGACCGTGGCACTGTCCACAACCGGTGTTTTATGTTTTATTTATATTTCATTATTATTTATCTCTCGCTCGATGATCTTTCGGGGTTTGTCTTTGCAGGAGAACATACAGCGGAGTTCGAGAGTGCCTGAAAGTGCCTACTCAACTGCCCCCGATGAGTGGGAGTTGACCGGCTTCAACAATTGTTTGCAAACAGCGACTTTCAGACTTCAGCTCGCGATGACGGCCGGTTAGAAGAGGTTGTTTGAAAACCAGCTAGAGTCCAGGTCATTTCTTGTGGCCTCTTTAGATAGCCATAAATCACCACTTTGTTAACTTGTACATTTCTGATGTTGGTTGGCTTGGAATAGTTCTCAATAATAAATCACACTTTCGGAATACATGAAGTTTGATCGACATACGTTCTATGGAATTAAATGACAAACATTCCATCAAGCCAACTTTTAACATATATCATTTATAAAAATGCAGCTGCTAATTTATGTATTCGACAATCTTTGATAGGTTCGATTGGTATGAAATTAGCGAATATTCGGTTTTCAGACTTGCACGAGCCACATGGTCTTTTTTATTATTATTAAATTATTCTACCCATCATTAAGAAGAAGCACTAGTGAACGTGTTCGCATTATCAAAAATATAAAAGCGGGTTCCGCTCTTTTATAATGTGTGGCAGACCCACCTAAATTTGCACTTTTATTTTGTATGATGGCATCATCAATGGAGCTCTGCATTCGAGATCCAGTTATGATGCTTACAATTTTGCAAGCGTTTCATACAAAACCTATCTTAGACCTTACATTTTATGTATAGAAGGTCATTCGAAAATAATGTCCGAAGTTTGGGGAGATAAGATTTTGTGAATCTATTGTGGACATGGTTTTAAAACATGTTATAGCAATTTTGATTCTCTATTAGCTTTATAAATTCTTCATACTCATAATTCTAAATTTTATTGCACACAAAATTCGAACCATGCAAAATGGTTCCAAATCGCTTCATAGAAGCTACCGGTAGCCGAATGGTTTTTCTTTGAAATAGTTATCGGTCCGTCCGCATATGTATCGAGAGGCCTGCGTATCGATACTCAAAATAGGATGATCACTTCTTCGGCTGTCGGTCGGAACTTAATTGAATAAAAATCGATAGAGGTAAATATGCATAACCAGTTATTAGGAACGATTTAGGATTTTTAATTTGATCATCGTTGAGAAACTTATGGTTCACGATTTGAGATGCTCCAAAGGCAAAAATATGCATAGAAAAACTATTCCAATTCGTTATGCATTATGAGGATTAAGCTATGTATTGTAGGTATTAGGTACAGCAGGGGTACAGGTATTCCTAGAACTTCATTCGTAAATCGTGTCATCCACCCACTTTCCATGCGCCAGGCAACTCAACGTTTGTCTCACCATAATACAAAATTGCAATTTTTAGAAATTAAAAATGTAATTAAATTGCAAGCCTATACATGTCAGAAAAAGGCACCACTGATTGTTGTGATAGAAAAGTAAGCTTACGAGGAACGATCTGCTCAGATTTTTCTGGAGTTACAGCAAAAGGACGTGTTTTCATTGGTTTCCAATGACGGGTAAAAACCATGCACATTGCACATACCCACCTACCGATTCCCTAAGCAACTCTTATTTAAAACGAACAGTTCCAACCGAACAGGTTATTTGTTCCCAACAAATAATGATCAAGCGAAAGGTGTCAGAATATTTGCCCCGATCATTGAATTCTCATACTGTTCCAATTTCCACGCATCTTCCCATAATAAAATACAGCAGCATCAGAGCCATGGGCCGGCATTTGCACGCCTCTAACCTGCCACGACCTTCCGACGGTATGTTTCCCTTTCAATTTTGAAACACTGTAGTTTCGGTCGTTTTCTCCAGCAGCATGCAACTGGCCGCGCGCGAACCTGTAAGAGGCGGAACCTCTTCAGCCCAGCATTTCGCGTTCCCTCTGCCTTCGATCGTTACCACTCGTGAGAGTTGCTTATCAGGTTTTTATTTTCGATTTTTTCCTCCTGGTGGCTTACGATTTCGGTGGGTACGAGAGGGTTTCGAATTAATTCAGATCGGGATAGGGTTCCGTGATCGGCAGGTAGCAACGACTGCTGTCGATGATCGCTGACGACGTCGTGATGAGACTGACTCGTATTTATTGCAGTACCAACCAACCACCTGTCTTCGTATTGTTGGCCGATTTCATGATGGAATTATTTCATCTCCTGTTCGCTGTATTTTTTATGTAGTACACACGCAATTTGGATGGGAAATGAATGTGCTCCAGTAGAAGGGATGCTGTTTTTCATCCGAGCACGATTTTTATTTCAGGTCATCGGATCATTATTACACGATATGGGTTGGTCGGACTACTACTGGCGAGAAAGAAAGCAATATTATTAACGGAAAGGCAACGATTGGATATTCTGAATGATTCGAAGATTTGCTGAGACTTGAGATGATGATCAGTGAACGGACTTCACATTTTCGATTTGAAGACGTGTTTGTTCGAATAGGTAGATACAATTTTTGGTGTGCTGTGAACAATACCAATATTTCACTAAGGAGTATAAGCATGAACACGACTAGCATTTAGTTCGCAGAAGCTTATTTAGTTATTGACCAAGTTCTGATAGTATCAGGGTATTGGAATAGTTGTTCAGGATGTTGACTTTCCTTGATATTAAATTATGAGGACCAAATGCATTTGCGCCAAAAAATAATTTTGTTTGATATTTTCAAAGTAAAATATTGTTACCCAAATGCTAGGGAGAATCTAACTTAATTTTACAAAAGAACATAAGTAACAGATCAGTTTTAGTATGCCCCTCACTATAAACAAAGTAAAAATATTCATCGCTTAATAATTTAAACAGACCTCAGTAAAATAAAAAGCCGATTTTTTAACTGCCATCAACAGATTTATATTGATTACATCTGTTTACCATTATGAGAAGTATAACAGATTTAGAGTACCACCCCTCTATTTCAATCAACATCTTGTATAAAGTCTCCAAGCAAATTTTCAACCAAATTCATGAGGATTTATTGAATCTGTAAAGCTTTCCAAAATAATCTTTTCAACAAATATGAAAGCGTGCAGTATAAACGCTGATGATTGCTGTAGAAAACACGACTTTTTCTAATTCTTCAACTGAGGTCTGTTGGAAATAATAAGCGAGCATTCTTTTTCGGTTACGATGAGGACATTTTTCATCCATCACTTTTTTCTATGGAGCTAGCCTTCGAAGATTAACAAAAATCGTGACAGCTAGAAGAAAACCATTTTTCGTTTCATCACTTCACCTCTCACTCATTGGCGTAAATAAGGGGAGGCCAGGGGGGGCCTGCCCCCCTCCCCAGAAAATTAAGAAAAAAAAATTCCAACGTAGTCAGTTTTTATTTCATTTACATATTTCCTACGTATTTCTTAATTTTGATTATGAATTCTATAAACATATTTTTTGTTGCGTTATCACATCTATGACCATTTGTTCAGCAAAGCATCGAAATATTTAAGTTGGACCCCCGGGAGCATTTTCTCGATTTTTAAGCTAAAATCAATGCCGCTTCTAATTCAGTTGCTAGCTTAAAATAATAAATTTGTTCTGCATTTATTTGACTAGTATCCTGGTCGCAAAAACATAAAAACATAATTAAATTAAGATATAAATATTTCTGTTCTATTAAACTACCATCCGCTTCAAAAAAGACTGAAGCAACTACATCAAAATGAGCACATGTACACAAATCCAATCAATGAAATTTTGAACGACCATTCTTTCGAAAATCTTCGAGTTAATCGCAAGGTATGCTGCAAAACAGTTGATCAAATTCCTATGGAGCTTTTTGCTCTCGCTGTATAATTCTGGCACAGAAAGATATAAAATTATAAAACTTAAGAATCTTTGTTACAATGACAGCAAAATCAACAACGCATTCCATTGAAAGTATTAGGACAAAACTTAGGCAACCTTCGCACTCACAACAGAGATTGCATTAAAGAAATATTTTTATAATCCTCAAAAGATCTTGTTCCATTTAATTTTTTGGCGATTTCATAAGGATCATCGGAAAACTCTTTTGTGCCTGCTTTAGTTAGAATTGTTTTTTTAGGATAAAAAAAATAGATTTAGAAACCAGTTCGTATCAGAAAACAGTTCTTTTGCAGCACAATTCAGATTGATTTGGTTGCTTCTCAAGTCTCTTTGATTTTTGCAGAGAAATCTCTCACCTATTCAGAAAACCATAATAAAGCCTCTTCCTAACGTCAGTTACTACAAAAACCCTATGTTATTCTGGAATTTTATTTATGACTCATGGAATTTATGACTCATAAAAAACACTTTAGGATTCCAAATTTGTGTTCATCGGTACTTAACTATTTCAGCACATAGCATACATTTTGGAATTGCATGAATACTTATATTGATTATGACAAAATTTCGTGGAATTTATTCCACATCTAAAGAGTTTCAAAAATTTCAAGTTTAAAAAAATCGAGATCTTTATGCATTAAGTAATCATGGAAATGCTTGAAAACTTTCAGAAATATACTCATATCGAATTTCATTTATAGATAATTCGAAGAAGATTCTTGAATCTTAGATTACACACTTATCCACATTTAGTAACATGGAGAAGACAAGTTGACACAGACACAGCGTTTTGAAGCAATCACAGCATCATTGGAAATCAATTGTATTATTCGCGATTTATTTATGTTAGTTCTAGGACGAATGAGCGATAAACTTAGTCAAACAATTTCTATTGCAATCCATGCGCCTTTAAAAATTACATCCCACCAGCTGGTGCCATGGCCCCCCCTAGACCGAGACCCTAGTTACGCCTATGCTCTCACTCACTATTTGTAAGAACAATAATCAAAATTCTATGGTGCTCTGCGGTGGTAGTCGAACCTTAACAATATTAGCCGTGGGATGCACTCACTCTAGCAACAATATTACGCTATTTGCATGTAGGCGTTAGGTTACGGTGGCCAAAAGTCCCGGATTATGCGGGACAGTCCCGGGTTCAGCCTACTTGCCGCACATTACCCGGCGCCTCGGAAAACATTACCGGACGCCTCGGAAGCATTTGAATAATTATCTGTAGAATATAGAAAATGTGAGAAAATTCTAGATTTCCATGATATACGGAATCAAAAATATCTGAAGGTTAAAGTTTAGGATCTGAATCAGTTCCAGAATCTGAAATAATTGAAATATCACAGAATGCCCTAAATCTGGAGCATTCTCAAATCTGTAGAGATCTAAAAATCTACTAAATCAGGAAAACTTCTGAAACATCACCATCTCCATTTCATTGTTTTCAAACAATGGTTGTTCAAACTGAAAACTTTCAAAAGACAACGGAAAACGGACGATACTCAGTAGACCAGTGAGTTTTTTTTTTTTTTTTAACTAATTTTGTTTGCTAATTATCTAATACATGCATTCATCTCTTAGACTAGGTGTTCCGTGTTTTCTTAACACTATCATCCTTATTTGCTATGTTATATTTTTAGTAATTATTAATACATTTCAATTGCCTCTGGCAGTTAGAATTTTTCCTCTGGTTGAATTGAACCATGTAGGAATTACAACGTTTTCAACTTAAACTAAACTTATTTTAAACTTAAACCTATTTTATACTAAGGGTACAAGGAGTTAATCGTTGCAATAGAAGATTGCAACGATTTTTGTCTAAAATTGGAAATTATTTTGTTGGACATTTGTTGCAATGTCTCAATATTAGAAATTCTATGAAGTTCATTGGTACTATACCACGGAGGCAACTTCAGAATCATTTTCAAAATTTTATTTTGAATCCTCTGAAGTGCCTTCTTTCTGGTATTGCAGCAACTTGTCCATATTGGCACAGCATACAACATGGCTGGTCTAAAAATTTGTTTGTAAATCAAAAGTTTGTTCTTAAGACAAAGTTTTGATTTTCTGTTTATAAGTGGATATAGACTCGGAAAGATATTGGTAAAAAATTGATCTGAACGCGATCTTGCCTACCGAGTAAGAAATGGATAATTGCGTCTTGTGTTTAAGTTTTTAAATATCATATTAACATTTAATTTAAGCCATCGATATTGTTAAAAAAATTATATAAAAGCGAAGCTATCAGCGAATCACTTAGTCTATAATAACTATAATCAAGAACCTGTTCTACAGAGACGAGTCTGTCGAAGGCTGCAAGTGTCTTTAATAAAGACAACAACAATAATACTAATAAACCTCTAAAAATCAGATGATAAAATGCTAAAACTGTTGTACATAAAAATATTCATACAAGTTAATAAAATAGAAGTTACATAGGTCACATCACTTCCCATTGCGAATCGCGATCTATGTAACTGAATAAATCGTAAAGAGTGCAAGTGTGTTCGTATTTTGTGCTGGACGCAGTACGGTCGCGCGGTTATCAAATTATCTGATTCTGCTGTGTGGGTGAGTAAATTGGAAAGAGAAACAATCAGTTCAGTTCAGATTCGTTCGTGTTTTCTTTTGGACGTAGAAAGATCTGAGATCGCGTCCAGACGTGTTTTCTTCAGTAAGCTAAACGATCGACCGGTCATCAAAGTTTCATTCTGCTTTGTGCGGTAAGCAGAACGATCAGCTGATCACCGAAATTTTGCTATGCTTTGTGCGGCCATTAATAAACAAAAATAGTTTTGTTTTCATCGATCAAAGTACACGCTATACACGGCAGAGCATTTACCAAAACGAACCCTGCCACACTCCCTACCCCATATATCCAACATCCCAGTGATCTCTCGTGGAAGTGCAGATGACTCGTCGGCTTCTATCAAAGCGAGTATCACGTCAACAATTTCCTACCTATGCCCTAATTGACCTGCATTCGGACACGGCCGGCGCTGGTATTGCTTACTTTTGAGTCACCAGTTCTTACACATTGAAGATGATGTTAGTCCCAAAATTCATCTGTTGGTTCTCTGTGTAATTACAGCTGACCTGGCAATAACGGAGTAGCAACCGTGGGCGGTCAATCATGCTCATGCTCATGCTCTGTTTATAAGTGGATATAGACACTTAATATATTTGTTACATTTGGCTTGAAGGCCTTCAATGTGATTTTTAAAAGTTAATTTTTGATCTAGCAGAAGTCCTAAATATTTAGCTTCGCTAGACCAATTAATTGGAACCCCATTCACAGTGACAATATGTCTGCTAGAAGGTTTCAAATAAGAAGCTCTCGGCTTATGTGGGAAAATTATAAGCTGAGTTTTGGAAGCATTCAGGAAATTTTCCATTTTGCAAGTAAGTGGAGAAAATATCCAAACTTTTTGCAATCTACTACAAATGACACGAAGGCTTCGCCCTTTGGCTGAGAGACCTGTGTCATCTGCGAACAAAGATTTTGACACCCTGGTGGTAAATCAGGTAAGTCAGAAGTAAAATGTTAAACAATATGGGCCCCAGTATGCTGCCTTGGGGACACCAGCCCTTACAGGTAATCTATCAGATTTAGAATTCTGATAGTTTACCTGCAGTGAGCGATCTGATAAATAATTTTGGATCAGTTTAATAATGTACAGAGGAAAATTAAAATTCATCAATTTTACAATCAAACCTTCATGCCAAACACTGTCAAATGCTTTCTCTATATCAAGAAGAGCAACTCCAGTCGAATATCCTTCAGATTTGTTGAGCCGAATTAAGTTCGTAACTCTTAATAACTGATGAGTGGTTGAATGCCCATGGCGAAAACCAAATTGCTCATCAGCAAATATAGAATTGTCATTAATATGAACCATCATTCTATTTAAAATAATCTTTTCAAACAGTTTGCTTATTGAAGAAAGCAAACTGATTGGGCGATAACTAGAAGCCTCAGCTGGATTTTTGTCCGGCTTCAAAATTGGAACAGCTTTGGCGTTTTTCCATTTATCTGGAAAGTATGCCAATTGAAAACATTTGTTAAATAAATTAACCAAAAAGGATAAAGAGCTCTCAGGAAGTTTTTTGATAAGTATGTAGAAAATACCATCATCACTCGCGCTTTCATATTTTTAAATTTTCTAGTAATAGATCTTACTTCATCCAAATTAGTCGAAGGGTCAAAAACATTCTCTTGATTGAGAATGTCTTCGAATCTCCGTGTAACCTGATCCTCAATTGGACTAGTGAGACCTAAGCTAAAATTATGGGCACTCTCGAACTGCTGAGCAAGTTTTAGAGCCGTTTCGCCATTTGTTAATAAATTTTATTTCCCTCTTTAAGCGCTGGAATTGGCTTTTGAGGTTTTTTTAATGAATTTTCGTTAATTTCCAAAAGGGTTTCGAACTGGGATCCAACTTCGAGACATTATTCTCAAAGTTGGTATTTCTCAGAATAGCGAAACGTTTTTTAATTTCATTTTGCAAATCTCGCCAAATAACTTTCAACGCGGGATCGCGAGTTCTTTGGTATTGCATTAAATTTGTCAAAGATACGAGCGCATTGTCAATATCACTTTTGGTATCCAAAGGAATATTAACATCAGAATTCCTATCGATATATGTTTTATATAAATCCCAATCAGCTCTATGATAATTAAAAGTAGAGCTGATTGGATTATAAATGGCTTCTTGTGAGATTTCAAATGTCACAGGAAGGTGGTCAGAGTCAAAGTCAGCATGAGTTACCAATTGGCCACACAGCTGACTTGAATTCGTTAAAACTAAATCAATTGTAGAAAAATTGAATTGAATAGTATAATATCCCGCAGAACAATCTTCAAATAAAATGTTGCCGTTGGAATTGCTTTGAGCATTATTCCATGAACGGTGTTTGGCATTGAAGTCACCAATTACGAAGAATTTTGATTTGTTGCGAGTCAGAATTTGAAGATCAGCTTTCAACAAATTCTTTGCTGCCCATTGCATTGAAAAGGCAATAGGCTGCAATGAAGGAAAATTGACTAAAATTTGTTTCAACAGAAACTCCCAAGGTTTCAAAAACTTTGGTTTCAAACGAAGAAAATAATTTATGTTTGATACGTCTATTGATGACAATGGCGACCCCACCACAGGCGCTGTCAAGACGATCATTTCTGTAGATAAAATAATTTGGATCTCTTTTAATGGAGAGTCCTGGTTTTAAATAAGTTTCTGTTATAATGGCAATATGCACATTATGAACTGTTAGGAAGTTGAATAATTCATCTTCCTTACCCTTTAGAAAACGGGCATTCCTATTTAGAACTTTCACACAATTATTTGGATCCATTGAAACGGAGTCCGATAACAATTTTTTGTGTGTACTTTATACCAACCTGAACAGCTTCTGGTATGGTATTTGCTTTGAACATTGCATCAATCATGTGATGCAATTGTTCAGTTAAAAAATCAAAATGGGAAGCAGTCATGCTACCTGAATCGGCAACATGGCCATTATTTTCCGTTGGGACATGGGTATAAACCTCATTTTGAGAAGAGAAATTTCGTCTACCAGCAGCGATGTTTGCATACGTAGGTACATTGGAAAAATTGGAATTTACTGAAGTGCTTGCTACCCGTTGACGAGCGGCAAAATTTGTTTGTGAATTGTGGTGGGTATGAATTGCTCGACCGGTAACTGGTTTCGAAATTTGAGCGTTTGAAAAATTTCTACCCGTCGAATCTGGGATCGATTGGAATTTCCGTCATCAATTTTGCACGGAATTCAAAACTTTTGCGTGAAGGGCATTCCCAGAAATTGGATTTATGATTGCCCCCACAATTTGCACATTTAAATTTATTGGAATCTTCTCTCACAGGACATGCGTCCTTGGCGTGAGAGGTTCCACCACAAATCATGCATTTAGCATCCATGTGACAATGTTTGGTTTCATGACCCCACTTTTGGCACTTACGGCACTGGGTGGGGTTTTGGAAATTTCCCCCAGGCCTGCGGAAATGTTCCCATGTAACACGGACATGAGACATAATACAGGCCTTTTCCAAACTTTTCATATTATTTAGTTCACTTTTGTTAAAATGAACTAAATAAAATTCTTGAGAAAAGAAGGGAAGTACCAGAGTGGGATTTCTTTTTCATCTTAATTACTTGGACTGGTGAAAATCCAAGTAATTGAGAAATTTCAATTTTAATCTCATCCAGTGATTTATCATCACTGGGGAGACCTTTCAGGACGACTTTGAACAATCGCTCAGTTTTGTCGTCGTATGTGAAGAATTTATGGCGCTTCTCAGTTAAATAGTGAAGAAGACGTTTGCGATCGTCAAAGGATCCCGGCAAAACGCGGCAGTCACCCTTCCTAGCAATCTGAAATGAAACCTTGATCCCCTGAAGGTTACTCAAGATTTCATTCCGAAAGCCAGAAAACTCCGCAACAGATACCACAATTGGCGGAATCCTTTGTTTTTTCGCATGAATCGAATCAACTGGGCTAGAGGTAGATTCGATTTTCTCAAAATCATCATTAATCAAATCGAACTGATTGCTCAGTTCGATTGGAGAAGAATTATTTCCGATATTAGAGTTAGAAGGAATATCTGAATTCTCCAGCTTCCTTCTATTTTTTCCGCGCTTTGGCGGGACGGTCTTGAAACCTTGTTTCTTGCAGGATTACCACCAATTTTACTTCCGCAAACGGGTCCAACGTAAAACGAAGGCACGGGTCCTTGCAAAGATCGTAACGGGATCAGTGGGTACAAATAGCGATAAGAAGCACCGTTGAAATTAAAATAGCTTCGGGTAGTATTAAAAACTTCCTTCCGCAAAGAGAGAAAGAACCGCACAGCACGATGCGGTCTGTAGACCAGTGAGTAATATTTCGTTTCTCGAAGACTTTTCACAACTAGCGCACAGATCGAACAATGCATTACATATTACTTAAACAACCCAGTCAAATAAAAATAGAGCATACCAAAATGATGAGATGCACAAATTATGTTTACGTCACTGAGCAATATTATTTATATCAACAGATATGAATTACGTTTCATACTTGAGCACTTTCAACAAAACATTGTTGAAATTTTTAAGTGGAAAGCTAAATGCGTTTCTGTTGAAGATGCAGAATTGTATTACGTGATGTGAAGGAATTTATATGTATTAAATTTTGAATAGAGTTTGAATGGCTTTATTTAGCGGCGCAGCCGAATTTTTTTATAATTTGAAAATATGGAATTTTTATTTATTTATTTAACTAATTTCGTCTTCGACTGGGTCGTACAGACTACCACTTAAAAACTAATCACAATATTCGAAATTCATTAAGAAATTCCGCGAAATTTGGTTTAATTTTGTTAAAAGTATGTCGAAATTTTTCAAATAAAACGATAAGAAACGAAATCAGAATATCAGATTTTGCCATACTCAAATTCCGCGAAATTTTCCTTCGAATGCTCCACGATGTAAAAAAATGGATTATTATATCGATTTTCATGTACCTCTAATTTTTTTTTCACAGAAAGTTAGGCCCAGTCATTAGAAATAAGGCCGGTTTTAAAATATTTCAGCCGAGATTTTTTGAAAAAAAAAAAGATTTTTATTGTTTTCTTCTCCAATATTCGGCATAAAAAGTCAATTGATAACTCAGCAATGGATGAATCATAGTAATACACCCTCAAAATTAGAAATAAACAAATTTGTAGCAATTCTTCATAGAAAACCAAATTTTAAACGGATCAAAAATGTTGTAAAATCATTAATTTTGCTCTAAAAGCATGCTTTAAAACAAGTTTTTCTTAATGCCGCATATGCTTACGAGACCACCCCAAAAAAGTGTCGAATTAATCACTCTGCTTCTGTCATCCGATTTTACACATGATGCCATGCAGTATGGGAAAATGTATTCTGTTATTGTTAGTTTCTGCTGTTTTGAGAGTTTTTCCGGACAGATGATCTACTGAAGTAATTTTGAAATTGGATTTTGCCGTGATGCAGTATGACTTATTAGCTGCATACATAGCAGTGTGAACCATTTCTCTCGCAAAAGGCTAGAAAAAAGCAACGGGAATAATTGCAATTATTAATTTGATAATGGGGTCTCCAGTAGCTTTGCGAAAAAAAGGTGTCGGATTGACAATCCGGAGATGCCGAGTTCGATTCTTGGTCCGGTCTAGGATGTTTTCGGGTTGGAAACATTCTGGACACAGAGGAAATGCTAATATAATGCAAAGATGAACAGTCTGTTAAGTGCCAGTTGAAATGTAGAGCCAGTGGAGAATAGAAAATTTTATAGAGGCAGTGGCGTAGCCAGAAAATGTGTCTGAGAGGGATTTTCTGAATTGCGTTCTGATACTGGTTATGGATTTCATTCAACATTGATTCTACTCGATTCTCGCGACCCGGGTATCTCAAATACAATCATCCAGAACCTTTAAGTTTTCTCAGATTTTTTCTATAAATAAAAATAATACGCAATAGATCGTGTACCAATTGTCGGGAATATTTAAATCTCTGGCATACTTGTTCAATCGGAGGCAGTGCAAGATCATCGCTGTTTTATTAGAATTCTACAAATAAAACTAAATTATTCTCCTTTCATTTTGAAGAATGGGAGGTTTTTCTTATTTTGGTAGGGCAACTGTTTCGTTTTCCATCTCACTGAATATATTTTCATCTCATCGCATGACAAAAAAATACAGCATCAATCTCGTCGCTTCTTTTTGCTAACATGGGCCCTCACTGCTGAAAAATATCACAAAAATAAGAAACAAATCAAATTCGTTTTCATTGCTTTGTTTTTGATAGGATGAAAATGGGAGCGTTCCCTTACATATTGAATTATTTATTTTAAACCGCAATTGCGCATTTTCGAAATGACTTGCAACAAATCAGGAAAACTGTTTTCAAACAAAAAGACATAAATTCTATTGATTTCATCTGGATTATCCTCCACTCAGCAAAAATTATTGAAATATGAAATTAAAGGCAAAACCGGATCAAGAATTTTAATTAAAACTAACCTAATCATTACAATGCACCTTTTCTCCTTAGTAATCATCTTTTTTGTTTCGTCATTTGTTGTTACCAAACAGCGGATAGGAGTGTCATATGGGTAGGGTGCATTAGAAATTCCAATCAATGAAAAGATTCTCAACAAAACATTCAATGCTTTAAATATTGATCGTTGTCGCTTTGGAAAATTAAAAGTTGTTGCACTGGTGAGGCTGCCACCTTAGGGGCAAGCCAGAGTAAACGCGACGTGCGCCATTAATGTTCCATTACGGGCAGAACATGTCCAATATACATCCCAGAGTTGACCAATCACAGTATTTGGTAATTTTAACAGCATAGACTTAAGATTCAATCGGCAATATTTACTTGATACTTGATGAACCTACGCCGAATGAAATATCTTTCTCCACTGGACTCGATCATGGGCCAATCGCTTCCAGTCGCCCTGAACATTGAGCGTCCTCAGGTCCTCTTCAATTGCAAAAAGCCATCGTATAGGCGGCCTTCCACGAAGCCTGCGACCTCTTCCGGGTTCTCTACTAAATATTATCTTCGCTTGACATTCTTCCGGTATACGAACAACGTGACCAGCCCACCGTAGTCTGCCGTGTTGTATAAGCTTAATCATATCCAGCCCTTTATACACCTAATACAATTCGTGATTCATGCGACGCCGCCAGATACCATTCTCCTGTTTACCGCCGAGTATTGTCCGCAGCACCTTACGCTCAAACACTCCGAAAGCTCTCCGATCAGCCTTATTTAACGTCCATGTTTCATGGCCGTATAAAGGCACCGGAAGAATCAGAGTAGTATACAGCGCGAGTTTTGCTTTCATTTGCAGACTACGGGATTTGAGCTGGTTACGAAGTCCGTAGTAAGCCCTATTTTCAGCTGCAATACGCCTTTTCACCTCGCGGGTAACATAATTATCCCACGTTACTAATGTTCCAAGATACACAAATTCTTCTACCACTTCAAATTTATCACCATCCAGCACCATTTCGCTACCAGCACCACTAATGAACCCACGTTGATTGCCAGCGACCATGTACTTCGTTTTGCTGGTATTTATCGTGAGTCCAATCCTCGCTGTCTCCCTCTTAAAAGGCACACAAGCCTCTTCCACGGCATGGCGATCAATCCCGATAATATCGATATCGTCCGCAAATTCCAGGAGCATATGCGATCTAGTGATTATAGTAACGCTTCTTTGCACATCAGCTCTCCCAATCGCAGTGCATCACCCTGCTTTAATCCATCTAAGGTAACAAATGACATCGATATTTCATCCGCAACCCTTACACTTGATTTCGATCCGTCCAACGTTTTACGAATCAGCCGTACCAGTTTCGCCGGAAAACCATGTTCAAGCATAATTTGCCATAATTCATTCCGTTTCACTGAATCGTACGCCGCTTTGAAATCAATAAACAGATGATGTGTCTGCAAGTTATACTCACGGAATTTATCAAGGATTTGTCTCAGGGTAAACATTTGATCCGTCGTTGATTGGCTCTCGCGTAAACCTGCTTGGTATTCGCCGACGAAGTACTCTTCAAGCGGTCTCAATCTGTTGAACAGAATACGGGACATAATTTTGTGCGCCGAATTAAGGAAGGTTATTCCTCGGTAATTGGCGCACTCCAGTCTAATGCCCTTTCTTGAAGAGAGGGCATATGAGGCCACCACCAACCAGCTAGCAGGCATTTCCTCGTCTTCCCATATTTTCGACATAATATGGTGCAGAACTTCATAAAGCTGATCATTGCCATGTTTGAGAAGTTCAGCCGGGAGCTGGTCCTTCCCGCAGCCTTATTGTTGTGGCATGTGCATAACACATGTCATCATACCCTTTAATAAATTCTCATACTTTCAATAGACATCAATGAAGTCTCAGCAATTTTAGTCCGAAACCTCAAATTGCAATGCACGCATTTTAAGTGCCACTTACTAAGATGTGCTGGCTCCAGTGGCCTTCTCTAGTTACACTGGCTTCGACTGTCTCCCGTAGGTAAAATTGTATTTAAGAATCGCAAATAAAATCATTATTGTTCTAACCGTACATTGATCAACACATTATTTGTTCTTGGTGACACGGTTCCCAAAGCTCCACTACATTGTTTTTCAGCTCTTTAACAGCTTTTTTAACCTTATCTAGTGTAGGCGACTCCACAGCTTGTCTATCGTCGCTAATATTTATTCTGCTCACCGATGCACCGTCACTTCCTCTGTTCAACAAAGTCTTGAAGTGTTGCTCCCACCTGGCAGCCACTTCGGTTTTATCTGTCAGCAAATTCCCTTGTTGGTCGTTGCACATGACGGGAAATGGCGCTGTATTTCTCCTCTCCGCACGCAATTGACAGACTCATAGAACCTCCGCATATCGTTCTGCTCCATTTTTTCCTGCGCCTCGCTAATCACTTGTTATTCATATTCTTCTTTCTTCCTGCGATGGGCTCGTTTTTCGGCTGCTCTTGCTTCATTGTACCGATCTCAATTCGATCGGGTACCTGACACCAACATCCGGCTTCTGGCAACGTTCTTCTCGTCTGTCAATATGATGCATAAAAACTAGAGAAAAAAAACAACGTTTTAAGATAAACTCCGAGATGGAGACCCGACTGTTATAAAAGTTTTTCTAAGGGGCAGTACATTAATTACGTAAGCATTTTTTCTGAGTTTTTCAACCCCCCTTCCCCTATGGAAGATGTTTCCCATACAAATCATTTTTTGCCTTTCTCGTATAATACTAAGTATACGTAAATGCTATAGGATCACTCCAAAACCGCACTTTTGGTAGAAGGCTCGGAGATCCATAGTGTTATATTCCAATCGACACCGCTCGGCGAATTGAGGTGATGTCTGTATGTGTGTATGTATGTATGTGTGTGTGTACAAAAAAATGTGAGACACACTTTTTTGTACTTAGCCTTATCCGATTTACTTTCAACAGGTTGCATTCGACGCGGTTGCATTGCTATTGAAAATTGGTCCAATCAGCCATTCCGCTCCGGAGTTTTTCCATTGTTTTTCTTCCCAAACAAAATTCAAAATCGAAAAAAAATTTTTTAACTTCTGCTATGCATTCATATGAACGCAAATAAATGTGATTCGATGGAAATAACTAAATCTATCTTTCTAAGACGAATTAAGTACTGTCCATTTAATTCCACCAGTTAATTTTCGTTATCTTTGCAGATACGTATTTCGACCACAACTGTGTGGTCGTCTTCAGTGTCTTGTACTTGACTCGACTCGAAATGGACAGTACTTAATTCGTCTTAGACGGTTTAATACATTCCACTAAACGAGCTTAATATATTTTTCTAAATCTATCTTCCTTAAGTACAATTTTGACCTCTCTTATGTGCTTTTCATGTTTTATAATACACGTAAAAGGCACCATCACCGCTAGGTGGGTTAATCTGGGTTTTATGTATATGGAACGTAAGAAAATGGCAGACACCCAAACCCCCCGTAAGTGCTTACTTAATTAGTGTACGACCCCAAGCCCAAATTTCGGTGCATTTTACCAATTTTGGTAGCCAACTGTCGGAAATGTATTTTTATGACGCGCTTTGATTAAGAGTGTATTACGAACATAATGGCCATATTGACTACTCTCCTAAACGTAACCGATTTCGTGATATTCCAGTGTTTATGTCACTGTCTCCAGTAGCCTTGCGAGAAAAGGCGTAGTATTGCCAATCCGGAGATGGCGAGTTCGATTCTCGGTCCGGTCTAGGTTGTTTTCGGATTGGACATATTCTCGACTCCCTGTGCATAGTATATTCATTGTATTTGCCACACAAGAATCATAATCATGCTATGGCGTTGGAAAAAATGCCAAATCCTAGTTGGAATGTAGAGCCATTGAAGAAGTAGATGTAACTTCATAAAGAATCAAGAATCAAGAATCAATCAAGAATAAATAATAAAGATCAATAATGAAACTCAACCACTAGGTTCACCAGCGTTCCAAAATCATGGAAGGACCATATGCCTGGGCAAAGATGCCTATATGTCATGTGGCTAAGCTCAATGTTCTTCCATGCCTGTTTTTCCTTCGTAGGTTATTTGCTCTTTTAACTCATAACATTGTGTGCATAAAATGCACCATCCAATTACAATCAAAAACGAAAGATTGGGGTGCAAATTGATATGTTTTTCATATTATTGTAACAATAAAAAACGGTGCAGATTCATATGAAATTGTTTCTTGTGCAAAAATTATTGATTTCGGAGCATGTTATTAATGAAGGAAGAAATATTCCAAATAACCCTATGAGAATTAAATAATTGTTTGTGAACCTAAGCGGATTGAATGGCAATTGTGCGGGTAAGTTGACGACTAGACGAGATATTTTGTAAGTTGATTTATTTGGCCCTCCTGGATGCGTTTGACAACATTCTCCCTCATCTACCACGAACATTTGACTGCACGCCAGCGCGACACTGATTCGTTATCATAAACAAACAAAACAGTGGAGCTAATCAGAAATTGCTTGTTTGGATGAGAGAAATTCCACTGGAATGGGCGAGTCGAATAAGCCTTCGGTTCGTTTCCCCGAATGAGTTCGTTCAATGTTTATCCCAAATATTTGCGAAAGTATCATAGCTTTCTGATAGCAGGTTTAACCTGACGCCTCTTAGGAATTGTCAATAAACGTCATTCATGTCATATCATATCGTGTTAAATTTTTTATCACCATGAGAATTCGCCAGGTGTTCAAAAGATATTATAAACTACAGAGAAAGATTGTCGCCTCGGTTTCCTTTATTCTGCTGTCAGAAATGTATTTCGCAATAACGTGCCGGTTAGCGACGACAGTGACAGTTTTTCTCCAGTGACCTCTTTTGGACTATCGGACTAATGTGCGTTTTGTTACCGATGAATCTAGTACCATGGTAATCTGTTTTCGATTGCAGTGTGAGTCAGGAGTAATTACGATTTCCTTCCACAATGCGTATTCAAAATCAACGGATTATTTCCAAACACTGGATTTACTCTAGTTCTTGAAAAGATACAAATTCAGAACATGTAATTTGATTGTTTCTAATATTTTGTCCAAGGGACTTAGTATTCTCTTATAATTTAGTTGCCTTGCCCTCAGATACATTCAATCTATTCTAGAAGCATTCTAAGTAGTTGAAACAGTGACCCCATTTAACCCATTGTCACCTCCGACGACGGTACACAGCAAGCAGCCTAATCGATTCCATTGCATTTACACAAATGAAAACTCTATTGTATCTTCTTTCAAATATTCATCACACTGGTATAACAGTCTCGTCGCTTCACGTTTCATTTGATAGATTTCTGATAATTCCTAAATAATCCACAAGACGCAGCGTCGTTGTAAATAAAAGTAAATAAAACTCGCAGAAAACATGCTCAACGTCTTAATGCCAATGTCTTTCGTTGTCAGAGACACGCCACATCCTCTCCTCTCGCCAGCAGAGTTAAATCGAGACTGATCGTTTGATTTAACGTTCAGGTTCAGCACCGCAAGTGTGCCCTCACTAAAACGAGAAAAGTGATCGTTCTCAGTTCGAGACTCTCATTTTCTCTCTCAGAAAACTGCTAATGCACAAGTGGGATTTGGGACCTCGATTTATATCGTTTTGATCACGCGTCGATCTTCTCTTGCTCGATGATCGGCCATCATAGCAGACGATTATCGTGTTTATCATTCACGCACATTTTCACCGACTGTGTGTGCAGCACGAGCGATCGTGATCGCGTGCTGCTCTGCTGCAGTTGTTTGTAGCGACTTATGTGCCGATTAGTTGGTAACCCTAATTAAAAGTAGTGCAACGCGATGCTTCTATGTTTTAAGTTTTATGCTTTCTGATTTCATTCTAATGGGATATGTGACTTTGATTGTATTGATGTTTATTTAAATAATGACATTGTAAAACTTGCATGGTCTAATATGAATGAGAACAGTCCGTTTTTCAATATGGTGTCAAAGTCGCATTATATTTTCGTTATCCGCAGCAGTATGCGATTGCTTTTCTATGAAGGAATGTCTGTTCTACTTTCGGTGTAATTTTTTAAAACGCTTTCTTATTACAACGTCGAGTAGCATTTCTAACTGATGGCCTTCCATTGTAGTGCCATTGAACTTGAACTGTATTAATGCAACATGGCCTTGTTGTCATCTTCGTTATAATCGGAGTGGAACCGACCAACGATACCGCAAATGCTTATTTACTTGTGCTTTCCCTGTTGGTAGCAAAGAGCTACAATTAGGGTCAATTTTCGATCCGGGTGTCCCTCTGGAATTCCCGCGAATCAACATCTACATACTTCGAGACCGCAGCCGTACCAGTTTCGCCGGAAAACCATGTTCAAGCATAATTTGCCATAATTCATTCCGTTTCACTGAATCGTACGCCGCTTTGAAATCAATAAACAGATGATGTGTCTGCAAGTTATACTCCCGGAATTTATCAAGGATTTGTCTCAGGGTAAACATTTGATCCGTCGTTGATTGGCTCTCGCGTAAACCTGCTTGGTATTCGCCGACGAAGTACTCTTCAAGCGGTCTCAATCTGTTGAACAGAATACGGGACATAATTTTGTGCGCCGAATTAAGGAAGGTTATTCCTCGGTAATTGGCGCACTCCAGTCTGTGCCCTTTCTTGAAGAGAGGGCATATGAGGCCACCCAACCAGCTAGCAGGCATTTCCTCGTCTTCCCATATTTTCGACATAATATGGTGCAGAACTTCATAAAGCTGATCATTGCCATGTTTGAGAAGTTCAGCCGGGAGCTGGTCCTTCCCCGCAGCCTTATTGTTGTGGCATGTGCATAACACATGTCATCATACCCTTTAATAAATTCTCATACTTTCAATAGACATCAATGAAGTCTCAGCAATTTTAGTCCGAAACCTCAAATTGCAATGCACGCATTTTAAGTGCCACTTACTAAGATGTGCTGGCTCCAGTGGCCTTCTCTAGTTACACTGGCTTCGACTGTCTCCCGTAGGTAAAATTGTATTTAAGAATCGCAAATAAAATCATTATTGTTCTAACCGTACATTGATCAACACATTATTTGTTCTTGGTGACACGGTTCCCAAAGCTCCACTACATTGTTTTTTAGCTCTTTAACAGTTTTTTTAACCTCATCTAGTGTAGGTGGCTTGCCCATCGTCACTAATATTTATTCTGTTCACCGATGCACCGTCACTTCCTCTGTTCAACAAAGTCTTGAAGTGTTGCTTCCACCTGGCAGCCACTTCGGTTTTATCTTTCAGCAAACTCCCTTGTTCGTCGTTGCACATGACGGGAAATGGCGCTGTCTTTCTCCGCACGCCATTGACAGACTCATAAAACCTCCACATATCGTTCTGCTCCATTTTTCCTGCGCCTCACTAATAACATGTTTTTCGCACTCTTTTTCTTCCTGCGGTGGGTTCGTTTTTCGGCTGCTCTTGCTTCATTGTACCGATCTCAATTCGATCGGGTACCTGACACCAACATCCGGCTTCTGGCAACGTTCTTCTCGTCTGTCAATATGATGCATAAAAACTAGAGAAAAAACAACGTTTTAAGATAAACTCGAGATGGAGACCCGACTGTTATAAAAGTTTTCTAAGGGCAGTACATTAATTACGTAAGCATTTTTTCTGAGTTTTCAACCCCTTCCCCTATGGAAGATGTTTCCCATACAAATCATTTTTGCCTTTCGCGTATAGTACTAAGTATACGTAAATGCTATAGGATCACTCAAAACCGCACTTTTGGTAGAAGGCTCGGAGATCCATAGTGTTATATTCAATCGACACCGCTCGGCGAATTGAGGTGATGTCTGTATGTGTGTATGTATGTATGTGTGTGTGTACAAAAAAATGTGAGACACACTTTTTTGTACTTAGCCTTATCCAATTTACTTTCAACAGGTTGCATTCGACGCGGTTGCATTGCTATTGAAAATTGGTCCAATCGGCCATTCCGCTCCGGAGTTTTTCCATTGTTTTTCTTCCCAAACAAAATTCAAAATCGAAAAAAAATTTTTTAACTTCTGCTATGCATTCATATGAACGCAAATAAATGTGATTCGATGGAAATAACTAAATCTATCTTTCTAAGACGAATTAAGTACTGTCCATTTAATTCCACCAGTTAATTTTCGTTATCTTTGCAGATACGTATTTCGACCACAACTGTGTGGTCGTCTTCAGTGTCTTGTACTTGACTCGACTTGATGGACAGTAAATTAATTCGTCTTAGACGGTTTAATACATTCCACTAAACGAGCTTAATATATTTTCTAAATCTATCTTCCTTAAGTACAATTTTGACCTCTCTTATGTGCTTTTCTTGTTTTATAATACACGAAAAAGGCACTATCGCCGCCAGGTGGATTATTATGGGTTTTATGTATATGGAACGTAAGAAAATGGCAGACACCCAAACCCCCCGTAAGTGCTTACTTAATTAGTGTACGACCCCAAGCCCAAATTTCGGTGCATTTTACCAATTTTGGTAGCCAACTGTCGGAAATGTATTTTTATGACGCGCTTTGATTAAGAGTGTATTACGAACATAATGGCCATATTGACTACTCTCCTAAACGTAACCGATTTCGTGATATTCCAGTGTTTATGTCACTGTCTCCAGTAGCCTTGCGAGAAAAGGCGTAGTATTGCCAATCCAGAGATGGCGAGTTCGATTCTCGGTCCGGTCTAGGTTGTTTTCGGATTGGACATATTCTCGACTCCCTGTGCATAGTATATTCATTGTATTTGCCACACAAGAATCATAATCATGCTATGGCGTTGGAAAAAATGCCAAATCCTAGTTGGAATGTAGAGCCATTGAAGAAGTAGATGTAACTTCATAAAGAATCAAGAATCAAGAATCAATCAAGAATAAATAATAAAGATCAATAATGAAACTCAACCACTAGGTTCACCAGCGTTCCAAAATCATGGAAGGACCATATGCCTGGGCAAAGATGCCTATATGTCATGTGGCTAAGCTCAATGTTCTTCCATGCCTGTTTTTCCTTCGTAGGTTATTTGCTCTTTTAACTCATAACATTGTGTGCATAAAATGCACCATCCAATTACAATCAAAAACGAAAGATTGGGGTGCAAATTGATATGTTTTTCATATTATTGTAACAATAAAAAACGGTGCAGATTCATATGAAATTGTTTCTTGTGCAAAAATTATTGATTTCGGAGCATGTTATTAATGAAGGAAGAAATATTCCAAATAACCCTATGAGAATTAAATAATTGTTTGTGAACCTAAGCGGATTGAATGGCAATTTTGCGGGTAAGTTGACGACTAGACGAGATATTTTGTAAGTTGATTTATTTGGCCCTCCTGGATGCGTTTGACATGATTCTCCCTCGACCCTCATCTACCACAAACATTTGACTGTACGTCCGCGCCGCGCGACACTGATTCGTTATCATAAACAAACAAAACAGTGGAGCTAATCAGAAATTGCTTGTTTGGATGAGAGAAATTCCACTGGAATGGGCGAGTCGAATAAGCCTTCGGTTCGTTTCCCCGAATGAGTTCGTTCAATGTTTATTCCAAATATTTGCGAAAGTATCATAGCTTTTTGATAGCAGGTTTAACCTGACGCCTCTTAGGAATTGTCAATAAACGTCATTCATGTCATATCATATCGTGTTATATTTTTTATCACCATGAGAATTCGCCAGGTGTTTAAAAGATATTATAAACTACAGAGAAAGATTGTCACCTCGGTTTCCTTTATTCTGCTGTCAGAAATGTATTTCGCAATAACGTGCCGGTTAGCGACGACAGTGACAGTTTTTCTCCAGTGACTTCTTTTGGACTATCGGTCTAATGTGCTTTTTGTTACCGGTAAATCTAGTACCATGGTAATCTGTTTTCGATTGCAGTGTGAGTCCTGAGTAATTACGATTTCCTTCCACAATGCGTATTCAAAATCATCGGATTATTTCCAAACACTGGATTTACTCTAGTTCTTGAAAAGATACAAATTCAGAACATGTAATTTGATTGTTTCTAATATTTTGTCCAAGGGACTTAGTATTCTCTAATTTAGTTGCCTTGCCCTCAGATACATTCAATCTATTCTAGAACCATTCTAAGTAGTTGAAACAGTGACCCCATTTAACCCATTGTCACCTCCGACGACGGTACACAGCAAGCAGCCTAATCGATTCCATTGCATTTACACAAATGAAAATTCTATTGTATCTTCTTTCAAATATTCATCACTCTGGTATGACAGTGTCGTCGCTTCACGTTTCATTTGGTAGATTTCTGATAATTCCTAAATAATTCACAAGACGCAGCGTCGTTGTAAATAAAAGCAAATAAAACTCGCAGAAAACAGGCTCAACGTCTTAATGCCAATGTCTTTCGTTGTCAGAGACACGCCACATCCTCTCCTCTTGCCAGTAGAGTTAAATCAAGACTGATCGTTTGATGCAACGTTCAGGTTCAGCACCGCAAGTGTGCCCTCACTAAAACGAGAAAAGTGATCGTTCTCAGTTCGAGACTCTCATTTTCTCTCTCAGAAAACTGCCAATGCACAAGTGGGATTTGGGACCTCGATTTATATCGTTTTGATCACGCGTCGATCTTCTCTTGCTCGATGATCGGCCATCATAGCAGACGATTATCGTGTTTATCATTCACGCACATTTTCACCGACTGTGTGCAGCACGAGCGATCGTGATCGCGTGCTGCTCTGCTGCGGGTTGTTTGTAGCGACTTATGTGCCGATTAGTTGGTAACCCTAATTAAAAGTAGTGCAACGCGATGCTTCTATGTTTTAAGTTTTATGCTTTCTGATTTCATTCTAATGGGATATGTGACTTTGATTGTATTGATGTTTATTTAAATTATGTAAAACTTGTGTGGTCTAATATGAATGAGAACAGTCCGTTTTTCAATATGGTGTCAAAGTCGCATTATATTTTCGCTATCCGCAGCAATATGCGATTGCTTTTCTATGAAGGTATGTCTGTTCTACTTTCGGTGTAATTTTTCAAAACGCTTTCTTATTACAACGTCGAGTTGCATTTCTAACGGATGCCCTTCCATTGTAGTGCCATTGAACTTGAAATGTATTAATGCAACATGGCCTTGTTGTCATCTTCGTTATCGTCGGAGTGGAACCGACCAACGATACCGCAAATGCTTATTTACTTGTGCTTTCGCTGTTGGTAGCAAAAAGCTACAATTAGGGTCAATTTTCGATCCGGGTGTCCCTCTGGAATTCCCGCGAATCAACATCTACATACTTCGAGACCGCAGGGACAAAGGCATTTGAGGGCGAACCATCCAGTTTGGCACGAGGGCAAAATCATTGCCGCTGCCTGTCATTATTCTTGTCGGTCGATCTCCATTGAAGCGTTTCCCGGTAGAAGGGGAGAGAAAACGGTCTCCTGTTTGGGTCCACACCATATTGAAGAGGCTCTTTGAACAAGCTCGATCATTTGCACATTGCATTGATTACGCCCAGCCGGAATGCTGAGGGGACTTGTGTTCGCAGCGATCGCATGTAATTTATGTGCAGACGCAATCAGCTCGTGTCAAGAATCTTGTCCTGGCGCAGGGTGGTATCGGAATTAAGAATTGTTCGTGGGTAGAAATTTTTACAGTTTATTCTACAGTTTCTACACTAGATGGCAGAAACTATTGGTTTAAAACACTAAATTTCCTGCTTACATGTCGCATATTTTTGTCTTCAAATGCCTTTTAAGCATTGACTTAGATTGTGAACAGCCACCAAAACGTTTCAAATTCCACAAGATTTTGTTTTCAAACAGTCAAGCAAACAGTTCTATGATTCTGAACTGAACGAAATCGTCAATTATGGACAAGTCAGATCACATATCAATTTGAAAAAAAAAATGTCGAAAAATTGAAATGAAACATTCCGGACAACATACGGAACATGGATGAAATCGGTAGAGAACTGGTTTAACTCCTGTAACAGATTTACACATATTTGAAACACGGTTGTGCATAAGCTTCGATATGTATACAAAGCATTTCCATATTTACTTAATCGTTTGCTTCGAAACTTGTTCGCTGTTTTTCTTGAATATGCTTATCTATGGCTGATCGATCGGACAAATCCTGCGCTACTAATTAGCTCGCATCAATAAACATAAGATCGTGCAAAAAGTTAAGTTTTGTATAAAAATAAAACAAACATGGGCAAGAAAAGAACCAGAAGTGGACGAACTGTGGTCCGAGCGGATATTCATTCCGATAAGGAGGTGCTCCGGTTTAACGTGATCTTGCTTAAAGTTCAAATTTATGGATGCTTTATGCACATGCGCAGGGAACGAAGTTATCGCGATAAGGTGCCTTTCCCTTGTGGGCTACTATCGCTGTGCTGATGACCGTCGGGGAAGATGGTCAAACTTGCAGCCTGGTCTGTTACAAAACTTACTCATCCATGCTTCGGTAGCAACCATGTTTCCACGCTTCTTTGTGTCTCGTGTTTATTATTAATTGCTTTGATACCTAATGCATTTGTCTTTGACATGATGAGCTTTCAATCACTTAGTGCAAACGTCATTTTGGTAGAAAGTGCCGCAGAAAGTGTCAGGTACAGCTGTTCAAACTATAAAGCGAAGAAGATACCAATTATTCATGCTAAGAATCGGCACTCTACTGATGAAATTCTATTTTCGATTCACTCGAATTTTCAGTAAAGCACAAAATTCCAATGGAAAAGATGTACCACTGCTGTTTGCTGCCAAATGTACAAAAACCGCCAAAGAGTGCGTATCAAATCATTTTCTTCTGTCGTTGTCTGCATCGAACGCGGTCCGTCGATCTAGATTTGCAAAAAAAATGCATCAACGGCAAGTTTTTGTTTAATTATCGCTCGCCCAAGCACTTCACCCGAATGAAGCGGACAAAGGGAGATCCAAGGCTGATTTGGAAGCATGTGCAGCATGATTATATTTGTTTTAATAACTAAAGAATACTTGGCTTTAGATTTGGGGAGGCAGATAAAAATGAGTACAGCCTCGAAGATTGAACTTTTGATGTAGTTTAATGTAATCTACGACAGTGAAGGGCATACTATGCGGTACCATACCTTTGGTATATGCTGCCTTTCGGAGATAGTAACTTATTAGTTATTTTAATACAAATTCACAATATAATACGGGAACATAATAGACACACTGTGCAACAACGAAAATGGTTCTCCTTCTTGTGAAAAATATGCCTAGAACGAAATAGTTCTAGAGTTCAACCAATTCGTCTCTCAAATCAACTATGCTTGGTGAAAAAAAATCGACAACAACGTATCATGTCCAGACAGAGGCCATGTGTAAGATTTCTGATCCAAATATGTTCAAATAGGATGTTCTATAAACTCCAAATTGCTCGGGATCTCAGACCAATTGGTCTACCAGGTCAACTGCGCTTGGTGCGAAACCGATAACAACACATCATGCTCTAAGTTCTTCAAATTGTCCTGGAGTTCAGACTAAAGGCTACCCAGACCTAAGCGATTCCATCGCCACGACGGCGAAAACTAGTCGTCGCGATTCTATCGTCGGGTCGCAGCAGGCCATGTTTCAGTTACGCTTCCATAGAATCACAGTCGCCAAGCGATTGAATCAATTAAGGGGGAACCTTAAAAGGTCTACCAGGTCAAGAGCGCTTAGTACAAAACCGAAAATAATACATCATGTCCAGACAGCCCCTTAGAGGCCATTATGATATGATTTATGATCCAGATTTGTTCTAACCGGATGTTCTAAAACCCGAAAATTGTCGTTGACTCGTCCGTAGGATACACTCTGCCCAGGGAGTTTTCTTCCCGAAAACATTTAGGGCGGAACCGTATCGAACTTGCCAGCTCCGGAGTGGGACGTCTATCCCACGCATTTGCTCGCAAGCCTAACTGGAGACCCCTGTTGATTCAATGCCCAATTTCTCGAATCAGCATCCTGATGTAGATCTAGCTGTTCCAATGCAATACAGCTGTCTAATCACCTTCCGAAGATGCAAAATTCATTTGTTTGAGGCGTTGACCCTCATTGATTCCTCAATTGAATCTGTTCATATATCTTGTTAGTTCATGTGTATGTGTTAGGCATGTTCGCGAACTTCGTTTTCATCGTGTGAGAAGAACAAATTGCCTAAGGGCAGCATTAAACGAGAAAATCGGTTGATGAACGAACCGCCCACCTATCAAAGCTTCATTTGATCTAATCAATCGAAATTAGGGTGACTAATCACTTTCTCATTTGAGTTTGGTGTTACTGTTTCCATCATTTCAACATGTTTGCTGTTGCTCCACTTGTCCAATAGGACATTGCTTTTTGTTTTTGCAACCCCTTTCTTTTCACTTCATACCGCATTTCTTTAATGGTGGTCCGGTCTCTATGAGTGAGCAAAGCTTCAACATATAACAACCAGAGATAAGCTTCGATCAATGACGATGTCCAGTCGTGAAGAAAATTGATTGGTTTTTAAATGTTATTCAAATCCTCCGGCGATCGGTAGTTATTATTTTATAAACAACATTAGTTCACCTTCCTCTCATTTTTTTTTCTCCACCTGAAGATTGAATTGTTGATAGCTCTGATTACTCTGAACCTAATGAATTTACGACCACCTATGAATGTGGATCGGCCTTCGTTACGTACAAAAAAGGTGACGAAAATCTTATCCGTTTTTATGTCCAAACTAACAGCCATGTTTAGATGCAAACATTTGTGATACATTTTGATTTTACTCTGTCTACACTTTTATTGAAATTGTCCATTCAAAACATAATGGAACAACATTCATGGAGATGGAAAACGGAACAGTCGCCCCAATTGTAATATTTATCAAATTTGCACCAGCTAGTCCAATATCGAGTCTTGCCAGATGTATCTAAATATTGTTCTATAATCATTTCTATTTTAAATTTACTGCAAAAATTTGTTTTGCGCCTTGTATACATTCGTTCATACTCTATTATGAAAAACTGTACTTATTCTGACGAAATCTGATTCTGTGTCTGTGTCTGGATCGTAATCGGACAATTTAATAAAAATCAAAACGAAATAATTCTTGCTTTGTTCCCAACTCAAATTGTGTTCATTTCGTTAAGCGAAAGATTTTAGCCACCATTCGCGTCGAACGATCAATCGTCAAAATGCGATTTTCCTGATTTATGGTCGCAAAGTGGTTCTAATTCGTACGTTCGCACTCGCCACACATTATTACCTACTAGTGAATGCCCGCTTCACCTCATTCTTGGATATTCTTGCGGCTACTTAATGGAATCAGATCACTTTACTGCATTGAGTTTCAAGTGAGTTAATTTGTCTTTGTAAACGAAAAAAAAAATTGCGCCGTTTTCGCATTGGTTTACAATGTATCCATTCGTAGTTTTCTTATTTCTGATTTTGCTTACTTCTACTAAACACACAATTATGTCGAGTCAAGTACGAGACACTGAAGACGGCCTTACTGTTGAGGTCGAAATACGTATCTGTCAAGATACAATTAAGTGGTGGAATTCAATGGGATTGTACAAACTCGTCTTATGACAAGTGAAGACATTCCACTAAAAAGCTCAAAATAATTTTCTTAATACAATTATGAACAAGATTGATTCATGTTCAAATTGACATGGGGTAAAAAAAAATATCGGAATTTTGAACTCCCTTCCGCCTCATGTACCAACAAGTAACGCGTGACCCTCCTCTCTTTAATTAAGTAGCGCTAGCTGCGGCAAGCCACCCACACCCCGATCAATTGCGCAATTGTTGAAAAACAACACAAAAACCGTTATATGTTATTGCAGTGGTCAGAGGTGCGAGCACGTTCCGAGACGTGGGTAGGACAAAAACTGGATTATCAAATCTAAAGAATTCTTTTATGGAATTTCAGCGACTTTCCAGAGATCCTCTCGGATTCTAAGAGATTTTTTGGGACATCCTCAGATAAGTTATGAAACTCCTTATGACTAATAGGACAATCATCACATTTCTAGTGTTCATAGAACATAACTAAACAGGCATGTCTTCAAACATTTTTACGAATTTCCAGAAGTGATTATGGATTCCTGTAAATTTTATTGGCCGATACAAATATTAAATTTATTTTATGTCCAACAGCTCTTGGAAAACACGAGGGAGGGGACGAAATAATAACAAGGAAACGAAAAAAAGTCCAAAATGCGAATAATTGCATGACAAAATTAGAATTTTAATGGAAAATTATAGCAAAGAATGTTTAGAGATAGCAAAGAATATGAATATTTGTAACATATTTATCCAGTAATGAACTTTATATAATTAAAAAATACTAGAACTTATTTCTGTAGCCATTTTGGTTTTCTTTTTGGGAAAGTTTTTGCTGATGGACTCAAAAATGTTGAATCCATAACACCAACATTTTTAAAGTACGGCTATAATTATAGGCTTTTGTTTAAGTCAAGTATGAACCTAAAATTGGTTGTACAGGGACAATGGTCAGGGGTACTTCTGAAATCAAAGATGTGTTGTCTGAACATGGAAGTTTTATGAAGGTTCGGAATTGCATTGGGGCCCTCCTTAGTCGTGCGGTAAGATGCGCGGCTACAAAGCAAGACCATGCTGAGGGTGGCTGGGTTCAATTCCCGGTGCCGGTCTAGGCAATTTTCGGATTGGAAATTGTCTCGAGTTCCCTGGGCATAAAGTATCATCGTGTTAGCCTCATGATATACAAATGCAAAAATGGTAACTTGGCTTAGAAACCTCGCGGTTAATAACTGTGGAAGTGCTTAATGAACACTAAGCTGCGAGGCGGCTCTGTCCCAGTGTGGGGATGTAATGCCAATGAGAAGAAGAAGAATTGCAGACTTCCCGGACTATACGGAATAGATAGGTGATGTTTCAAGTAGAATCGATTTCAAGATGTTCACGATTTCGTGGGTAATCAGTACCAAATGAAGGGACTTTTAATATTCAATGACCTGCTCCAGGATGATGCAAAGCGTGACAGAATGGTTCTCACATGATCGTCCGAGGCGGAATCCTGCCTGCTGCCGTCGGAGAATTGTTAACCTTTCCCTATATCTGAATTGGGAGAGGTTGTCAAAACATGAAAAAAGTTGTTGTTGTAAGTGGTTGAACTAATCGAGCTGAACAGCTGGATCGATGAGTGACTGACATGTCGCGTCTTTATTTATCATCCACGGATTTGTCTTTGCTCCTTTCAGGCGTCGTGAAATATTGAAGAGATAATGAATATCGCCAGTTATTGCAGGTTTCCTCCCATCGTCGGCCGGGGAGTCCACCCGCGCCCGCTTCTCACGTCTGCTGCTAGCAGCATTTGACTTACTTCCCAGACCCGCTTTTAGTTGGCAGGACTAGTATTTAGCTTCACTGGTAATGGATCAGCTGGAAACGGAGATGATACCTTCTTGAGTCCGTCATAAACGCAGCGCTGACATCGCGTTTGACTATCATCTTCTAATTGGCGACAATGCATTGCTCGGATTCAGCGTTGTCAAGAAAGACTCGGGCGACGAATAAACATAGACCGACCAAGATCTTAGAATTCTGGTAGTTCTATAAGGTATCAGCGTAGAAGATAAGTGGGCGGTGAATAATGTTTTTATCGAAATCGGCGAGAAAAACTTGGGTGAGCTGCTCACTCAGCGAAAAGAATGGATTACAGATGGTCGGGGTAAAACGTAAAACGGAAACGGAAATCATTTCATATCGATTCATATGTACGTTTGTTGAAGGATAGTGATGGGGTTGAGGAATATCAGGTACGATTCGTGATTAATTAAATCTGCTGAAGAAAGCTTAGACAGACAAATAGGTGATTTTTGTTGGCGTTTGATGCGATTTGGCTGAACCCAAACCAGATGTAACCCGACGGAAGATTGAGGAGCGTAGAGAAGCAAAGGGTGAGGAACGTGAAGAACAGATGAGTAAAGTAGAGTCCGTCAACGGTATGTATCTAAGTGGGAGTCGGACGCTGCTGCAAACAGGACAGGCAGGCATGGGTGGACTTCCTGACCGGAGGTTAGCAACCGGAGGTTATTGCCTCAATTACTCTTTGACTTGGACAGCTGAAATGTTGATTCGAGAACTTCGAACAGCGTCTTCAATCTTCAAATGAAGTATTGGCTAATAATCACAAAACGCTATATACGTTAAATTTCGGACACTTAGGTACTGTTCAAATGATTGTCGCCATTTTATCAATTTGGGTGAGTTCAAAACATCTGAAAGCAAAACATAACGCAGACAGATTCAGCTGTCATGTAAATTGATCGTCTCAGTGGTTTGTGAAAATTTTCAAAAATCGCATGTTGAGATGGTATCTGAAATTTAACGTGGGCAGGCTTTTGTACTGCGACGCTTTTTTACGGCGTCTCACCATCAAAGTCAGCAGGACCAGGTGGTTGAGCGTCAACAGGAACAGCCCCGCAAACTTTGCAGTAGCTGGATGAACTACGCCCATTCATACTGTTGGAGTTGCCGTTGATATTGGATCTCGATGACATCGTCGATGGGGCTCAGCATTCGGGATCTAGTTATGAGCCTACCAGACCCTAGCTGTAAGACATTATATTATGATAGATATAGGTTGATGAATACTTGCAAATCTATGTGATCTCTGCTAATACGCACCAAGTCTTACTAGCGTATACCATAACTGATTTCACGTTAGAGTTGAGTATTCGAGGTTTGGTGAGTTGCCGTGACAGTCTGATATCATCAGATAGCGAAATTGGGATCGACATGGAACCACGAGCTAGGGATATCTTTGCTGATTGATCCACGCACCAAAGTTCGAATGTACCACTCGATCTTGAAACGTGTTGAGCATATAGGCAAAGATAATGCAGATGATGTTTAAAATTTACAATTCGGATGACCTTTCAGCTGGATAGCGTGTGCCGAGCAACATAAAAGCCATCAAATACCGATAACAATATGTAGATGTTCGAGAACATTGATGGAAATGAATAGGCCACAGCTTATACGGAATCTGTAAGCAAGAGTTCCCTTGATATGCGTGACCTGATTAAGCATATGCGGTATTTCGAAAAATTTCGTTTTAGGGAATTCGAAACGAAATTCCGCGGAATTCCGCGGAATTTGAGTATGGCGAAATCTGATTTTCTGATTTCGTTTCGTATCGTTAAATTTCAAAAATTTTGACAGAAAAATCAATCTTTTAACGAAATTAAACGAAATTTCGTGGAATTTCGAAATTAATTTTTAATAATTTCAATTTCCATATAATAAAACAATTCGGCCATCCAAATTCGTCTCAATATTTTATACATATAAATTCTTTCACTAAATCTCATTACGTAATACAATTCTGTATCATCAACAGAAACGCATTTGTTAATTTAAATATTATTGTTCAGTAAAATAATTTGTAGATCTCATCGTTTTGGTATGCTATATTTTTATTTAAATTAACTGAGTTGTGTATGAAATATGTAATGTATTATGAGGCGTTCGATCGATTTGTGCTCTTCTAGTTGTGGAAACTCTTCGATAAGCGAAATAATCCTCACTGTACTACTGAGTATTGTCCGTTTTCCGTTGTCTTTGAAAAGTATTCAGTTTAAACAATCATTGTTTGAAAGCAATGAAATGGAGATGGTAACGTTTCAGAAGTTTTCCTGATTTAGTAGATTGTTAGATATTTGCAGATTTAAGAATGCTCCAGATTTGAGGCATTCTCTGATATCTCATTTATTTCGGTTTTTGGAACTGATTCATATCTTTCCGATTAAGATCATTGTCATGGCCTAAGCTTCTACCTTCAGATATTTTTGATTCCGTACATTATGGAAATCGATAATTTTCTCACATTTTCTAGATCCTTCAGATACAGATTATTCAAATGCTTTAAAATCATACCGATTTTCTATTACAATCGTGCCGGTGCGTTTTCCGTAGGGCAGTTTGTTTTTAGTTTGGACGTGCTGCTGTTTTAACAATTAATATTTAGCAGAACCTCCTTAGCCATGCTGTAAGACGCGCGGCTACAAACTACAAAGCAAGACAGTATGGGGGATGAAATGCCAATAAGAAGAAGAAGAAGATATTTAGCAATAATCTTAAAGGTCTGCGTTCGAGTTGTTGATATAAAATAAGTAATGGCCAAAATACTATTTTTTTGTATAAAAAGCGCGTAAATAGTCCAGCCATTTTTTTGCACTTATTCTCAACCAACAAGTTGCATTAAAATGAAAATCCTATATAATCCTATCATTTTATATTGAAAATTGGCAGGATCGGACTATGGACTCAAAAGTTATGGCAAAAATACTATTTTTCCATAATACACCAGAAAGTCACCGATGCCGCAGGTGGATTATTCGAGGTTTTTTTTCCTAACAATTTTTGACTACACAGAGTAAAATAAAACTGCAAGTAAAATAAAACATAGGTTTTTTAATTGCAGATTTATTTTTTTATGGTGATTCGATTATTCGGAGGATTTGATTATCGGGAGAGAAAATAAAATCGATACTTCAGATAATCGGTTCCGACCTGTATTTGGAAGATTCGGTGTCAAATTAATTAGGTTACACTGGCGACCACCTACTGAATAGTAACAAGGCATTCTCAATTGAATTGTTATATCATGTCCTAGCTTTCATTTTATTGCTAAAATCAGCAAATAACCGTTTTTTTGTTACTGAAATTTGTTCTCTATTTGGCTTAGAACAGACCTTAGTAAAAAAAATTGAAGAATTCGAGTTTTATATTACAATCAACTGCTTAGATCTGTTGGAAACAGTGATGGGAAATGTCAAAAAATGTCATGGGGTTGCTATTACTAATTTGCTAATAACTTTTTTCAAAAGTTATGTACAATTCGGATTTTTTTATTAACATGTAATGCTTAAAGGATCCTACAAGTTTGCCAAACAGGTCATTGTTCTAAATACACAGTATGAGGCACGATAACGAATTTAAAAAAATGTCACGGAATGTCATGACATTAATGTCATTTGACACTAATTCGGCTCACACGGCGCCAATTTCAGTTTTAGAGCAATGACCTATTAGAAAAAGTTTTAGTATCCTTTGAGGGCTTTATATTTATATAAAACATACGATTGTAAATTACTTGTGAAAAAAGTTATTAACAAATTGGTCCCATGACATCGATATGACATTCCCGTCACTGGTTGGAAAGACCATTTTGTAAAGTTTTGCAGATTCAATAAATCTTCATGAATTTGGTCAAAAATTTACCAGGAGACTTTATTTAAGATGTTAATTGAAATGGAGGGATGGCACTTTGAATCTGTAATACTTTTCAAAATGGTGAGCAGATCTAATCAATAAGAAATCTGTTGGAAATATTGAGCAAAATTAAGCGATGAATATTCTCACGTTGTTTATGGTGAGGGGCATACTTTTTAAAATGGTGAAAATATCCAAAATGATCTTTTACTTACCTATGTCTTTTTGTAAAATTAAGCTAGATTTTGCCTATGGCAATTAGGTAACAATTATTTAGAATAAAATCAGTAGTGATTAAGTTTTATTTCAAATGTTCGATCACTATTCTAGTTTGAATCTGGAGCAAAATATAATGAACTCGCTGGTTTCCCCAACACATGATTTTAAACTTTTCAAATAAATTAAATCATTATGTTGCTGCCAAGAAAGGCAACGAAATTACAAAGAGGGTTGATCCGTATTTAAAATGACGCATTTATACATCAATACGATTGAAAAATATTTGAATCTCGTGATTCATTCGTGGTTCAAATCTGCAGAAAATAGAACTGAGCGTTATACCAGTTTTATTTTTTTACAGTTGACTCGTATAAAAATGAATCTAGAACAGCTGCTGGGAAAATTAATGTTTCAGATTCATATTCAAACTGACAGCCCCGAACGATTTGAATCACTGCTGATTTTACTCTAAGAGTGAAATCAGGAGTGATTCAGTTTCATTCCAAATTTTCGACCACTATTCTACACAGAAAAAAATAATGAAAAGTAATCAGCGCGTAAATATTAGAGACGTAGAAAATTACAGTATTCTGAGCGTACATGGATCTTTTCCAACAAGTTCGCCCTAAATGTATGCAATTTACATAGCATTATGACACTTATTCGTATAAAAAGTGACATAATGCAATACAAATGGCATAGATTCAGGTGATAATATCGTTTTAATTTAAGCGCTTTTTGGCATTCCCTTTATGTGCATTACTTTCGTGTAAATTTCAACAACTTTTTCTGTCTCTGTACGTTTGCAAGAAATTTTAGAATTTAGAAAGAAAAAAGTCTGAAAATCGGAGTAACATTGTTCTTGAAATGTTTGATACCCCGTGAATAGTACTGAACACCCTTAAAGATCCTTAAAGAGAAAGTTTTACTGGTGTCATAGGATCGTAGTGAAATTTCTGAAGATTTCTAAAGGCTCGAATTCCTAGGATTTAGTGATAATTGCTTAAAATCATCCAATATTAATCAAATGGCCGATACAAATATTAAATTTATTTTATGTCACCCTCCCCCCTTCAACTTACCAAAAATATTGTGGGGGCGAAAAATTTTTTTTTTTAAATTTTGAACATGTGCATCACTGTTTTTATCTTGGTACGAAATATGTCATTTATAGACCATACATTTGTCACCAAGAGTATTTCAAATGAAATCAACAGCATAATATATTCTACATCCTATCAGGTCTAAGGGTATGCGATAACACAATTCTTCCTGACGAAACGAAACGAAACGAAACGAAATTAGAAATGCTACTGTTGGATCGGAACGAAACGAAATGAAATTCAAATTTTCTTCCGGAACTTCGAAACGAAACGAAATCCGGGTCCATTTGATTCGAAATTTCACGAAACGAAACGAAATTTATTTTTTTCCGCGAAATTTTTATTAAATAGTTATTTTAGCATTATATAAATAATGCAAAATTTCTGTCTCTGCCTTTTTGTTCCGTAGAGCTCCATAGCTCTTGCCATCCGGAAGATGCTCCCAGTCGAACCATTCCTCGAGCACGAAGACACGCCACATCGTCACTGACGCCAAATGCCCGGATGAGAAGCTGAAATTTCCTGATCCCAAATCCTAAGCCCCGTCCATCCTTAAACATTGTTAACTAACCTCGAGTCACCACGAGTACGCTGGCTTCTACCGTATAATAAAATGATATTGATTGTATATATCACAAAGAACAATGGCTCCGTAAAGTGTTATACACGCCTGAGCCTACCAAATGAACGAAATTGGAAAAAAAAATAATGCAAAATAATAAAACGAATAAATAAAATCCGCGGAGAAAATAATTTTGTTTAATATTTTTAGAGTCAAATAAGGTCGTAGATTTTTTTTTCTAAAATAAAATTTTGATGCGACAACAAGAAAAAATCGGAAAATTATTAGGATTTTCAAAACATTCTTTAACAAATCCGAGGAGGTTTTAGATTTTTTTTTCATTTTAATATTTATCTTTTATTACCCACTCCCCCTTGACCTTTCTGGCATCAAAAGGACATAATTTTGATTAAATATAACGGCCTTAGGGTAAAATCAGCAGTGATTCAAATCGTTCGGGGCTGTCAGTTTGAATATGCATCTGAAACATTCATTTTCCCAGCAGCTGGTCTAGATTCATTTTTTATACCAGTCAAATGTCAAAAAAATAAAACTGGTATAACGCTCCGTTCTATTTTCTGCAGATTTGAATCACGAGATTCAAATATTTTCCAATTGTTTTGGTGTATGAATGCGTCATTTTATCTACGGATCAATCCACTTTGCAATTACGGCGCCTTTCTTGGCGCCAACATGATGATTTCATTTAATTGAAAATTTGAAAAACATGAATAGAACACTGCTGGGGAAACCAGCGAGTTTGTTCTATTTGGCTCCAGATTCAAACTACACAGATAGAAAAAGTTGTTGAAATTTACACGAAAGTAATGCACATAAAGGGAATGCCAAAAAGAGCGTAAATTTAAACGATATTATCACTTGAATGTATGCAATTTGTGTTGCATTATGCCACTTTTTATACGAATAAATGTCATAATGCTATGTAAATTGCATACATTTAGGGCGAACTAATTGGAAAAGATCCATGTACACCCAGAATAGTGTAATTTTCCACGTCTCTAATATTTACGCGCTGATTACTTTTCATTATTTTTTTCTGTGTATATCACATTGGAAAATCCATTAAGTAGTCAAATAGGCTATTTTTAACCTCCCCCCCCCTCTTCATTACGCTTTTTGTATGGATTGTCACGCTGCTCTGAATCCCTCTCCCCTAGAGGCGTGACGAATTTTGTGCATGGCCCCTTTTCTAAGTGAATCCCTAAACTATATTTTTGTTTATCTACCTTACCTACCTTAGTTGACGAAATCTCCTTTCCTTAGTATTGTGGGGATGCAGAGGTTTTCTCGGTCTCTAGTAGCAACAATAACTACACACTAACATTCATCTCCTTCCCCAACTGACTGGAGCCATCTTTTTCTTCTATATAATAAAAATGAAATGGTCTGTGTTCGTATCCGCATAACTCGAAAACGGCTGGATGGATTTTTTTCATTCCTTCAGTAGATATGTTCGTTATCGTTTCCGACGGGTTTATATGATATTTCCTTATGTGAAAATCACGAATAAAGTGGAGTAACTCGGGAAAACCTAAAATTCAGAATCGTATGGAAATCTTGCATGGGCGTTTTCGCCTACTATGCAGGACAACGTCTGCCGGGTCGACTAGTAGGTAATAAATATCAACCTATTCATTTGGATCGTAGAGCAATTTATATCATTTCTAACCAGTCACAGAGACTGAGACTGAGACAGAGACTGTAAGGGCGGACTGCCCTTACCTATGGCTTCTGGACGACCAGATAAGGTCCGATCGATCCGTATTCGGTGAAGGACGAATCTTCGAGGTATCCACCAGAACTAGCTAGAGAGATTCGGTTTCCGTAGCAATCTTTGGGTCAGTTGGGGGTTGGGTTCAACTACCAGGCTCGTAAACTGAGTCCTGATTGCACACGTGGAAATCGGAGTGAGGTTATTTTTAGGTACAGGTTATGGGGTTTGTCTTACTAGATACTCGAGAAATCTGATAATAACATACCTAATTCGTTAATAATAGTAAATTACTTGAAGAGCCAAGAGCTGCCATTTCCCTGATCCTTATTCAACAGCGCTGTTTGTACCTGTCGGTGGATTTCCAAACTCTCAGCTACATCGAGTTTCCATGGGGAAGAGACATTTCTTAAGATTTTAATATTTGATGCCGTAATTGGGTGATTTTCCTTATACACATGCTCTGCTACCTTAGATCTAAATTCGTAATATAATCCCTTATCGTTTTCTCTTTTCGCCTTACTCACTTCCGCCATATGTTCCTTGAACCTTATATCTAATGATCTTTTTGTTTGGCCTACATAGATTTTTTCACATTGGGAACAACTTATCTTATAAACGCCTGCCTTATTCAACATTTCTACTTTATCCTTCGTTGAACCCAATAGAGACTTGAGTTGGTTGCTTCTACTGGAGAATACTAGATCGATGCCGAATTTCCTTAGTCGAGGGCGTAGCTGGCTGGTGATGTGTTTATCATATGGGACCGAAACTCTTTTCAGCGGCTCCTCTATCGGTGTCAGCGTTGTATGTCCATTTCGTCGTAGGGTCCTTTCCTTCTTGTTGATGATCGCTCGTATAGTCCTCTCGTGGTATCCGTTGATCTTCGCTGTTTCCAAGATGTATTGTAGTTCCTTCGTTTTTCCTTCTTCGCTCAGGGGTATCGTCTGCATCCTGTGGATCATGTGATGAAATGCTGCCATTTTATGTTGGTACGAATGGTTCGATGTATATGGGATGACTCTCATGGTGTTCGTGGGCTTCCTGTAGATTTCGAGGCTCAATGTTGTATTGTTATATGGCTCAATGTTATATTTCTGGCAAGGCTATGCATGACGGAGTACTACTTCACATTTCGTGGCAACTACTACAAACCGACGAAAGGAGCACCGATGGGAAATCCGCTATCACCGTTTTTGTGCGAACTGTTCATGGCGAATCTGGAGAACAACCTACAAGAACAAGGAATACTACCCCAGAAGTGGTGGAGATACGTCGACGACATTTTCAGCATCATCAACCGAAAGGATCTACCCAGGATTTTGGAAGCGATAAACAACGTGCATAAAGACATCAAATTTACCTTCGAAGAGGAAAAAGAAGGTAAACTACCTTTCTTGGATCTACTAGTCATCAGGGAAGCAAATACAACATTGAGTCTCGAAATCTACAGGAAGCCCACGAACACCATGAGAGTCATCCCATATACATCGAACCATTCGTACCAACATAAAATGGCAGCATTTCATCACATGATCCACAGGATGCAGACGATACCCCTGAGCGAAGAAGGAAAAACGAAGGAACTACAATACATCTTGGAAACAGCGAAGATCAACGGATACCAGGAGAGGACTATACGAGCGATCATCAACAAGAAGGAAAGGACCCTACGACGAAATGGACATACAACGCTGACACCGATAGAGGAGCCGCTGAAAAGAGTTTCGGTCCCATATGATAAACACATCACCAACCAGCTACGCCCTCGACTAAGGAAATTCGGCATCGATCTAGTATTCTCCAGTAGAAGCAACCAACTCAAGTCTCTATTGGGTTCAACGAAGGATAAAGTAGAAATGTTAAATAAGGCAGGCGTTTATAAGATAAGTTGTTCCCAATGTGAAAAAATCTATGTAGGCCAAACAAAAAGATCATTAGATATAAGGTTCAAGGAACATATGGCGGAAGTGAGTAAGGCGAAAAGAGAAAACGATAAGGGATTACATTACGAATTTAGATCTAAGGTAGCAGAACATGTGTATAAGGAAAATCACCCAATTACGGCATCAAATATTAAAATCTTAAGAAATGTCTCTTCCCCATGGAAACTCGATGTAGCTGAGAGTTTGGAAATCCACCGACAGGTACAAACAGCGCTGTTGAATAAGGATCAGGGAAATGGCAGCTCTTGGCTCTTCAAGTTTCTACCTAAACAATAAAGTAATTTACTGTATAGGTGAATAAAGTAGGCAAATAAGATTAGATTAGGTACCTAGCGTAGTATAAATAGTGTAAGTTGCGATTGTTTTCTTCAAGTCGAGTCAAGTACAAGACACTGAAGACGACCACACAGTTGTGGTCGAAATACGTATCTGCAAAGATAACGAAAATTAACTGGTGGAATTAAATGGATAGTACTTAATTCGTCTTAGACGGTTTGATCAAGATTGTTAACGTTAATCAACGATAAACGGCTTTACGTTGAAACGTTCAAGTTTTCTTGGTTAACGTCAACTCTCACGGAGCTCGATAATTAACGTTAAGGCTCAAGATAAAATGGGCAATGAAAAGAGGTTTCTGAATGATTTACCATCGGCGGTGTGTCGTCTGTCTCTTTCCGTCCTTTGAAAAATTGTGATTGTGGTAGTGCAACACCGAGAAATAACACAACCACTCATTCAAGAAATACGGATTTGTGTAGTAGTTTGTTGCCAATCTGTGCTTCCTCTTAATGGGTCGTATGAATAAAAAGTAGCAAAACTCAACTCTTGTAGTATCTACTCAAAAATAAAGTCCACAGAGAAAACTACATGTTTGGTATGAATAAAAACATTTTCGAACTTATGGCATATGCTACATTCGAACTTAGCCTTTACTACAGTTTACTACCATTTACTACACGGAGAAACGTCAAAACAAAATAGACCCCATGATGACGGTGATGATTTCATCATTTTTTGCGGCTAATCAACAAAAGACATGTCTGTTTTGTTTCTTTTCCCTAAATTGGACTTCTATTTTCAAGAACAAGGCCGATTCGCTTCGATTCTGATGAATAATCTCCATTTGAAACATGAGTAGCAACGTCTTGAGCAGACTACAAGAAATCAGTAGTAAACTCTTGTTTTATTCATACCGAATCATTTGTTTGTAGTATGTTCGAAATATGTAGTGTAGTAAAGTCTCTTTTATTCATACGAACATGTTCCACAAGTGACGTTTACTACTGAAAATGTAGTAAAGTTGAACTTACTACTTTTTATTCATACGACCCAATGTCTCGCGTTGATTGGCAGGAATTGGGGTTTCAGTAGGTCTAAACTACTTGAAAATCAAATATTTCAGTTAATATTTAATATGCTCTTTAAGGTGGCTCAAAAACACTTTTTCATATTTTTGATGGGCCCCTATCTTCTATCTGATGCGCTGATGCTCTGGACAAAATTTCGGTCAACGGTCAACGTTTAGTCGGTGCTGAACTCGTTGGAAGTTGAAGGAAGGAAGTTGTATGCAGAAACATCCAAAACAGTGATTTGCAGTTGGACAGCACAATTTACCATGAAGAACTATGAAACTCATTCAGTTCAATAGAATTAAATACAGAATGTTATGCTGAAAACCGCAAGAAGATTGAAGTTTATTAGTCAAATATATTAGCATTTTACTGGAGTGTTGTATGGGTGAATTTATTTTACTTTATAGGTAGAAGAAACGAATATTGCTCAATCCCCACTTCAGAGAAATGCTAATAACTTCGCCTGGTAAACACTATTCTTCTCGCGGTTTTCAGCATAACATTCTGTATTAAATTCTTCAAGTTCTGAATGAAATCATAGTTCTTCATCGTAAGTTGTGCCGTCTAACTACAAATTACTGTTTTGGATGTTTCTGCATACATTTACCCATATAAACTTCTAACGAGTTTAGCACTGCCCAAACGTTAACCGACTTGACTGAATTTTATCCATTGTAAAAAGTTTTTTCAATACTAATTTGAGCCACCCTAATGTTCTTCCATGATTATAATCAACAGCCAAATTCTCATGCTTAAAACACTTGATTGGTGGTGATACGGTGATACCACAGACAAACAGACGTAACAGCTTACACATTTTTCTGAAAAATCCATCGCCCAACTTTTCTACAATCATCTTTCGAGCATTGTCACCAGAAGGCGCTGGAGTGAAATGTCAAACTCGAAGAATATCGACGCTAGCGCCTCTAATTGTGAAACACGCAATCAATCAAATTCAAATTGATCGTTGAAGTCATGGTTGATGGCAATTTCTCTAGTGTTACGTCTGTTTGTCTGTGGTGATACTCTAACAAATTTAGAAAATGTTTTATCATACCCGTAGGCCATGACAACCCCTTCGAAAATGATTCGTTGGTTTCACTCCGGATTAAAAATGAAAGATGCGATCAACATTGGCGTCAGCGTTGATTCTACGTTCTTCGTTTACGTTGACGTTGATTGGTCAAAAACTCAACTCAACGCCGTTGACGTTGAATCTTTGAAAAGTTAACGAGATCGGCGTTAATCATTGATTAACGTTAACAACCCTGGTACTGAACATGCCTCCGCGTTAGTTTGACGATGTCCCTCCGAAGGGCGACCAATGAATCATCACCGGATTTGGCTTGAGGGTGAGGGTTATTGTGCCGACCGAAGTGGTAACTTCGACTCCGAGGGCCTCGGTGACACTCAGTTGGAAGCTTGGCAGCAGGCGGCAGTTGATGTTGTATCGAAGTGCGATGGCCACACTACCTGCCCCTGGACGGCCAGTCGAGTCGTACGATGCAAAAGTCCGGGATGTTGACGTTCATTTTCGGTTTTAGGTGCGTTTTAGTGATGAACGGCACGTCTATTTCCTTTCCCGCTTTGGACAGTCATTGGTTGTAGTCCGATGTTTGTCGCCATAGTTGGTGCACTTGGGATCGGCTACCTCCATTTTGTCGTCGGTCGGATGAGTTTCGCCGTACTTGTTGCAGCGCGGCTCCATGCAGTAGTTGCTGGCGCCGTACCCGAAGTTGAAATATCGATCGCAATCAATGAAGTTGTAATTCATAACGCCTACCAGCTTCAGGTCTTTCCAGGGGGTGGAGCCGTGTTCCAGATGGACTAGATAAAGCTGGTCGCGGAGATATCCTCGCATTGTCGTTACGAGTGATCTTGTGTAAGGCCACTAGTTTCAGGCAGCAACTCTCGAGTTCTACTTGGAGCTCTTCTTCCTTCATATCGTGGAGTCCTCGCATAAAGCCTTGAGCGGCTTCGTGCCGGGGTGGTCATAAGTGTAGTACTCATACTTGTGGACCTTGAGAAACTCCACGACGGATTGATGATGGTCCTTGTTTGCTGGCATCACTTTCACGCCCTGCTGCAGAGCCAAAATATACATTTCAGCCACTAATCGATCAGCTGGCGAATTTTCGGACGCTGCATCTGCTGCGATTGCTGCTTCTTACGTTTAATGGACGGATTTACCGGCATCGTCGATTGGCAACGACGAATATACTTTGCTCTGTAAAAGCTGCTTAGAGGGGTAACCCGCGCCTCCAAGTGGAGTGCGCTACGGCGCCTTTCCCGTGACCGAATCGGCCACGGGTCCAGGGGGAAATAACGCCGACGCGACGAAGCGTCGTAATGTTGAAGATGGTCTTAAACACACGTTTATCGAATAGCCCAAATGCTCGCAGGTCCTCCTCGAGCATGATTCAAGTTTCCGTAAAGGACTACCGATCTTATGAGCGTTTTGTACATGCTACATTTGGAGTGGGTGTGATTTTTTTTTAAAACACAGTTTCTTCTGAAGCCCGTAGTAAGTTCGACTTGACAGATGATACGTCTTCATATTTCACGACCAACATTATTGTCAGTCGAAATGTCCCGGTCCATCTTTAAAATTGCTATCGAAGCGGGCCCTGTCGCGCTAAACATATTATAGCATCATATGGTTCTAACCTAAATTGTGAGCTTGAGCTTGAGCTTGAGCTTGATTGACTGCTCGTAGTTGCTACTCCATTATGACCAGATCAGCTGTTCTTGCACAGGGAACCAACAGATGTTTGCTTGGGACTAGCACACATCTTCAATGTACAAGTACTGGTGATCTCATTTGTTAGGTCATACTGGCGCCTGCCACGTCAGAATGCAAGTCAATGTAGGGAAGGGGAGGAAATGATGATGCAATCACTCGCCCACTGCAAGCCGAATATACCTCTGCACTTGCCACGAGTTCATGCGGAATTTGTTGGAATTTCTGGGTTAGGTTGGAGAGGCAGAGGTCCGTCTTGGTTAACGAGCTGCCAATGTGATAGATAGGAGAAGGTAGCTGATGGAATTTCTAATTGGATGTAGGAAACGAGCTCTATAAGTTCATTTCCAATTCTAGCAGATTACTGTTAGAATACTCAAATTGAAGGTATAGGAATAGTAATGGAAACGGTATGGAAGCGATTGCTAGAACATGAGAAATAAAGAGAAAGATACAAAGTAGGAGAATGGAACGGACCTAGGATTGAACCCACGACCTCCTGCGTATGAGGCAGATGCAGTAGCCATATGACCACCAAACCCGCCTCGAAACAAGAGAGATCACGCACTGAACTGATTAATTTTATTGCCGGCCGCGCAATGCAGAACATAATAATTCGGCCGACCGCGCGATCGTTCTGCTGTCCGAAACATGAGAGATCACGCACTGAACTGATTAATTTTATTACCGGTCGCGCAATGCAGAACAGAATAATTCGTCCGACCACGCGATCGTTCTGCTGTCCGAAACATGAGAGATCACGCACTGAACTGATTAATTTTATTACCGGCCGCGCAATGCAGAACACAATAATTCGTCCGACCACGCGATCGTTCTGCTGTCCGAAACATGAGAGATCACGCACTGAACTGATTAATTTTATTACCGGCCGCGCAATGCAGAACACAATAATTCGTCCGACCACGCGATCGTTCTGCTGTCCGAAACATGAGAGATCACGCACTGAACTGATTAATTTTATTACCGGCCGCGCAATGCAGAACACAATAATTCGTCCGACCACGCGATCGTTCTGCTGTCCGAAACATGAGAGATCACGCACTGAACTGATTAATTTTATTACCGGCCGCGCAATGCAGAACACAATAATTCGTCCGACCACGCGATCGTTCTGCTGTCCGAAACAAGAGAGATCACGCACTGAACTGATTAATTTTATTACCGGCCGCGCAATGCAGAACACAATAATTCGTCCGACCACGCGATCGTTCTGCTGTCCGAAACAAGAGAGATCACGCACTGAACTCCATATGGTTCTAAGCTATTGTAAAAAATAAACTGGCAGCCGCTTGTTCGCTGAATCAGTATAGGAATCTCCTTGAAAGAACACAAACGTGATTCAACCTGATTTCACTATTACAAACACCCCAGGATGAGCATGATGTTTATATTCTTTGGAATAATCGCGAATAATGGAGACGCTGAGGAAGTCCTGCATGAGAAATCATCGTTTGCATTGACCATTTTGACGTCACTGTTCTACTAGATAATTTCATTCAATTGACTGAATAATGGATTCTAAGTTTCTATTGAATTTCTCTTGTGATTCCTTTACGATAGTGATTAATTACAAGCACGGTAACTGACGAGTAGTTTCACAATTCTGATGTGCTACTTTATACTCTTCTACACACGGTGGAGAGTGGAGAAGAATAATAATTACAATCATACAGTGACCTAACCTTAGCTTATCAGCTGTCTCGGTTCTTCGTAATGTACGTGAATAGTACTTCACTGTTTGTATTAGGATCACCAGTCGATTTTGATCGTAAAGTTATGAATAAAGTTATTTTGGTGATTGTCTTGAACTTGGCTTTAGTGAATTGTTCAAACTACGAGGGCTTAATTAGACCGCGAAAGTCCCAAAATGTAACAAGGAAACCAAATAATCAATCCGATCAACATTGTGGATTACGGAAAATATCCGCACGTTCGCTGATTGTAGGAGGATCTGACACATATGCGGGGGAGTGGCCTTGGCATGCGGCGGTCTTTCACGTCGGTGACGAAGGTCGTTCAAAGGAGTACAAATGTGGAGGTACATTGATCAATGGAAGTTTCATACTGACGACTGCTTCCTGCGCACGATATGGAGTTGACAAACCTGAAGGAGCAATCATAGTTGAATTGGGGCAAAACAATTTGCAGGAATCTTCGGCTCATGCACAGGCGATTCCGGTTATTCGATCAGTCGTTCATGATAAGTATGAGTATGGAAGACACAAATACGATATAGCAATTCTACAATTGAAAACCTCCGTCAAATATTCAAACTACGTTCAACCAGCATGTCTTCCAAAATTGAATGAGGTGATAGAAGACTATGAAACCGAGATGGGAACCATTGTTGGATGGGGATTTATAGAAGCCGGTGAACTTTCAAATACGCTGCAGAGTGCTGAAGTTCCAGTGATTCCATTCCTACCTTGCCTCCAAAGTGACAGGGACTTCTTCGCCCAAGAGTTGTACGACGGAATGTACTGTGCTGGACAGCAAAATGGTAAATATACGAAAACTTATCTCAATCTTATACAATTATGTTAAATGCACTTTTTTATAGGAACGGCCCCTTGCTTCGGTGACGCAGGTGGCGGAATGTACTTTCACAGTGGTCGTACTTGGACCTTACGTGGGATTGTTTCTTTTACGAGTGTGGTCTATTCGGTAACGGGTGGATGCAATACCCACAACTACTTTGGCTTGGTGAACGTGAATCACTTTCTACCCTGGATTGAAGATACGATCGTCAGACTCCGAACAGCGGAATAAATATCGATCATTCGCATCGCATCGTCGTAATGTTTTATACCAGTATGGAATCATTAGAAAATCAACATCCCTGTAAAAGTATAACATCACATTGCATTAGTACAACTTGTGCATTTCCGTCCATGATCAGGGAATCAATATTCGAGCAACGCCTAACAATATACCCTTTGTCGTCAACAGAGTTTGTTACTGAACGCACCTACGCAAAACGCACCTAGCGACAAACGTTTATCGGAACCCGAACACAATATGACAAGAATCATTTGCCTTGCATGCTCTGATATTTCCGAGAATACGATGCTAATATTGTAATCATTGTTGAATTCTCGAATATTTCCATAAAAGCAGAAACTATGACAGCATAAAACCGAAATTTGCTCTAGAAATAATGCAAAATAACATGATGAAAAGTTAGCAACAAGATCGTCTTCTTTTTTGTTGCTGACAAAAATTTTCGGATCTTTGTCATTATTATCTCCGACAAAAACAAAGCTTTGTCGTTGATTCTCTTTTGTCGCTTGTTTCGCAAGCGCATTTCAGAAAAATTGATTCCCTGTCCATGATACAATATCCCAAAATCTCAAAAAAAAAACAACCCTGCAGAAAAAAAAAGAAAAACTTTCTGAGGTTTCAGATTGCTGATCGAAAAATTGTTCACATGTCTAGGTAATATTGATTGTTCGGGATATCTTGGTTGCCACCTAGCTTACCATAGATTACGAAATTGATGTCTCAATTGATTCAAAATTATACGAAGCCAGACAAAACTATCATTTTTACGCAGATTGAATTGAACCGTTTGTTATTTTCATTCTACAATTAAACATTTTGAAAGACGAAAAAGAAACTGTTAAGTTTCTGCGTGATATCTATTAAAACACGTCAAGTATCACTGACGTATAATAAAATTGATTTCACGTTACGTGACGTTCGAATTGAATGTTCAATAATTTATGCGTTTACTAATCTAATGTTTCGTAAACTCGCCAAAACAATCCAAGCCTTCTTGAGCCAGGATACTGAAAGTTTTGAACCGTCTCCACTGATTACCCGGCTGCCATAAAGTTGGAGGGATTGTCCGTATCGGCATCTTACGATTTGGGACTGTTGACGTTGATGGCCAGATCCGTCAAAAAGGAGCTGCAGTCGTTCAGCTTAGCAACCCTATAACCAGAGACCGGCGGAGTGCAAAACTGTCGAAATGGCAACGTATGAAAATGCATAAAATCGCGAAAATAAGACTGGCAGCACTTGAACTTTTTGCTTGCAACATATAAACAAGTCGATTTTTTTTACGGTTCGATTGGAAACAAGATGGCGGCTTCGCCGATCTCTTATTGTAGTATTTCTAGTTCAGTTCACTAGACAATATACAATCAGGGCGCCGTTGCGCTTATAGAGCAACGTCATCTGCCAAATCGAAGTCTTTCAGATTGTCCATAGTAATGCTAAACAGTTTGGTACACGGCCAATCGTATCCACTATGATCTCATTAAAAACGATGAGAAACAGTGGCGAAGATAAAATATATTCTTGATGCCTCACCCAGGCGGTTAGCCGGATGGGGTCAAAATATTTGCACGACGGGGCGGTACCCGATCCAAGAGGTAGTACACTCCTCTGCGATAGCCAAGATCAATGGCATGTTCTATTGTAGCTGCAATGCCCCACCAACGAAGAGAGTTACTCGTGGTGGCCAATCCCTGGTAACGAACAAAGCTCCAGGGCCTGATGGAGTTTCGAACAGCGCTCTCAAGACAGCAATCATAGCGATCCCGAACATTTTAGGCTAGCTATGCAGAGATACCTTGATGAGTGTTAATTGTCCGAAAGAAGGAAAAGGCATACATTGGTGTTGTTACGGCCTGTCAAGCAATCAGTTCGATTTTCGCAAGGGTAAGTCCACGCTGGACGCTATTAACTCGGTGGTAAAGACCGCCGAGATAGCGATCCAACAGAAATGGTGAGGTATTCGATACTGTGCGTTAGTGACACTTGATGTGAGGAACGCATTCAACAGCGCAAGCTGGGATGCCTCGTGCTCTCGTTACAGCGGCTTAGCCTGCCGGTGGGCCTGTACCGGATTTTGGAAAGCTATTTCCAGAACCGTGCACTTTTATACGAGACCGATGCCGACCGCTACTAAGTCAGGCTACTAAGTCAGTACATTCCAAGATAAATTTTCACATAATATATTTGGCTTTCCGAACAGTACAACATTGAATATTGTTCCATTTTTCTCAGATTTCGTTATATCATAGCTCAACTGGTAGTCTCATGTACGTCGCCAAGTGAAATCTAAATTTGTTTTAATCAAAATCAATGCTCGCTGGACTTTGAAATTTTCTAGATCGTAAAACATTTTCCGTTGGTCTTCCATACCGCTCCTTGTAGTTTCACAAACTACAACACAAATTATTTCGGCCACCTTTCAGACACGCCTTAAAGTTTTCCAAACCACAAACCATTTCCACCAATCTTCCAGACGCGCATTGTTATTTTGCAAACCACAAACCAATTTCTTACGGTCTTCCAGGCGAGGCTTTGATGTTCTTTAAACCACAAACCATTTTTCCAGCGGTCTTTCAGACGCGCCATCACAAACTATGTTCGACGGTTTTCGAGACGCGTCTTGTGATTTTGCAAACTAAAACATATCACTCGTCACAACTTAACCACTTGAATTCAACTCACCTCATGAAATCAGCGACAGGATCAAAAATGTATAGCCAAAATGTGTGGCCCTAAATGGCCGGAACGAAGTTATGACAGCGACTCTCCGTAGGTGCACGCAGCGGAGGTCTGACTAGAAAGGGGCAAACTCATGGCTTGCTGCTCGCCGATTGACACGCTGATGTGTGAATCTATTAACACATGCTGAATGCATTTTACTCAAACCCCACATTACCCTACTTACTTTGTTTGAAATTCGATTTATGCAATTGCACAAAATGTGAGAGATTAGGTTGAAAAATATTTTGAAGAGTAACCACTTTCTTTGGTGGTGTTTGATCCCACTACTGCAGTACGCTAGATATGTGTTTTCCCTGCTAAGCTACGAAAGATCTCTGTCGTCGAACGCAGCTCAGCCCCAAGTAGCACAATTTAAACTAATTTGGTTGCAGCAATTCATATATGACTGTATTCGGTTGTACATAGGTCACAGCAACTCATTTCTGACGAGTGTGCTGCTTGGGGCGGGTACTAATGAGACCAAATTCCCATCATCAGGCACATACCCGTACGAGAAAGGAAAAAGATACATAAGTGAATGGATATCGAAAACATTGACTTTCAGCAACATATAAGTCAAATGTGATCAAGGCACTAGGGTTTACCGACCAATTTTCGGTACCGAAATACCGGTACTGGCTTAATGAAAGTACCGGTATTTTCGGTACTAAGGAAATAGTTTTGGTCAAAACTTCCGATGGTTAAAACCACATTTTTTTAATGCAGCAGCTAGTAAGAAAGATATTATTTTTTTACTAAAATTTCAAACACCTGACAATAGTGGTAATAAACTATAGATGACGATTGTCGCTACGGTTCCCTTTGTTATCGCCCCAAACATGTAGGCTACCTATCTGTCAAAGCATACTCATTTTTCCTTCGTTGACATTTAGTGCCCTATCCTTGTCAGCAAAAGATGTTTCGCCAGTGACGACAGCGACAATCAATTAGGACAAACGTCAGGCGCCCGATGACGTACCTCAAGACAATCAAACCGCAACGACATCGTCACATCCCAAAAAATCGTCACACTTCATCAGTATTTTTCAAAATCGTCCCCGCTTGAGGCAAGAGTATTCCTGTAAGTTTGATTACTGCACCAGGATTCGTAAAGATCGTAAGACAAGAGTTATCTTACAACGACTCAGAAAAAGCTTAAAGGAAAATACTTGTGAATGCTTCATGATTCACTAGCAACAGTTCGCCCTACTTCTGTAGACTCAGAAAGAACTTTCTCTGTTTCTGGAAGCTTCGCTACTAAAATGCGATCCCGTATATCTGCGTGCGTGCGTTTTGAAAGCATATTTCAAGGATAAGGACAAGCCCCAAGACAAGGTTGAATACATACAAAGCAATGAATAAAGTTTGAATCGTTACCATGAAATCCTGACTTTTTATTGATTTTAATGATTTTTGAAAAAAAAATCTTCCAGTACCGGTATTTTCCCGGTACTCCCGGTACTAAGGGGTGCAGTACCGTAGTACCGGGACTAGCCAAAAAGGGTCGGTACTAAAAACCCTACAAGGCACTGAAAAAGTGAACCGTGACTAGGATCACAAACACTTAAATACACTTTCTTATTTCTGTAACCTTATGAATGACTAATACAATACTAGATTGTAGTTTCTCTACTTGGTTGTAACTGTAGTCACGTATATCGACCGCAACTTTAAGTGACAATGATGAGAGCCTTACTATATAGCAGTCGGAATAAATATTTGTAAATTAATAATCGAGCAGTATGAATAATAGAAATAGTACTAATTTAGACAGATTACAAAAATATCACAATCTCTCTATGCTATATACATAAGAATGAATTTCTGTCTGTCTGAACGGTAACTACTGAACCGTTCAGTGTGAAAATTTGCATACAGAGGTTTTTGTGACCGGGGAAGGTTCTCAAGATGATTCCAGACCGCTCCCCACTGTAGAAGTAGGGGGCTGACTCATACAAATGAAACACCAATTTATTCAGAACTCGAGAATTAATCAAGCAAATGGAACCAAATTTGGCGTGTGGAAGGTTTGGAAGGAAAGATATGTTTTTGTGGTGGTTAGAAACCCTTCCCCTTTTGGAATGAGGGGCTCCCATACAAATGAAGCATAAATTACTGCATAACTCGAGAGCTAATTAGAGAATAAATCAATTTTAGGCGAAACGAAGTTCGTCGGATCTGCTAGTAATAGAATACACAAAGGTGTAAAATTTCCGTACGTGTTTCAAAGACAATAAATACTTCAATGGCTTCTATATTCTTGCTAAAACATTATTGAGTTTCCTACCTCAGCGTTCCATGAGCAAACATTTAACGAATGTAAATTGGCCTAAGCAAAATATTTTATTAAAAACACTCTGAATCATCCTAGATAGAAAAAAAAATCATAATTGTCATTTTCGATATTGCAAATAGAACCCTTAGCTCAAAAAGCTAGCTAGTAACTGTGCCATAAATTGAACGCTTACTTACTTACTCATGTGTTCTGAGCATCCCTAAAACTGGCTGGTATCGCATATCTGTCTCATATGAATAGGAAACCTAGCAAAGATGGGACAACTATGCGATTACATGCAGTAAACGCGCATAGTAGCCATCAATTAAGAATTGGTACAAAAGCTAGTCTGTTGGATATTTCTAATAGTTTGTTTTGGTTTTTTTCTGTTATAAGTACTCGTTGGTAAAAGGGATATGTGAAAGGATAAATAAACGATCCTTCGATTATGCGCTATCTGTAATGCTTAACATGTATTTATGATATCATGCGCTTGAGCGCTAATTAACTAAACAGTTATGAAACCATAATCATAACAGTATTGCTATGAACTTTGTTCGAAACAGTTTTCTTAGTGTAACAAAAATCTGAATAAATCAAAACATAATTTTATTGCTAAACGATATTTTTGATCAACAATGTTTAACTTTAACAAAACTGAAACTAAAAGTTTGCTTTAATTTTTTTTTTTAGGGCAACAACAACTATTACTACAGAGCTATTGTGTAAAATACTTTCTCTAAAATACATGATGCTATTGCCGCGTTCGCTAAAATCGTATTTCGTTCGCCTAAGTTAAAATGTCCCTTGTATGCTAACAGGCCTATGTTATATTTAAAATTATTGGCAATTTTCGTTGAGAGTATGATCGCTTCTTTTTATGAGCTTGGCCCCTTGGAAAACTGATTCTATCATGTTTTAGTTTTTGTGTTTTTGTTATGGTTCACTCAATCTCTCTCTATCTCACTAGTAGTTACATGTTTTGTTTTATTTTTGCGTTTGACAACATTAACAATCAATATTTTTCTTGAAATAACATTTTCACACACACATACACATTTGGACCACTGATAGTTGAGTTCCATCTTAGACACCTATATCTACTGCTAAGAGAGTTAAACGGATAAAAGCGTCCCTAAAATGTATCGCATCTCTTATCTTTTCGTTTAGTACGACTGGATAACATTTTCCTGGCATCCTACTTATTGTTGCACAGCGTGAGGAACTCCTCGCGGGTTTTCGGGTCGTCCCGGAACACACCCAACATGGTCGAGGTGACGGTTTTGCTGTTGATCTTCTGCACGCCACGCATTACCATGCACATGTGCCTAAAATATGAGAAAATATGTCAGAAAAATGTTCATATACGATTAAGCTTGGGGTGAACTTACACTCCCTCGATGATGACGGCCACTCCGGCGGGTTGAACGGCTTGTGTAACGGCCACGGCAATCTGTTTGGTGAGGCGTTCCTGGACCTGTAGCCGGCGGGAGAAAATTTCCACGATTCTGTTGAAGGGTGAGAAAAAGATCAGTTTGAAGTAGTTTCTGTTTGGATTGAGTTACCTAGTGAGAACGTGATTGTTTCCATCACTGCACCAGTGGCAGTGAAGGTTTGAGGTTAGGGAAGGGAGTGGAAAAAACATATTAGGTCTTACTACAGATTCAAATTACGTTACACGATAGAGAATATCAAAGACGTAATGCAAAAGAATGTGTACATAAACTTTTAATTGAACACTTCGGGACAAACAGCAACAACGACACTATTCACAAAATTTCCCGTCGAATTATTCAAAAAGTTAGTACTAGAGGCTATTTTCCTGTTTCAGGATTATAAGCTGACTAAGCTTTGGGTCAGCGGGCATATGCACTATGGGGCGGCTCCATACAAGTAGGTGGCCGAAAATATTTTCATTTCATTTCTGCAATATTTCACACTTATATCGTAGATTATTGTCTAAAAGATGTGAAATACTTGTTTTGCAGGTCGTTATTACTTCTAAGGTCTCCAAACTCCCTGGAATACAGACCTTTGATCTCTATGGAATATATCCCTTTTATCTACGAATGTCTATGTTCAAACTAGAAAATTGTATACTGTTTTTATGTGAATTGAGTTGTACAGATGTTCTAAGTTGCTCAAGGACTCCGTCAAATACAGGCCATTGCATCTACATACGTAACAAGTTGTCTTTGTAGGATTTTTCAGATTAGTTCAGGCTCTTAACCCGTAAAACAAGTAAAGGGAATACAATATAAAGCTCTATTAAAGCTAAACGAACTCCATGTAAAAAAAGCTTCAAGATATAGGGGAACGGTTCGCCACTTCATCTCATAGCTCCTATTTCAATCTCATCAAAAACAAAGCAATGGAAAGGAATTTGGTTTGTTTATTATTTTTGTGATTTTTTTCAGTAGTGAGCACGCATGTTGACAAAAATAAGCGACGAATTTGGTGCCGAATTTCTTTGTTTAGCGATGAGATGGATATATGTACAGTGAGATGGAGATCGGAACATTTCCCCTATAAGTATACTGCAACAACATTTATTTATTCATTATGTACATGAACATCCTCAACAAAATCAGCATGTATGTCTTCAAGATCGATTGAAATATCTGCTATGGGATATTTTGCTGTACTCGAATCTGTGTGGTTGCAAGAAGTTTCATTCACTAAAGAACTTTGAACAGCTTCTGGATATTCCAGATTAGATTTATTTTGAAGTCGCTTACCTAAGTTGAGGGAGCTTATCAAAGGATCCGACGAGTTCATAGCCCGAATGAAACCGTCATGTAAATTTTCTTCTCTTGAGGCTTTCCTGGCATGATGCGTCCGACTTTTTTCAAATGCTTATGTTGACACTCAGCTGCTTCTTCAGCCACCATTCCAAATGGTGCTGGTGAATGAACTTTTATATCCCCAGCATGGACAAGGACTTTATGCACCGTAGCAGGAATTTTATACCAATCACACAGCTGCAAATATAACCGGTAGGTTGGTTTACAGTGACTGTCTAGGATCAGGATTGATTGGCTCTTGGCAGTTTATCGCGATCAGAATGTTCCAGAACCGGTGAATTAGCTCTTCGTTGACATTTAATGCTTCACTTAACAGATTTGGATTCGAAAACGCTCGTCGACAAATGTTTCCAGTTGTACTTGATCCTGCTCCACCTTGCCTTGGCTGGTCGACTCTCACACCAAAGCTATCATAAAGCCTTTTCTGTATAAGTTGTTTTCTCTTCAAGTACGCTTCCTTTAATATCTTTGATACCTGCCACTTTTTAAAATCCATTCGGTAAGATATGTGAAGAAGGCACTCGAAAAATCGCATCCATGCATGTAATGGAGATATTCCATAAATAAGTGTCCCTATCTCTGGTGTATATCCTTTTTCTTGCTTCTTGTATTCACATATTGGATTTTAATTAATATCAAAATTTTACTTTTTATGAAATAATTTCAAATGAAGCCTAGAGTATTTTCGTAACCCTCAAGAGTATATTGTTTTTTTTTCATATTTATTTGCTTGATACTTGATAGATAATGAGTTGCCTCCTCTTGGTGAGCCTACGCCAAATGGAGTATCATATAGCTGCATAAGCTATCGTGTACACGGCCTACCACGAAGCCTACGACACTTTTCGTGTTATCTACTATCTCTATTTTAACTGTTCTTGATGCTCTTTTGTCATACGCATGGGATTTGTGTCCAGCCCATCACAGTCTGCCGTGTATTATGAGAATAATTACATTTAATGTTTCAAAATTAATGACTTTTTTTCGAAAAAGTGATCGGAATCGCAGATTTGCAGCCATAAGCAGCTGGAATTTGTTTTAATGCCTTCTGGGAGGTCCAAAGAAAGTCGTAGTGGTCGTCGCTAAGCGAAACTTTGAGAAACTTTTTTGTATGGAACTTTTGTATGAAAAAAAATTTTTTTCTTCGGGTCATTTTCGGATGTTTCCCAACCTATTTTCCCATAACTAACCCGTTCTCAGAAACTTTTTAAAGAGTTGGAAAAGAGCTACTGTAGCCGAAGATATTGACAGTTGAATAATGCATTGATTTTTCAAAGAACTAAAAAGTGTCTGGCTCTAATGCCTATATCTTGATAACCATATGGCTTAGAGTGCTGATATGCTGGGGTTTAATGCTCCAAAGCATTAGGATTTAGTAGGTCAACTTGAATTACGAATCAGAGAAAGTCGATTTTTTTATTTTCGGCCACCTGATTCCCCATAGTGATATGGTGCGAAAAGAAAATTTAAGGAAGAAAACAAAACAAAATGTTAAAAAATAGCATCAGCAAAACGGAGACATTTTCTGTAACAAATAAAAACAATCTTTAAAATTGAGATACGGGAAAGATAGGTAAAAAACAATCCATTATGGATTCAATTAAAGTCCAAAATGATCATTGAACCTAAACATTTTAAACACGCAGTGAGTGTGAAAACGGAAACATAGAGCAAATGAATAAAAATCTACAACTAGATAGAGAACAATTATAATTATTCATTCAGTGTTGTGTGGAGAGGGTTTTCAAATCTAACTGCATTTAAACTTTGCAAATATGTATTTCTTGAATATCGCAACAGAAATGTGGCCAAGTTTCATAATGTTTGATCTTGAAAATAAAACTGACTATAATAAAACAAAACTTAACAAAGTCACCATTCCCAATGGCTAGATGATTAACAAAATATGATGTAATTGCAGCTCGAACAGAATACTCACCTGGCCAGTTTGCTGAGTCCGAGAATTTTCTTGCAGGGCAGATAACCGATGGACACCTTCCCGTAGAACGGAACCAAGTGATGCTCGCACATGGAGAACATTTCGATGTCCTTCACCACCACCATCTCGTCGTGGTCCTCATCAAAGACGGCACCATTGAGGGCCTCTGTGGAAACGAAAAAGAGACAGATATGGAAGGTATGAGCGAAGTGAATGAGATTTGTTTACTACTCAGCATCCAGGTTCAGATTGTTTGCTTTCAAGTGGATGGCGGATGGGTTGGAGTGGACCCCAGTTCTAGTACCGGAGTGGGGTGGCCGGTTGAGTGGAGCTTGGACAATAAAGGAACACTGATTTGATTATCTTCCCTTCGGTTTCGCGCACATCAGGTACAGGAAAGGTATGTGAGGAACGAACGCTTAAATAACGAGAACCATTCTATTTGAACTAGGTATGGAGCTCTGTTGTGAACAGGAAGTTCAATAATTGTCCAACGTACCGAGCAGGAACAGAGTTTGGTCCGGACACGAAGGGTGGCGATGATGCAACTACGTACCGTACATCATCATCATCGTCGTGATTTTCATTGCACCTATGGAGCAGGATTTGTTTGAAGTACCGTGCAAACTCAAACTTCGGACGCTTAAGCACTTTCTGATATACAATCATCCTGTTTACTCACATTTCAAATCACACCGTTTATATCACCATTGCAATCACTAAGTATAGTATTCGTCTTTGAACTACATATTTAATATGTGCAAGATATTGCGAAGTATGTTTGCAATTTATGAAAATGTCCGGCTTCTGTTTGATTCAAACCTCGGACACCCGCGGGTTTGGATTCATATTTCGGACACAAAGATTCAAACTTCGGACACCCGTTTACTCAGTACCGGGAAGAGTAATTGAAAACAATTTTCACTGCACAGATCAAACTGTCTTCTAATCATTTCGTCACATTGTTTTAACATGTCTTATTAGAATGTAATCATACTAAAACAAGCTAAAACTATTAGTCCTTCCGATCCAGCTTGAAGAAATATTTCGATGAAATATTTCAGAAAATTTCCCATACGAATTGAAGCGTCCGAAGTTTGAGTGTGTCCGAAATTTGATTATCCACGGTAGCTCAATCGTCCACTTTGTTCCATACTGAGAGAGAATGGTACGGAATAATGTGGATTCAGATCTTGTCAACAGAATGCGGTTAAAGTAAATCAACTGAAGTAAAGTTGGGTTCAGAGTCCTACCCAATCAATTGTATTTGCTTGTTACTCAACAGCATTTAGGAAGGTTGAATGATTTAATGTTCTTTCATCTTGGTTGGATAATGTACGCACACATACTGTGTGGATTATAATAGGTAGGTGTTTGATTATCACACTGGAGTTTCACAAATACGAGAAAATAAAAAGTAAGAATTTATGCACCGATTATTCTTTTCATATCTCTTATAATCCTTACTAAAATAAAGTGATGGAAATAATACGGAATCAATGAGCTTACATCCATACGTTAGTAAAACAAATCGACGAAATTAGAAATTATGTTTTTTTTCCTTTATTAACAAGACTTTCAGACCAAGACTGGATTATCTCGTAATATAGTGCAGGTTTTGATGCACACTTTTTCCATAAATCGCCAGTCAATTTTGTGATGAGTCTCTGTTCATCTTTCACTAAGGTTCCATATTCCAACAGAACCTTTACCTACTTTTTAACTGGATGTTCTGTTGATAATTTCACACCCCAAAAACAAATCTTACAATTATTGTATAAAATCTTAGCATATACAGTTCTGCAAGGTTTTAATACAATAAATGTAAGCTTTTTATACTGATACTGTATTGAAATAATACAAATTTGTTAGATTTCAATACAACGACTGTATTAAAATTTTCCGGAACTGTTGGGTTTCGTACCCCATTCCCGGCGTAACATGCGTAGAGGTGCATTGTTTCATCGATATCTCTAGCAGGAATCATCTTTACTTGAATGTTTAGTCTAAGGGTAAAAGTTCCAATAGTCGTGGGTGTTTCTATAGTTGCGGTAGTATGGTGTGCTTTAAATTTGGAAGTCAGTACCCGAACCAATTCAAAATATCTTTGCAAGCCCTTCTAAACTGGTAAATATCGGTAAAATAACTTAATATATTTCGTCAGTGCACCAATAGTTGCGAGTCTCGTAAGAAAACCAAGAGATTCGGAACTATAGATTAAAAATAATAACTATCGGAAAACTGTACCAATGCAATGTATTTGTGTTGTTATTATAGATTTGAATTTCGTTTTAACGGAAGCATTTTACATATCAATAGTGAGTGAAATAAGATTTCGTATTATTCTGGGGAAATTAACAGTGTTGGAACGTGCTTAGTTTCTCCATTATTGGATCTTTAACCCTATGTAATATTATGTTTCAAATCAAGTTACTCTTGCTCACCATAGTTTTAAAACGAAGTATATTTCTTCGGCAGATAATCCAAAACCAATTTTTCTTTCATTCTCTCAATCTCTCCGAACGGTAGAATGTGACGAAAAAAACCGTACCTCGGCGTGTTCAATGACGTATTTATGACAAAAAATGAGCATCGTAAGAATTTCTCGTATTTTGATTTTTCCAAGGTATAGTACAAATAATTTAATAAGCTTAAAAATCGAAAATCATAACGGAGTCGAACTTAATGCACAAGTTGATCAGCATTTGACGTAATAACTTGATCATTCTTCTCTACATTGTCATTATATGTACATTAGAGTGATTCAAATTTTGACTTTTTTGCTCCCCTGTGCCCCCCCCACGAAGGCATTTGCTATTTTAATAGTCCTCCTAAATTTTTAGCTCTTTTGGATGTAATTTGATTGTGCACGTGCCATTTGAAGGTTATATGGAAATTACTATGAGAGTTACCACTTATGTAAAGGATCGTTTCTTGAAGCAGCCCAGAATATATTTGAATATATTTGATGGATTGCCATCATAGAATAGATCCTAAGCTGAAAGTCAGTTGTTGTTGCGAAGCAATTTGTCTTTTGTGAGCAAAATTATAAAGAAAACAGAAATGCTCATTATTGATATTGATGTTATTCTTTTACGTGTTAAATTGAATTTCCCACAATTCAGTATTTCCCTAATAACTTTTGTTGCCATCATCAAATCCTTTAGCAACAACGACGACATAAATTGCCTATGCTGCCAACGTATTCATACATTTTTATTGCTTAATGGGCAATGATGCGATACGGTTTTTCACAAAAATTAATATTTTCATAGTAATTTTCATACAAGCTTCAAATTGCTTGTGCTCAGTCAAATTACATCCAAATTTGCTAAAAATTTAGGACGATTATTAAAATAGCAAATGCCATCGTTTAAGCATAGGGGAGCAAAAAAGTCAAAATTTGAATCACTCTACTGTACATATAAATTTTGTACATTCAGTTTCTTCTTTCTTAATAATGTCGCAACGCAACAACTTCTTCTAACAAAACACAAAATAAAAAGGAAGTATTTGAAAACTTCTTAAAGTTCTTATTCAATTCCTTCGTTTGCCAGTGATGTTGTCCATCAGATAAAAAATATTTTGGGCCTCGCAGATATACTGGAATAGCGGTTTTGATTTAGAAGGTTTTCGTGTACGCGGATTTCTGTCCAAAGATTATTTTACACGTTTTTTGAGGGGCATTAAATTACCACGTGGAAGATAGACAGAATTGTTGACTCTCTCCCCTACATATACCTCTTATTTGTCCACATAGACTTTTTATTTTCTAGCAAAACAAATTTATAAGATTAAAACAAGGCGTTCTTACTTTTAATATGATGTGTATGTAGAACAGTAGGTTCAAAAAGCATTTTTGTTCAGTACATTTTTATATCAATATTGAATGCATTACATGAGCGTCTTCGTGTAGTAATTATGCATTATTCAAATAATTATTTTCTGGCAACCGTTCTGCATTACTATCGCATAACATCACAAAGGATCATTTTAACAAAATTTTGCCCATATTGATTTTTATGGTACGTTAAAGTAGAACTCAATGATATTGATCAAACTATATTGCTTTATTACATATGTCACATCAGGATAAAAAAACCCTTAAAAATACTTGTCAAATGTTTGATAAATATACTCGGAATTCTCATAAGTTAAGCAACGGACCCTTTTCAAATGTTACGAAAAGTGTCGGAAGCTGCTATACCCAACCGGTGGTTGTTAGATTTTCTAAAAAAACCTGTATAAGAACTGGGCATATGTGAAATTGCTAGATTCTAGAACAGTCGAGATACACAAGCACCTTGAGCACAATATGGGACTGAAAACGGTGTTATGCAATTTGGCCGAATAGTTTTTTAAACTTCGGAATACGAACAGTGAAGTGATTTGGGCGGTAGAGATTAGCGAGAAAGGAAAGAAAAATAGTTATGATTGGCTGACTGAACAGCTAGGAGGTTGCCAGCGTAGTAAGTGTATTTTGTGTGAATTATTGTTTGATTGTGAAAATTGTAATAGGGTAATTCGTCAAATGTTGAACGGCTAATTTCTTCGCCTATTGTTGAACGCACGTGCATTTCTTATGGGAGTTTAAAAATAGGCGACAAAATTAGCCGTTAGCGTTAGCGTTGTTACGGTATACTTCGTAGATTGGACACTAGTGATACTCATGTTTCTTATGGAATCCTTATCCAGATTGCTATCGGAAATCAAGGTGGGAATTACCCTTGATTCCAATCTAAGATAAAAATTGCCCAAGCATGAGGATTACTACTCCCGGCCACGCCCATCTTTACCGTAACTAGGGATAGGAAAGGAAATGTTGATGTAGAACTTACTTAACGAGTGGCCCCTCATAAGACGACGCCCTCATAAGTTCTACGGAGTTGGTGGTTGGGTAGGGTAAGGTAGATCATGGAGGTTTGCCTCAAGCTGGCAATTCGACCCACAGACTATGTTGTTTACCTGTTTTTATTTAAACTCTTGCCAGCCGGCTGTCGAAAGAGTATGCTAATATCGATTTTTGTTTGATTTATTTGTCAACGAAAAAAGCCAATTAAAACAACAAAAAAATGAGCAGTGAAGAGTGAGAAATTAGAAGTAAGTAGTGAGAAAGGTGGAATGGTAACTAAGAGGTGAGTAATGAGTAGTGAGAGGTGAGACTTGTGAAATAAGAAGTGAAATTATTTTTTTCCTTCAAACTTCCTTCTTCTTCCCTCTTCCTTTTTCTTTCGTTCTCCCTTCTCCCTTCCAACTTCTTCTCTCTATATTCACTCTTCTACCTTCTTTCTTCTTTTTTTCTTCCTCTCTTTTTTTACCTTTCTCCTTTCTTGTTTTAATTTTATTCTTGCTTCTTCCTTCTTCGTTCTTCCTTCCTCCTACTTCCTTCGTCCTCTGTCTTTCTTTCTTCTTTCCTCCTTCTTCGTTTCCTTCTCTCTTCTCAATTTTGTCTTCATTCTTCATTTTCGTTCTTCTTTCATTCTGCTACCTTCTTCCTTCTTTATTCACCTTTATTCCTTCTCCCTTCCTATTTCTTCTTTTTGTCTTCTTTCTTCTTTCTTCTTGCATCTTCCTTCTTCCATGTTCTTCTATTTTCTCCCTTCTTCCTTCTTTTATCTTCATTCTTCTTTCTTTGACCTTCTTCGATTCTGCATTCTTCATTCTTCGTTCTTTATTCTTCATTATTTATTCTTCCTTCTTCCTTTCCCCTTCTCCCTTCTTTCATCTTCATTCTACCTTCTTCCTTCTTTCTTCTCCCTTCTTTCATTTTCATTCTTCCTACATTAACCTTCCCTTCTCCTTTTTCTTTCTCTCTTCTTTCTTCTTTATTTTTCCTTCTTTCTCCCTTCTTGAATCTTCCTCTTTCCTTTATCATTCTTGCGCCTTTTTTTAATTTTTCCTTTTTTGATCTTGAAGAAAGAACTTCTTCCGTCTTATTTCTTCCTTCCTCCTTGTTTCATCTTCCTGCTTCCTTCTTCTTTTTTTCTTTTTCTTTCTCCCTTTTCCCTTCTTCAATCTTCCTTCTCCTGTCTTCCTTCCTTACTTTATCCTTATTTCTTCTTCCTTCATATGTTTTCCTTTTTTCCACTCATTTCTTGCTTGTTACTTCTCACTTCTTCATTCCTACAACACACTTCTTTATTCTCAATACTCGCCATTTACTTCAAACATCTTGTTTCGCACTTCTTATAAGTCACTTGTCACTTTCACTTTTTACAACTTAATAATCACTTCTAATTTCGAACGGCTAACTTCCCACATCACACACTCAATAAGGAAACAGATCAACTATTCGGCCAAATAGCGTTCGGCCAAATGGCCCTGTCTGCCAAATGGCATTCAACAAAACGGCATTCGGTCAAACGGAGGCCAAAATACCATAAACCCTAAAAAAATTGATTTTGGTCCTTTGGCCGAGGTCGATGGTACAATATCGGATTCAATGATTTCAACTCCGTTCTGCTTCTCTGTATTTCAGACCTTGGAATCAAGTTTAAAATAGATTAAAGAAAAGTAGGATGTTCATTTATGGAGAAGGTTTATGTAAAAATATGAATGAAAGACTCGTGTTAGTTATGATGTGGCTGGTAAACAGGTTTTACATAAAAGACTTCACTAAAAGCCATATTTTGACGTAGTGTAGAATCATGGGCGGATTGCGGAAGAGTGTAGAATCATGCGGATTTTGACGTAGGACTACGTCTGTCTTTTCTATATTGGGGTACACTTTACGATTGCGAAAATCGGGGACCGTCACGAAAATATGATAGACTTTAAACTTTAATATCTCAGCCGTTTCTCGATGGATTTTCAATTTTTATGGACCATTCGATCAAGGATGAGTCAACGCTTCTTTGTATTTATTTGAAAATACTAATTTTTAACTATTTATTATCGATAATTGATAAAAAGTTTAGAAATAGGTAAGCCAACCAATCACGTGCATGCATCACTAGCACAGACATCAAAAATCAATCACTTACGGGTTTGGATCTAATCCTCAGTTTGAACAAGGTTTCACGCAGAGCAGACGCATCAAAGCGATCGCAGCGGAGCGGACACAGCGCTGGTAACATTTTCAACGAAAATCCATCGCATTTTCTGAACAAAAAGGTTTAATTGCAAAAATAGACTGTTTCGGTGACATCGGCGTTTGGCGTAGAAAGCTTAGTTTCTGTTAGTGATTCCATCCATTCAAATTTACGGGCTTAATTTATTGAATACAAGAAAGCTGCTTTTCGGCGCGTGACCCATTTTGATCCAGATTCCGCAAAAAGCGGTTTAACCATTTATAAGGTAGCGGCATTGCGACATGTTTATTAACAAGAGCTCCCATGTAGTGGCTATATTTACTACCTAGTAATCCCCCAGATGAATTTGAGCCATAAAAATAGAAATGTCAATTTGAGAACGGTTTTTTTACGAACAGATCGTAAGTTTCGAGTGGAAGATGGATTTTCAGTTATAATTCGTTGAAAAATGCCGTCAAAGATATACTTTTTCCCATTGGTAATAATAATATGGCGTAATTAGCTTGAAAAATGCTTTGCCTTTCTTGTATATTTGGTTTTTGGATTTTTGACATAATTGCTTGGGAAAAAAGTGCAAAATATTTTTTTTTTCACTTTTTCACTTATGATGCGTTTTCCAACTAGGACTCTTCGCTGAAAATGTAACGTGTCTTGTTTTGATTTGTTTTAGGTAAAAGCTATTTTTTTAAAATCTTTTATTTATTTTTGATACATTTTCTCCCGCTTGCAAGGCAGTTGTAAATAACATTCTCCGAACGGTCCGTTGTCTGCGGAATCCCGATCAAAATGACTCGCGTGCACCGAAAAGCAACTTTCTTATATCTAATGGATTAACTCCATTATCCCTGGCCCCTTTTGTGATTCCATAAAGAGTGGTTCGACATTTGATGCAGTGGAGCGGACACAGCGTGGGCGTGGGTAGCAGTGGCAGGCGATGCTGAAGCTGAACATTTATTCCCTAATGCTTAATGAAAAATCATCGAATGGCGGTCGGACAGTTTCAACGCAAGGTGCCGACAAGCGTTTGGATGCAGTTAGTTATTGGAAAGGCGCATCGGGAGAAGAAAATTGGTTCTTCTCAGGACCAACATTTTATGGAAAGAAAGAGGTAATTGCGAAAATTGACTGTTTCGATGGTATTCGGTTTGGCATGGTAGCTTGATTGCTGTTAGTGATTACATCCATTCAAATTTACTGCATTGGAGGGAGATCCAAAGTGCTATCAAATTCGATATTTACGATTGAGTTTTGCACTTTGAGAAAGTTTATTTCGGATATTCGCATCAACCTACTTTTGTATTAAATGGTGAATTTTGTATAAAACTGATGAAGACGCAATCTCAATGGAAACTACCTACAGCAACCACCCACCGGCGAACGTCGCTCGAACAGACAGATGCCAAGAGATAATGTTTTGTAATATGAAGAAACTTCGTCTTTAGTCAAATTTCTGTTGTCATTCCTCGCAACGATACGCATCTTAGATAAACAACATCTCATAACCAAATTCAGAATCTTGCGCGAAAATTTCATAGGAATTTTAGAAGTTGTCATTTTCCGTTGTCTGCGGAATCCCGATCAAAATGGCTCGCGCGCGCCGAAAAGCAGCTTTCTTATATGTAATGAAGTAATTCCATCAGCTCCGCCCCTTCATTAATCGTTTTGAGTGCACATTATATTTACACTCATACAGATCACAAAGGGGCGGAGCTAACGGGCTTAATTTTTTTGAATGCATAGAAGCTGTTTTCCGGCGTGAGCGAGCCATTTTGGTCGGTATTTCGCAAATAGCGGTTCGACAAAGTTTGAAGCAGCGGAGCGGACACAGCAGCACGAAGGCGTGGATAGCGGTGGCAATGCTGAAAATTTATTCCAAATAGTGGAGGCTTAGTTAAAAATCATCGAGGACTGTGTGTAATTAATTCTAGAAGTTCTCCTCACTTTGCCTCGTACGCTTCCATCGCGGGCGAAACCAAACGTTTCAAATAAATATATTTGCGTTTGGTTTCACGCTACTTTTGATTCTGCTTATTTCTTCTTTATTCCGGACATTTTTGAGGATGGTCTCTTCTAGGATTGTGATATCCTCCACTGAAAGCCAGTCGATTGGATTCAGCGGCGATGCGGCCGATGAGTCATTTTAATCCCCCATTTTAATTCACATGTAACAAACAGATCACGCACGCGCAACTGAAGAGCTGGCCGAAAGCTGAGCAAATCACTTTTCCACACGAACCGCGAAAACGTTCGACACCCACTTTCGCGCACGGTTACCGCGATCCTTTATAAATTAACAGCTCAATAAATATTTTTGATTTAAATAAAATTTTATTCCAGTGGCAAAAATATTCGAATTGCCTTTGTTCAGAAGTTGAAGTGGATTTGGAATTGAAACAATTTCATTCATGATGGAATTCGGTTGCAGTTTTCAAGTGGAGCGCTGCACCGAAGGTTATTAACGATTTTTCCATAAAAGGGGAAACTTTTTCCATCACCCAGTCGCTGAAAAGCATCGAAAAAAATAGGTCAATTCGCACCTCTTTCTATCCCATCATCAGCAATAAGAACAATCCAAACTTCCCCGGAGGGAAAACTTTTCCCATTCCAATTTTCCATCCCGCAACTGAGGTGGCAAGACGTTTTTCGTGCCACTGCTTCAACTTTGTACCATCAATTTGATTCGAATAAATTGACTTCGTTATAAAAATTGGTGATGCTTGGCAACAGTTGAATGTTGAATGTCGTCGTCATCGTCATCGTCGTCGGTCGTTCACATGTACTTGCTTCTGGATGGATGACAAAGTTTTCCTATCGACGCCGCCGTCGAAAAACGGAAATCGATCGTCTGACTAACTATCTCCTTATTGTCGCTTCCAAGCAGCAAAGGACAAAGTGTAAATGATGGGGACCTTCCGCTTCCACCAATATTGCGTCTCTCTGCTGTGTGTGTGGTACGGGTGGTCATGGATGGTTGAAGGTTCGATGGCTCTTCAGTAGGTTCGAGTGCTCAACAGGTGCGTTGTTCGTTCCATAGATTGTTGAGACACTAACTCGATTTCCTGTGAGCGCTCAAGTGTTTTTATTCTATTCTGTCGTTGGCACTTGATGGAATAGCAATGAATATTGTGAAAGGAAAACGTGTTTGAAAACTAACGAACAAAGGTGACGGGTATATATAGTACAGGACTGATATCTAATATTGGATTGGTTTGATCAAATTAAATATGAATATGGATTTGCTTACTCAACAGGTAGGTTCATATGAATGAATTAATCAGATTTAATTCCCTGTGCTGGTAGCTTCCTTATATGACGGTGGAAAACACTATTCATATTTATTGAAGAAAATTATTTAGCTTTTTTTAGTGGAATGTTTTTACTGTCATAAGGGGACGGCCCCTGGTCATATATGGGGGGAGGGGAGGTTTTGGAAAATGACCACGATAAGCCACGTGGGGGGAGGGGGGGGGGTGTTGCTCTCGAACCACGTGTTTTTTTTACACGAAAAACTTTTAGTGAATAACAATAGCGGTATAAAAATACAAATAATTAAAATTTAATGATTTCATCATTAAACGAAAAGCACATCTAAAGGCCGATGCCCACGTAGCGTCTTTTCAACTCAGCGTTAAAAAGACGTAGGTGTGCATCGTGAAAAATCAATAACATATAAATTCATAATATGAAAAAAGTGGCAGTGTTCCAGAAAAAAACTCTCCAATTCCTAAAACAATCTAGGTTAAAAATAGTGTTATAATAACGATTGAAACTTAAATCCCAAAACAAATATCAACCCTTTCAGGACGGATGGGTCATATATGCCCAGCGTTCTAGATTGTCTATAAAATCACAAAAGTGAGCTAGGCCACCACCAGTAAAATTGTTCATCTAGATCAGTGATCCCCAAAGTGCTCCAAGCCTTTTCCTGCGGCCCGCGAAGGTTTTCTGAGAATACACTACATGTGGCCTATTGATAAGCATTATATGTATGACAGGAAAAGCTTTTTATCATTCCCAATATCTCTCGGGAACCTGTCAAGTTTACACCACTATGATGATGAAGCACGATTTATATATCGTGAATAGTTTTATCATTATGGTTCATGAAATTCATAACTTCATACATAGATAATATGTAGACCGACAGCAAATATACTTCTATGTTATCGCTCCTGGTTATAATAATAGCAAATTTGTATTTAACCGCAGAATTAAAGGAACTCAAGATTGAACTACAAGTAAAAATAATGTTCTCATACACTGATCTGTAATAAGAATGTTTTAATTTCTCAAAATAAGCTAGATTTTGGAGAATTTAAACTGAATTTTGTGAATTATTACCTCCAGAAACTACGTTGACTATCAACAATGGATTCTGTTCAGAATACTATTCGAATTCTTTTCAGAATCTCAAACAGAATTCATACAAATTTCGAAAAGATTGTGCCCCAAATCACTCCCGGAATTCTGTTCAGAATCGTGAATGGATTCTCTCTAGAATTCCAAACTAATTCTGTATAAAATTCTCATCGGATTCTGTTCATACTCCTTTTCAGAATCTCAAATGGATTCTGTTTATAATCCCAAACGGATTCTGTTCAGAATATCAGTAAGATTTTGTTTAGATTCTCAAACGAATTTTGCTCGGAATCTGGAGCGGATGCTGTTTAGAATCCCAATAGAGTTTTTTTTTAAGAAAATGAAAATCATGAGATCAAAATTACAGAATCAGTTGCCACATGATTATTAGGTAAAACAGCATAGAATATTTTCTGCCAACTGAGCCGACAAGATGCTATGGCGAAAAAACAGTTTTTTTTATGTCAAGTCCGCTACTGCAACAACTGTAGTGTAGACTAAAAGTCAAAAATGAAATGTCCTTACAAGTACATATTTTGTTTAAAAAAGATTGAAAGTAATATTATATATTGTTAAAATATTCAATATTCTATAATGTGCAATATAAACTGAAAAATAAATCTTGCAAATATACTGCGGCCCGCTTCAAAAGCTCAAAACGTCTGTGCGGCCCTTGATAATAAGCATGCTGGGGACCACTGATCTAGATATTGGCTTTACAGAAAAAATATGAGAGCTCAACTTTGACTGACCCTGAAAACTCAGACATCCGAAACCTTGGGAAGAGAGCATGCACGAACATGACGAACTTTGTCTCAAATGCCGAACAGGCAAAGTTAAAATTATTTTAAATTCCGATCACATTGAACACTGTTTCCAATAGCTTATCTAGGCTTGATTTACTGTACACTTCGTAGATAGCTGTTAGTCGTGATTAGCCGGGAAACAAGAAATATGCACTACCAATTAAATAGCTTTCTTGGGATTAGAAAACTATTTTCACTACAAATGCTTTGTAGTTTCAATAAATAAAGACCAATAACGATGCCAGCCACGTCCTCACCGTCAAGGAGGAGATAGGATCTCTTGCATTTCCCTGAGCGCCATGAGAAAGTGGTAGTTGGTTAGATGAGAAGGAAGTCGATTTGATAAGCGACTAAATAATAATTTTGTACGAAGTTATTTTGAACGAATTAATTGAAGTAAGAAAAGAGAAAAGGAATAGTGAGAAAAGAGAAAGTGAGAAGGGTGCAGTAAGAAAGTGGAAATGATTAAGGGAGAAGGAAGATTCAAGAAGGAAGAAGCAAGAACGAAGAAAGCAGTAGGAAGAAAAACGAAAATCAAGAAGAGAGAATCAGAAGAAAAAAGGAAGAGGGAAGAATGATAAAGTAAAATGAAAGAAGAAAGAAGGAAAAGAGAAGAAAAAAAGAAGAAAATAGGAAAAAAGAAGGAAAAAAAAGTAAAAGGGAGAAGGGAAATAAAAAGGAAAAAAAGAAGAAGGAAGTAGGAACGATGGCATACGATAAAAAACAAACTTTATTTGAGAATTTGAGCATAGTATAACTAAACAGGGGTCTCCAGTTACCCTGCGAACAAAGGCGTAGGATTGCCAATCCGGAGAGGGTGAGTTCGATTCTCTGTCCGGTCTAAGATGTTTTCGGGTTGGAAACTTTCTCTACACCCTGGGCATAGTGTATCCATTGAATTTGCCACATAAGATACATACTCATGCAATGACAACCAAAGGAAATCTTTTAATTAACAACTAAGGTAATGATAAAAAAGTTCCTCCAAGAATTCACCCGGAAAGTCCTCCGGAAGTTCCTTCAGGAATTTCTTCGGAAGTTCCTCCAGAAATTCCTTCGGAAGTTCCTTCAGGAATTCCTTCGGAAGTTCCTTCAGAAATTCCTTCGGAAGTATCTCCAGGAATTCCTTCGGAAGTTCCTCCTGGAATTCCTTCGGAAGCTCCTACTGGAATTTTTTCGGAAGTTCCTCCGAGAATTCCTTCGGAAGTTCCTCCGGGAATTCCTTCGGAAGTTCCTCCGGGAATTCCTTCGGAAGTTCCTCCGGGAATTCCTTCGGAAGTTCCTCCGGGAATTCCTTCGAAAGTTCCTCCGGGAATTCCTTCGGAAGTTCCTCCGGGAATTCCTTCGGAAGTTCCTCCGGGAATTCCTTCGGAAGTTCCTCCGGGAATTCCTTCGGAAGTTCCTCCAGGAATTCCTTCGGAAGTTCCTCCAGGAATTCCTTTGGAAGTTCCTCCAGGAATTCCTTCGGAAGTTCCTCCAGGAAATTCTTCGGAAGTTCCTCTAGGATTTTTTTCAGAAGTTCCTTCGGGAATTCCTTTGGAAGTTCCTCCAGGGGAACCTCCGGAAGTTCCTCCAGGAATTTCTTCGGAATTTCCTCCAGGAATTCCTTCGGAATTTCCTCCAGGAATACCTTCGGAAGTTCCTCCAGGAATTCCTTGGGAAGAATGTCCAGAAATTCTTTCGGAAGGTTCTCCAGAAATTCTTTCGGAAGTTCCTCCACGAATTGCTTCGGAAGGTTATCCAGAAGTTCTATCGGAAGTTCCTACAGCAATTCCTTCAGAAGTTCCTTCAGGAATTCCTTCGGAAGCTCCTCCAGGAACTCCTCCGGAAGTTCCTCCAGGAACTCCTCCGGAAATTCCTCCAGGAACTCCTCCAGGAACTCCTCCGGAAGTTCCTCCAGGAACTCCTCCAGGAACTCCTCCGGAAGTTCCTCCAGGAACTCCTCCAGGAACTCCTCCGGAAGTTCCTCCAGGAACTCCTCCGGAAGTTCCTCCAGGAACTCCTCCGGAAGTTCCTCCAGGAACTCCTCCGGAAGTTCCTCCAGGAACTCCTCCGGAAGTTCCTCCAGGAACTCCTCCGGAAGTTCCTCCAGGAACTCCTCCGGAAGTTCCTCCAGGAACTCCTCCGGAAGTTCCTCCAGGAACTCCTCCGGAAGTTCCTCCAGGAACTCCTCCGGAAGTTCCTCCAGGAACTCCTCCGGAAGTTCCTCCAGGAACTCCTCCGGAAGTTCCTCCAGGAACTCCTCCGGAAGTTCCTCCAGGAACTCCTCCGGAAGTTCCTCCAGGAACTCCTCCGAAGTTCCTCCAGGAACTCCTCCGGAAGTTCCTCCAGGAACTCCTCCGGAAGTTCCTCCAGGAACTCCTCCGGAAGTTCCTCCAGGAACTCCTCGGAAGTTCCTCCAGGAACTCCTCCGGAAGTTCCTCCAGGAACTCCTCCGGAAGTTCCTCCAGGAACTCCTCCGGAAGTTCCTCCAGGAACTCCTCCGGAAGTTCCTCCAGGAACTCCTCCGGAAGTTCCTCCAGGAACTCCTCCGGAAGTTCCTCCAGGAACTCCTCCGGAAGTTCCTCCAGGAACTCCTCCGGAAGTTCCTCCAGGAACTCCTCCGGAAGTTCCTCCAGGAACTCCTCCGGAAGTTCCTCCAGGAACTCCTCCGGAAGTTCCTCCAGGAACTCCTCCGGAAGTTCCTCCAGGAACTCCTCCGGAAGTTCCTCCAGGAACTCCTCCGGAAGTTCCTCCAGGAACTCCTCCGGAAGTTCCTCCAGGAACTCCTCCGGAAGTTCCTCCAGGAACTCCTCCGGAAGTTCCTCCAGGAACTCCTCCGGAAGTGCCTCCGGGAACTCCGCAGAACGTTCCTCCAGCCGCTCCTCCGGAAGTTCCTCCAGGAACTCCTCCGGAAGTTCCTCCAGGAACTCCTCCGGAAGTTCCTCCAGGAACTCCTCCGGAAGTTCCTCCAGGAACTCCTCCGGAAGTTCCTCCAGGAACTCCTCCGGAAGTTCCTCCAGGAACTCCTCCGGAAGTTCCTCCAGGAACTCCTCCGGAAGTTCTTCCAGGAACTCCTCCGGAAGTTCCTCCAGGAATTCTTCCGATTGTTTCTTCGAGTTTTTTCAGAAATTCTTGATGAAGTTCCTCAAGCAATTCATTCGGAATTCTTTTGAAAATTCATCTGGATTCCAGAAACTCCACTAGAAGCTATGCCAGAAATTTCCAGGAGACCTTCTCCAGAAGCCCTCTAGAACAGTGGTTCCCAATCTTCTCGGGGTCGTGACCCTCTTGACGATTAGTCAAGTTGCCCACGGCCCCCTGAAAATGTAATGCTAAAATCAAGAACAAACATATATTATTAAGTCAATTTATTGGAACAACTTTGTCTCTAATATTATCCAGCAGTAATTCATCCAGTGCGATTATGGTTCCAACTTATAAGGTTATGTGTTTGATAAGGCCAAATCATCTTCATTGTTCAATATGTATCTCGCTTTGGTCGTTATCACGAGATGTATTGAAAATCCACTCTCGCACAGGTATGTATGTAAGGCAAACGATTAGAATCTTCAAAGCTTGGAACGCGGCTTTGGGATACGCTTCGTATACACAAAAACTAAAAATATTCCACCAAATAATTCTCTCAATGATGATCTATTTCGTATGTCCAAAATTCATTCAGAATTCATCAAGCCAACCAAGACAATAAAGATCTATCTTTGGCTCCAGAGAGTTTAGTTGAACAATAATTTCCAATTTGAAATCTGCATCTATTTTAGTTGATCCTTCTCCAATCAAATTGCGGTTAATCAAATATTGTAATATTTCCGACTCATACTTCGCGTCGCCAGTTTTAACTTTTGTACGAATGCTTGTAAATTGTCTCTGAAGTGAATCAGATTGGTTTTCTTGGACTGTAACTTCATGATCAGCGAGTTTACCATGCGAGAGAACCATGCAATGAACACCTTTGGCATGTGATTGAAATCCAGATTTTGGCTTAAGCATTACTGGTGCACCAGTAGTACAAACATCCCCAACTTTCTCCCACTGCAGTTCTTCAGATTAAAAAAAAGGTATGTATGCTCTGCTCGGGAATTCTTTAGACATTAAAGTGCTAATTCCTCCATCTTGCAAGCATTTCTCCGGGTATTTCAAAATTTTTCCACGATTCAGCGGAATTAATTTAAGAATTTTCAGGAAGTTTCTACAAGTATTCCCCTGGATATTTCTGAAGAAATTCCACTGAAAATTTCAGAAAATTCTATTAAAAAATCTTCCGATAATTTCTCTTAAAGCGCTACCACCTCTTAGGATCCAATGGGAATTCTGCGTAAAGAACACCATAGGATCACTCACGGTGTTCTCCTTAAGGTAATTCCAGAAACGGCACCGGGAAAATCTCCTTTTAGAAATATTAGACGATGGGTTTTCTGCGGGAATATCCGAAGGAGCTGAAAGATTTCGAAGAAGAAATTTGTGAAGGAATTGTTAGATTGAATCCCTAAAGATTTTTTTTTGGATAAATTCATGAAAAAAATCGATAGTGAAACTGTTCAAAATCCAAATAAATTTTACCAGAAAGCTTAAAATAAGACAGTTGCTCTTTGCTGCAGTATTGAAAGTGATACCCTTGAAAACGCGAGGTGCATTAACAACATTGGATTTACGAAAAGTTCGTCCTTAATCTCTTGTTGATTTCAAATTGAGCATAATCTAGGTGTTACATTGAAGCATCCCGTTTGAATAAAAATTGATCGCAAAGAATCGTCTTGCAAACAATAGAATGGAAACTGGCGAAGCCACTTGCCACCCTACTCCTGAAGAAACTATAAATGCGATTTCTTCCATTGTCGACGTTGGTTGGTCACTTGAAAACAGAGTGCCTTTATGTCGTTTTGCTGTGACTTCCCCGAAAGCATTTCCCGTTGCGCAAATATTCTCAGTTCTCACATTCTCATTCTGATTCATAATGCATTCAAATGCACAGCACAGCGACGAAGCTCATAGATGTTGTATGTAACACTACTAGTCTGGGATTTAGAGATTTGCTTCCATTTGAGGGGACAAAGAAAATTTCGCAATCGATTTGTTTCGGAACCGGAAACGTGTCGACAGGCGGCTGCCACTTACCTTCCAAGCTTTGGTCGTATCCTTTGGTGAAGAACAGCATCGCTTTGGCAGCTCGTTCCGGCGTTTTGAGCAGTCCCTGGAATACAAAGTTAAAGTTGAGCATGACTATCAAACCGGTGAATGGCAATCGAGTCAAGAGTCGTAACCAACCTGTCGTTCGGGATCCTCCCCCAGGCTGCTCAGCAGCATGCGGTACGATTTGGACATGAACGGCAGCAGGTCCTCCCGGGTCGATGGTTTGTGGTCCAGCTCCAGATCGTGATGGAATGTGCATTTTTCGTGTCCTGGTTTTTTGCCCGGACGGATGAGTGGGCAGATATGAAAACGAAAATGAAATTTTGATTAGTGGTATTGTGGGTTTGTTGATGGGCGGGTTTTCAATCATGCAAATATTTGCTATGCGTAAACACTGCAGCTAGGCAAAATCAAATCAGGCTGGATGATAGGCAGCGGCATGCATTACTAATGAGTGTTTCAAAGTGGATACTGGAAAGTGGGTTTGAAGTTGGCTTTTGAATCTATTATGTTTTTACAGTTGATGGTTGTTTAACAATTCAACAAAATGGCGAGTGGTTTCTAATTGATTGAATTTCATAACATTGTTCAGAATAAAGTAAGGGCAACTGATAGATATTGTTTCGAGTGCACATGAGCAGATTGATGTAAAGTTGTAAAGTTCAGTCACATTCATAACCATTGGTGAATAGTTTTAAAATAATAAAATCGAATCCATTCAACAATCGTAAAAATAAGCTCCAAAGACACTACTATTAGAAAACATGGCATGGTAACAACCCTGCATATCGTTCATTACTGACGTATGAAAGTCAAACAGCGCATTCATCGATATTGAAACGAACTAATTAAATTACAAATCAGTTCCTGCAGCCAACAAACATTCCAAGAACCGCACACCTGTCGCCGGTGCCTCCGCCCTTGAATATCCTCCATGGCCAGCAGCAATAATAAACCGCCGATAATCACCGTATAATTACCGGACCCAGAAGTGTTCTCCCGCGTGCAAACTGAACTATCGTACAACAACACGAAATCTCACTTCCACTCCAGTCGATTCCAATCCAAAACCACTTCATATTCATCAGCAGTTTGTGGTGGGTCATGTGATTCGCCGATGGGTCGGGTTTTGTAACGAGACTGCAAGCGTTAATCCTACGACCTGTTTCCCTCCGGCTGCTCCGGCCGGCCGACTACCGGCCCTTGTCCAAACAACGTTCAACAAACACATTGTGTTCCCCGGAGGGCGAACTGACTTGTTGACCGCCGCTGAACACCCACCGCCGCAAAATATGCATAACAATAATGGAATAATCGGTAGTCAGTGCAGTTCTGGCAGGTGTTCGCCCATTCCAGCAATCAGTTTACCAATGACCGCAAATCCGCGCTGGATGGGGCGGGAGGAGAGAGTCAACATGTTAAACTGTCAAATGGGTAATTTGGCCACTAGAATTCTCATTCCCGCGAGCACACGGTCGGTCACCGGTAGACCGGGGCTTAATGAATATTTAATCCCTGCCCGGAGCATAAAACTGTGCTAAATCAGTTCTCATTACACTTCCACGAAGAGAAGGTTTTTGTTTTCGTTCGATAGCATAATCCAATTAGCTTTATGACTTTGCAAATGAGTATCGGGCTTTCGCATGCTGAATCCTTAAATTCCGATTTTGAAATTGTCGGAATGATTCACTGTTGAAATTTTATGTTGTTACTGGGAATATTATATTGAAATTGTATTTCGCGGATAATAAGTTATTTTCGTATTTCATGATTGTGGTACATTGTGCCGGATTTTAGCAATATAAACCATGTAATTGTATTCAAAAGCCCCTCGACTTCGTAGTTGCATTATTTCCATTATTTTTGTCAATATTTAAGTATTTTTGTCGTTGTATTGCGTAAAATTCTAGAATGTCCCATAACCTTTCGAAGTTATGAAATACTTTCTCCTGGAAGTTCCTCCAGAATTCCTCCTGGAAGTTCATTCAGAAGTTTTTCGGAAATTTCTCCAGGAATTCCTCCGGGAGTTCCTCCAGGAAGTTCATTCAGGAGTTCTTTCGGAAGTTTCTCCAGAAATTCCCCCGGAAATTCCTCCAGGAATTCCTTCGGGAGTTCTTCCAGGAATTCCTCCGGAAGTTCCTCCTGCAAGTTCCTCCAGGAATTCCTCTTGGAAGTTCCTCCAGAAATTCCTCCGGAATTCTTCCAGGATTTTTTTCGGAAGTTCATTTCCTCCTCAGAGGATGTTCCTCCAGGAATTCCTCCGGGATTTTTTTTTCAGAAATTCTTGATGTTCCTCAAGCAATTCATTTCATCAAACTCTACTAGGAGCTATGCCAGAAATTTCCAGGAGACCTTAGCTAGAAATTCACCTGAGAGTTACTTAAGGTTTTATCAAGGCCATTCCCATTCTAGCTTTACCAGTAATTCCTTTAGAAATTCCACATAAATTCCATATAAATCATAACCTTTCGAAGTTATGAGAGACTTCATTTAGCCTTGTGAGCAAAGGAACTTGGTTTATAATTTTTCTTTTTTCATGCAGCATTTTAAAGATCAGTTTGATCTAGCTCCTGTTGGGGAAATATCTGTGGGGGATTCTGTCTTTGAAATGCCAAATTGGCCACTGTATCCCTTGCTATAAAACGTATGCTCGGCCAAACTAAAAAAGAGTTCATGAATTGTTTTGGGTTTCTGGTCATAAATTATTTTCGAATGTTATGTGAAATTTGTTTGGAAATTCTACTGGATTTAATTTTTGTATTTTTGTTATGAACTTCCTTGCTCAAAAGATCAACTTCTAGAGTTTTGTTTTGGATTTCTCCAGAAGCTTTTCCAGAACTTTTAGTGGAAGTCCATCGGAAAATCCTCCTGAAATTCTCTCAACAATTTATTCAAAAATTTCGCCAGATATTCAAATCAGCGATTCTTTCATCAATTTATATTTATTTGTTTATTAGTACACCATCTTCGACCACGACCACAGATTGCTTCTTTAATAGTTAAATTTCTTTAATAGTTAAATTTACAAATTTGAAGAAGTCCGCAGAATTTTCAGTGGGAATTCCGGAGATTCAGTGGAATTTCCGTAGAATTTCTACCGCTCTCTAAAGAATCCCGATCAAAATGGATCGCGTGCGTCGGAAAGCAGCTTCCTTACATTTAATTCTATAGAGAGCGGTCCCTAAGCATGGGAGACTGGAAATTCTAAGCATCCTGTAAAATTTTCTCGCAAAATTCTGAATTTGGTTATGACCTGTTAATGAATCAAAATACACTTAGTTTTTATTTCTGCAGCTCGGCAAAAATCCGCACAGCCGTGCGCCAGCAAAATAAAAAACTGAAACTCCGGCAAAAATGATGTTTGTTAGCTGATTTTCGGCAAATTATTTGCTGATTTCCAGCAATTTTGACAGAAATTTCGGCAAAAAACATGTTTGCTGGGACACGGTTGTGCGAATCTCGGTAAAAGTTGACCATTTTGCTGAGATCCCGGTAAAAAAATTAAGTGTGTACGTTTTGATGAAAAGAGCTCCATAATAAATTTTACCCAAGACGAAATTTCTTCATCGTACAAAACATATTCGCTTGGCGTCTGTCGGTTTGAGCGACACCGGTGGGTGGTTACTGTAAAGCTTCAGAGAAGTTTTCGTGAAGTTACCAATGATTTTCTTGAAAATTCCGTTCAATTTCTTGTTGAAATTTCGAAAAACTCTCCGTTAAAACAAAGAAAAAACTCATGTGTGAAAATTCGGAGGATTTCCCGTTGAAATGCAAAGAATTTATCGTAAAATTTTTAGACGGAAAAAGATCGTTCGGCAGAAAGCCATTTGGCCGAAGACCACAAGGCTGATAGTTGTTTGGTCGAATTTGTCGCTTGACCGAATAGACCATTTGGTAAAAGACTATCTAGCATAAAGTTATTTGGCCTTTGTCATTCGGTCGAACAGTTCATTTGGCTGAAAAAATCGGTTGGCCGAATAGCTCAATTGGCCGAATTCGCCAGTAGTCTGAAATGACATTCGGTCAAAAGTGTTGTTCCCATTTTGATTATTCTCAAGACATTAACATAAGAATATTTTGAATTTCGCCGGAAAAACCGGATCAACTTCCCCAGAAAACTCTATTTTTTTTTTCAGATTATTCATTTGGCAATTATTTTCACATTTTCCACGGGAATTACTTTGAAGTTACCAAGAGGAGCTCTTTGGATTTGCTAGGGAAAATTGTTTGGAATTTTAGCGGAAAATTCGTCGGATTTTATATGAGAGTCTCTTCAAAATTTTCACGAAAGTTGTTCCAATTTCTACATGAAGAAATTTGCACAGAAAATTCTTCATAATTGTAGGAGCTTGTGACTGGTAAAAGGGATGCTTCCACGTTGACTTTCTCAATGTAATTTAATTAAGACGAATAGACTAGAGCCAACGTTAAAACAAAAATCCATGGGAGACTCTTTGGAATTTTCACGACGAAAAATTCTTCAAAGTTACAGCGGAAGATTGTTCAAAATGTAGATTTCAATAAAAAAAATCTTTGATTTTCAACGGAAAAATACTTGGAATTTTTAAAATTCTTGGGAAATTCCATTGACCGAAAGCGACAGACGGTCGAACTGGTAATTTGTCAAAGACCCTCACAAGTCGTCTGGTCGAATCGATCGTTCAGCCGAAGAAGTAATTAGGCCAAAAACGCCGTTTGATCGAAAATGTCATTTGGCATTCGGTCAAATGCAGGGATTGAATCCTAAAGAGAAAGAGCAAGTCTCTCACTTATCATCTCTGTATACATATACAATATGTAGCATAACGCGAGAAACTTTTTTCGCAAGCTGTCATTATAGAGAACTGATTCGGGATGTTATAACCCAAGATAAATTTCTATTAGAAAGCTCCAAATGCGGGGAGCACTGGCTCTGATGATGCATTTCAACTTGTTCTACACAGCTGTGCAGTAACCAACACGAAAGGAGCGAAAATCACCATTTTTCTGTGGGGGCTGCCTATCCGATTCTGTTTTTTCGCACTTGTATACAAGTTTGATAAATTTGTTATCATGGCTTGTTATGATTCGGAACCGTTTTTGCCTCTCTTTTATCGTTGTTCGTTATCTATTGAGAGCGATTTCTGCAAACCCTGGTCAAATGTCAATTACTGAACGAACCATATGTCATAACTGGCCACTCGTTTGTTCAAATGGTCTTTTCGACAAATAACTATTATGCAAAATTCCGTAACCTCACTTTTTAAGTTGATACTGGTCTTCAAGCCAAAATTCCATTTAACCGAGCCGAACTGATTGTTTATCCGAAAATATTATCAGTTCAACAATGGTTTGGCCGAAAATGTAGTTTTGCCGAAAGCGACACACAGCCAAAAGGAAGATTCGGCCGAACTGAAAAACAACCATTTCGGCCAAATGGCATTTTCTGCGATAAGTGCCGTTCGGCTGAATTTATCATTTGGCCAAAAAGTCGTTTAGCCGATTTGATCATGTGGTAAAAATGCCGTTTTGCCGAATGGGTTGTTTTGCAGAAAGGACATTTTCGGGCCAAATGGTTCTTTCTGTCAAATGGCCATTCCTACTAAAGGACATTTTCAGTCAAATGACCATTATTCGATCTATCGATTTTGAACAACCAAATTACCAGTTCGGCCGAATGTCCCTTTCAGCTATATGTCGCTTTTTGGCCAAACTACATATTCGGACAAACCATTTTCGACCTGATAACAGTTTCAGATATGCGTTCAATTCGGCTTAATAGGATTTGGTTAGATGACTTTTGGCTTAAAGGCCAGTATCGACTTAAAAAGTAGAAAGGTTACAAAATTTCGATTAATGGTCATTTGACAAAAAAGCTATTTCGCCGTTAATGTGATTCGGTCAATCATGTGGACATTTTAACCGTATTATTCGTAATTGACATTTGGCCGTATGACCCGTTGGGCCAAACAACATTTTGGCAAAATAGAACATTCTGTCAAACAACCATTTTGACCAAACGGTATTTTCGGGCTGATGACATAATCGACCAAACGACCTGTTAGGGAAAACGACTTTTTCATCCAAATTACAAGTTCGGCCATATTTTGCTTTTAGCCGATGGAATTTCCCAAGAATTTCTTATGAACAATACTCTAGTCGATGCTGGGTCATTAGGCCGAATGGTCATTAGGCCAAACGGTCATTAGGCCGAATGAGAAGTGGGGAGTGAGAAGTGGAAAGTGCGAAGTGAGGAAAAAGTAAGGCGGAAGAAGAAGTATGAAAGAAAGAGGAAGAAGGAGTAAGGAATAAGGATGAAGGAAGACGGAAGAAGGAAGAAGGAAGAGGGAAGAAGGAAGAAGGAGGAAGAAAGAAGAAAGAAAGAATAAAAAAGAAGGAAGAAGGAAAAAGGAAGAACCAAGGATCAAGAAAAAAGAAGGAAGAATTAAGAAGGAGGAATTAAAAGGAAGAAGAAACAAGAATAAAGAAGGAAGAAGAAAGAAGAATTAAGGGAAGAGGAACTAAGAAAGAAGGAAGAAAAAAAAGGAAGAAGGGAGAAGGAAGAAGGAGAAGGAAGAAGGGAGAAGCAATAAGAAAAAAGAAGAAAGAAGGAATAAGGAAACGGAAAAAAAGAAGGAAGAAGAAAAATGGTAAAAGGAAAAAAAAGAAAAAGGAAGAAGAAAAAGAAAGAAAGAAGAAGAAAGAAGGAAGGAGGAAGCAGGGATAAAAAAGGAAGAAGGAGGGAGAAAGAAGAACGAATAAGGAAGAAGGAAAAAGAAATAAGAAAGAAGAAGTAAGAAGGAAAAAGAAATAAGAAAGAAGAAAGGATTAAAAGGAGGACGGCAGAAGGAAAAGGAAAAAGGAAGAAGAAAGAAGGACGTAAAAAAACGAAGAAGGAGGAGGAAAAAGGAAACAAAAAAGAAGGAAAAATCAAGAAGAACGCAGGGAGAAGGAAAAAGGAAGAAAATAAAAAAGAAACAGGAAGAAATAAGAAAGAAGGAGAAAGAAGGATAAAAGAAGAAGGAAGAATGAAGAAGAAAAAAGGAAGAATAAGGGAGAAAAGGCAGGAGAAAGGAAGAAGAAAGGCGGAAAGGACACGAAGAAAGAAGGAAGAAGAGAGAAAAAAAAGATGGAAGCAACAAGAGAGAAGGAGGAAATGTTGAAGTGAAGGAAGAACTGCTGATTTCTCATTTTTTGCCTCTTTTTTCTTATTCTAGTGACCATTCGGCCTTACGACCTTCGGCATAATGGTCTGACACCTCTAGTCGTTAGATAACTGCAACATGTTTACGTTTCAGCTAGCGAATACCGTTTAATAACTGCAACGCATTATAGACGTCAAACGGTTGTCAGTCGACGTCAGATGCAATAAAAGTGTAATCGAGTTACAGTTAAATTACTTGCAGTTATCGAACGTCTACTGTACCATGAGTTTCTCGCAGAAATCCAAAGAAATCTGAGCAATTTTCCATTGAAAACTACATTTTGAACAATCTTACTCGGGAATTCTAAACAATTTGCCGTTGGAATTCCGGAGAATTTTCTCGTGAAAATTCCAGAGAATTTTCCTTTTCCTTCCTCTCAATGCTATGCTATGCCAAACTATCAGTCCTAATGATTCTGGACTGAGCAAACTAACATGAAAACACCCGTTCTATCAACCGCACACTTCTACAATTATGAAGAATTTTCTTTGTAAATTTTAAAAAAATACTAAACAGGAACTTTCCGTGGATATTCCGAACATTTTTCTGAAGAAATTTGGAAAAATTTCTTATGGAAATTCCGACGAATTTCATGGTAAACCTCCAATTTTTTTTTTTGAATTCCAAAGAGCTTCCGTGGGAAATTCAGTTTTCGTGAAAAATCCGAATAATTTGGAAAACTTGAAGAACTTTTTTGAGAAGTTCATCAGATTTTCAAGCGAAATTCTAAAGATTCTTCCGTGAATGTCTTGAAAACATCCCGAAAAAAGCAAAAAAAAAACTAAGTAAAAAAAATCGCCACGCCGATTCACGCCGCCGCCGGCTAAAATAGCTTTCGGCGTGACGCCGAAAACGCCGCCTCCAAATTTTGGACCGGCGCACACTTCTACTTTTGGTGCAGCTTTTTATTTGGCGCCACTTTTACTCTATAAAGTGGCGCCAAATAAAAAGTTGCACCAAAAATTTCAGCGAGCCGGGTAAAATCAAATTTCCGCCCTACCACACACAAGACAAGGCAAATGAATTGTGATGACAAATAGGTCCTATGCTGAAGGCTAATGTGACAACAAAACGGAACATAGTTAACTCCTTGAAAAAGGCACATCCCAAAAGACTGAAAGCCAATACCTTCATCGTCGCCATCTTAGTCGAATCAATCAAGTAAAATTCTATCGAGAAATATTGTCGTGAAACCTCATGGACTGATGTATAAAGGGCCAAATTATGCTTCTATGAAATTCCTCGGGTCGAAAAATTGCTCCATAGATTGGGGAGCTGTATCGTAGCCTAAGGTGTCGGTTTTACCCACTTTTCCCCTATCAACTAAGTACTGCTGAAAACGCTGTATCTGTATTTACACAGCACCACACCCAACCAGTGTATGAGAACCTTACAGAAACTGTAATAATAGATTGCAATACAATCAATTGAAATCTTACAATTTTGTATTATTTTAATACGATATCTTTATAAAACGCTTACATTATTTGTATTATTACCTTGCAGAATTGTATATGCCAAGATTTTATTCAGCTTTTTACGCTAGCCATAAATCAACTATGGTAATTCAAATTTGACACATGAGGTGTGTTGTTAAATTCAACTTATCGTTTTTTGATGAGTTTGCCGATGTTGTCACAAGGATGTCGTGCTACACGATAAAAAGTTCATTTGCATCCACCATGCAACACATCAATCCATCGTAGGGTGGATTGTGATGGGATGATGGTAAATAGCAGTACAGAAAAAGAAGGCATCACATATTTTGACAGTTTGTTTGTTTTCACCGGAATAGAAAGCAGAATGAAAGTTGTTTCGCGCTAATAGAGCTTTAAATACTCGGTTGAATTCCACTATTCTTTATAAATTGAATAGTTACGACTTGCACCTACCTAACAAGGAGCGAAATACTTACATAAGGTAGGCAACTGTAACATTTCTTGCTAGTTTTGAAAATGTAACAAACATATTTTAGGGAACTTCTTGAGAGTTTCATGCATTCCCAGCCGGGCAAAGATGCTTCGCCAGAGATTGTGATTCGCTGCGTTGCCACAACTTCAGGCCACTTCAAATGTGCGTCCACGGCTAACAAATAATAAACTCCGTTGATAAGACCAACAAAATCAACGTGAACACGCTTCCATGGACCCATCGGTCTTGGCCACGGAACCGGTGCTGCTTTTGGTGGACATTTTGCTACGGAAGCACAACATTTACAGGCATTGACGTACTGGGCGCTTTGAAGCAACTGCTAGATGGGAGCTTATCAACTTTATGGCCATGGAGAAAGCAGAGCGGAGGATGGCAGATATTCATCTTCAATTTTCACCACATCCCTACTACTCGAAAAGATGAACCAACAATGGGGACCCCATGTCCGTAAGCCCTACTTCCATTAGGAACACGAAGATTTAATGCCTGTACCATTTTAGCTACCTAGTCGAAAAAAGAATTAATTGAAAAGCTTCAAGATATCTCCGAAACCAGTACGAGATTGTTCAAACGCTATAATCAGCTCATGTTATTCTTATGATTTAATGGAAATGGTAACTAACCCATATATATTTGAAATAAATAACAAAAAATCCATCGGTGATCTAACATCTTTCCAAAAATATCGGCAGGAATTCTAGAAATTCTTTCGGCACTCGTTCCAACAATTCCTTTAGGATTTTTTTTGTAATACCGCCGTCGGGGATGACTAGGGGCAATGGGTCAGCGCTCTCACCGACAATGTGGAGGTTGGATAACAAAATCATGCTAAAAGGTCTCTTATAAATTAGTACTCTTGCCAGATACATTTAATCTATTCTACAAGCAAACTATGTAGTTGAAACAGTGATCCATTCTCACCCCCATTTGACCCATTGTCACCCCCGACGACGGTATCTTCGAAAAATCTGCTAATACTAAGGACACACCTGTGGTACTTGTGCCATAGTAAAGGGAACAAGAAAGTTATTCCAAGACTATCTTTGATAAAGACCGTGGTACTTATACCACCAGTGTGTCATTAGTATAAGATTACATTTGGAAAATCATCTCCGAAAATACTTTCAGAAAGCATTACTCACAAAATCCATCGGTAATTTCCTTAAGAGTTTCTCCATAAATTGCTTCTGGAATCCTTATTGACAATATGAGGAAAACTCCTTCCAATATTTTCTTTAAACTTGCTTTGAAAATAGTACCAATTATTTCTACGAAAATTCTTCCAGGATTTCTTACCATAACTTCTTCACGAATTCTTTTGAAAATTCATCTGGAATACCTCCAGAAATTTCCAGTGACTCCTGGAAGAGCTTGTGTATGTATCCTCGAAAGAATTCTTGAAGCAAATCCCGAAGAAACTAATTGAAAAATTCTCGGAGAAAGCTGTGGAAAAATTTCTTCAAAAGATCCTTCGGAAACAACTCCAGGGGAAACTTGAAGAATTCCTCAGGAAGATCTTTTGGAAATTTAGCCAGGCAATCATTTGGAAAAAGCTTCGGAAATCCCTCCGAGAGATTCTTAGAAAATTTTCATTACGAATTCCTTTGAGCGTTTCTCCGGAAATTCATTCTGGAATTTCTCGTTAAATTCCTTAGAAAACTCCTCTGAAATATCCTCCGGGAGATCATTAGGTAATGTATCCTGAAGATCCTCAAAGCATTCCTCTGGGAGAATTCAGGAAGATCCTTTGGAAATTGACTCAGGGAATCTTTTCTTCAGAAAATCCTTCTTAAATTCCCCCAGGAAGTCTTCCTGGAAATTCTGTGGAAAATATTTCACGAATTCCAGCGGGAGTTCTTCCTGTAATCCTTTCGAAAATTCCTTGGAGAACTTCTTCGAGAATTACTCTGGGATATCCTCCGGAAATTCTTCAGGGAATTCTTTCGGAAAATACCTCTGCGAAACCCTCTAGGAATCCCGTGGGCAATTCGCTGGGGTTCCTACAAGAGTTCCTCTGAGAGTTCAATCCGAATTTCTCCGGAAGATCTTTCAGGAATTCCTCAGAAACTATCTCCAGCCATTCATCTGAAGGTTCCTCCAGGAATTCCTCCAGAATTTCTTTCAAGATTTCCTCAAGGAATTTCCCCGGAAGATCCTACAGGAATGTCTGCGAAAATTTCTTCAGGAATACCTCAGGAAACTCCATCAGGAATTCCCACGGAAGTTTCTTCAGGAATTCTTCCTCTAATTCTTTAGAAGTTCATTTATTCCAGAAATTCCTACACAAATTCCTCCGGAAGTGTCTCCAGGATTTCCTCCGGAAAAAGTTCCTCTAGTAATTCCTCCGGAAGTTCCTCCAGGAATTCCTCCGGAAGTTCCTCCAGGAATTCCTCCGGAAGTTCCTCCAGGAATTCCTCCGGAAGTTCCTCCAGGAATTCCTTCGAAAGTTCCTCCAGGAATTCCTTCTGGAGTTCCTCCAGAAATTCCTTCGAAGTTCCTCCAGGAATTCCTTCGGAAGTTCCTCCAGGAATTCCTTCGGAAGTTCCTCCAGGAATTTCTTCGAAGTTCCTCCAGGAATTCCTCCAGAAGTTCCTCCAGGAATTCCTCCGGAAGTTCCTCCAGGAATTCTTCCTGAAGTCCCTCCAGGAATTCCTCCGGAAGTTCCTCCGGGAATTCCTCCGGAAGTTCCTCCAGGGATTCCTCCGAGAATTCCTCCGGAAGTTCCTCCAGGATTCCTCCGAAGTACCTCCAGGAATTCCTCCTGAAGTTCCTCCACGAATTCCTCCGAAGTTCCTCCAGGAATTCCTCCGGAAGTTCCTCCAGGAATTCCTCCGGAAGTTCCTCCAGGAATGCCTCCGGAACTTCTGAAGGAATTCCTGGAGGAACTTCCGGTGGAAGTCCTGAAGGAACTTCCGAAGGAATTCCTGGAGCAACTTCCGAAGGAATTTCTGAAGGAATTTCCGAAGGAATTCCACCGGAAGTTCGAAGCAATTCCTGGAAGAAGTTCCGAAGGAATTCTTGGAGAACTTCCGGTGGATTTCCTGGAGGAACTCCCCAAGGAATTTCTGGAGGAGCTTTCGAAGGAATTCCTGGAAGAACTTTCGAAGGAATTCCTGGAGGAACTTTCGAAGGAATTCCTGGAGGAACTTTCGAAGGAATTCTTGGAGAAACTTCCGAAGGAATTCCTGGAGGAACATCCGAAGGAATTCATGGAGGAACTGCCGAAGGAATTAATGGAGGAATTTCTGGATAATCTTCCGGACAAATTCTTGGAGGAACTTCTTAAAGAACTTCCGGAGGAACTTACTGAGGAACTTTCGGAGGAATTCATGGAGGAACTTCCAGAGGACTTGAGGAGGATTTATTTTATTTGTCTTATCTATCTTATTTATCTTATTTGTCTTATTTACACCAGCACCACTGTTATAACCCAAATCCTTTTCGAAGCTTATGTGGAAACCTTGTACAGAAATTCTTATGTTTTAATTTTCCAAAACCAGCTGGAGTTTGTTTATTTTGATCTCCTCGTTGCGTGATTGGTCGACACTGCTGCGGCTCTCTTGCCGATCCACTGTATGAGTGATAAATTTCTTCCCCATTGTTGCCAATCATTTTGTTCTCCGTTTACGGCAAATTCGAAAGCAATTGTAAACTGCATAATGATGAAATAATTTTTGCGACACTGACAGTGTCATTCTGATGGGCTGAATTGGGCAATTTACTCTCTCAGAGAGTGCTACCACGTGCTTTTTTAACGAAAAACCCTTCCCTCAGACCTTAAGAATTCTCGGATGACTTTTCGTTGAATTTTCCGACGTTCCTTTGTATCTTTTTTGAAGAGATTCCGGAGTTATTCCTGGAGGAATTCAAGTAGTAATTCCCAATGGAGGTATTTCCAAAATTGTTTATGAAAGTTTTTATAATAGATATCCTGGATGGATTTCCACAAAAAAAAATGCTTGACATACTCCCTTGGATAAATTCCCTGAATATCAAATAAAAATTATGAACGTTCTGTTTTTTTATGCATCTTCCACAGTTTTTATTAAAGGAACTCCTGGAGTAGCTTCCAGAGGAATATAAGAGAGGATTAGAGGAATTCTTAGAGATTCTTCGGAACTATCCCTGCAGAAACTGCTTACAGAACATGAGGCAGAATTCCTAGAGCATCACTATTTTCCTCTGAAGCATTTGTTGACGGAACGTTTGGCGCAAGGAGTTCTGGAGGATTTGCTGAAGATAGTCCAAGAGGTATTTTTTGACGAACTCTGGGAGGAAGTCATGGAGGTATTTCCGAAGGAATTCTAATTTTTCTTACAGAAATTTCAGAACTTTTGAAGGAATTTCTTGAAGCTGGAAACGTTGGAGGCACTTGAGTATTGCCCTATAATCCTTGCTATTTTTATAATTTCTAAATAGTTTCAATTTCCTGAAAAAAAATCGCTGTTAAAAGAAATAGCAAAGTATTATTTGATTATCAATTTAGAAAATAAAAACCTACAACAAACTAATCCTACCGAATTTGTAAATTTCTTTTTGACGTCTCCGGTATCAACAAAAATGAACATCAAAGCAACAAGAGCTGTGCGACGCTAGAGTGAATCATTTTTGTCACCGATGAACTTCACGAAACAAACATTGACGGCGCTACTCATCAAAATCAGTCATCAAAGGCAATTGTTGAATTTAACAACACAGCTATGGTGTGTACAGATTTTATAGGGCAGTCATAGTAGCCCTAGAGGCGTGCTAAAAAGTTATATGCCATAATTTTTTGCATTGTTTTGGAATCCAAACAGATTTAGTATAACCGTTTTCATTTCCTTTCAGATGTGTTGACGAATATTTAATACGTTTTTATTTTTAGGTGATTATTAAGTCGAAGCTTTTTCTGCAGTTGAGCACTGAATATAATTCATTAGAAAAACATAACCCTTAGAATTAATATTTGAATATGCATTGATGAAGCCTATCTCGAGAATACGGATTGGAATCGAAGAAAAAAAATTATGACATAATTATTCGAGGCCTTATCTCAGAAATAAAAGATACGATTGAATAAAAGCATAGATATTCATAGATACGCAGTACTGTACACGTTGTTCTGGTTAACAATTAGCCTTTTTTTAAATAATATATGTGTTAATCTTCTCACACATAAGTCTCGCTCACAGCTTTTCAATCGCTACAGTATTTTATGGCGGATTTTTAATTGAAGGCCGTTAAGCTTGTAGATTTTCATATTTCCTCTGTTGGAAAAACGTTCACGTTCACGAATTCTTCAAATTCTGAATAATTGCTGATTCTCGACAGGTTCTAGAAATCCCATTCGAATTACACGATTTGAGTGAGAAAAGGTGAATTATATGGGATTCTTCATGCCCTGAACTTTCTTTATATTGAACATACTTCATAATACGATCACACCCAACGAATTTCTACACAGTCGGCAAATCGGTCCTTGGAAAAAAAAAATCAGTCTCCTAAAGTTTACTAAAAAATCACGCAATAGCGGCCATCACACCATATGCCAATAATTTGTCCATATATAAACTTTTTGTTGATATCAGAACTCGGCAGTACATGGTTTGTGAAGCTGGTATGGGAAAACCTAGGGAAAACAGACTTCTCATCAAAAAATCACAAACATTTGAAACTTTGTGATTCCCTACATAAAGAGAATGAAGCTCCACATTGGCGGTCGATACATAACACATAGGTTCATATTTAGTATCCAATAAGATATTAGAGGACTGTTCCTGTCCTGTTTTGCATTTCCATCTAAAATATAATAAGCTTATTTATTTATCATCAGACTAAGGCCGGAGTGGCCTGAGCTGCACATAAAAGACTTCTCCATTCAGCTCGGTCCATGGCTGCTCTTCGCCAACCACGCAGTCTGCGGAGGGTCCGCAAGTCGTCCTCCACCTGATCGATCCACCTTGCCCGCTGTGCACCTCGCCTTCTTGTTCCCGTCGGATCGTTGTCGAGAACCATTTTCACCGGATTACTGTCCGACATTCTGGCTACGTGCCCGGCCCACCGCAGTCTTCCGATTTTCGCGGTGTGAACGATGGATGGTTCTCCCAACAGCTGATGCAACTCGTGGTTCATTCGCATCCTCCACGTACCGTCCGCCATCTGCACCCCACCATAGATGGTACGCAACACTTTCCTTACGAAAACTCCCAGTGCGCGTTGGTCCTCCACGAGCATCGTCCAGGTCTCGTGTCCCTAGAGAACTACCGGTCTTATAAGCGTTTTGTAGATTGTCAGTTTGGTACGGCGGCGAACTCTATTCGATCGGAGCGTCTTGCGGAGTCCAAAGTACGTACGATTTTCAGCCACTATGCGTCTCCGAATTTCTCTGCTGGTATCGTTATCGGCGGTCACCAGTGAGCCCAAGTACACGAATTCTTCAACCACCTCGATTTCGTCACCACCGATAGAAACTCGTGGTGGGTGGCTCACATTGACCTCTCTTGAGCCTCTTCCTATCATGTACTTCGTCTTCGACGTGTTGATGACTAGTCCAATCCGTTTAGCTTCGCTTTTCAGTCTGATGTAGGCTTCCTCCATCCTTTTAAAAGTTACGTGCCATGATATCAATGTCGTCGGCGAAACCAAATAACTGGACGGACTTCGTGAAAATCGTATCACTCGTGTCAATCCCTGCCCTTCGTATTACTCCCTCCAAAGCGATGTTGAATAGCAGACACGAAAGACCATCACCTTGCCGTAACCCTCTACGGGTTTCGAAAGGACTCGAGAATGCCCCTGAAACTCGATCTACGCACAATACCCGATCCATCGTCGCCTTGATCAACCGTATCAGTTTGTCCGGAAATCCGTTTTCTATATATAAATATAATAAGCATTAAATACAAATTAATTTATCTTGAAGAAAAAGTAAATAGCTAATTGGATATCAAAACAATGCAAACGTCTCTCATGACGTCTCAATTGTTCAGCAAGTCTTCTAGGTTGCTAGGATGGCAAATACCATAAAATCTGTACACGGCATGTGTCAAAATCAACTATGGTAATAATACGTGGCTATAATAAAAAGCTGGATGCAGCAATTGTTAGATTTTTTTTTTTGCATGCACACATTAGTTGTGCAGAGGAGCACTAATCTTTTATTCACTCCACGTTCATTCTAATGAACTGCATCCAGATTGAGTGGATAACCAAATCGGTTCCGTCAGCCATGAGCTTCTTTGAATTTAAATATATTGTGCCTTGCAACGAAATGCCAACATTCGTAATCATTTTCCAAGGCACTCTTAGTTCTTCTTCTTCTTCTTCTTCTTATTGGCATTACATCCCCACACTGGGACAGAGCCGCCTCGCAGCTTAGTGTTCATTAAGCACTTCCACAGTTATTAACTGCGAGGTTTCTTAGCCAGGTTACCATTTTTGCATTCGTATATTATGAGGCTAACACGATGATACTTTTATGCCCAGGGAAGTCGAGACAATTTCCAATCCGAAAATTGCCTAGGCTGGCACCGGGAATCGAACCTAGCTACCCTCAGCATGGTCTTGCTTTGTAGCCGCGCGTCTCACCGCACGGCTAAGGAGGGCCCCTTAGATGGGTAAAATTTATCCGCAGTACAAATAGCAAGTGATATCAAAGCATTCACTGCCACAATCCACTACGTTATGGCAAAATTTTCAAAAATAATGAAAATTGCTTTTTCCCTGGATGTTTGTATGTTTTTTCTTGACGACGATCTGGCGCTTGTTTTTGGTTGCGACGAGAAATGATGGTGATGGTTCCACCACTTGGAACACTTTATGCTTTTGATGGTTCACTACATGTGGCTGTCAACACATTGCTCGATTGCTTTGATTGCTAATTATGTGACTATCGTTATGGTTCGCATTAGGCCTACTTTGATGGTTTCGAAGCATTTGAATATTTTCAAGACTTTTGCAAACCAAAGTTTCTGATTATAAAGTTGCGCAAAGAGGATCTTCTTACACTGATTCTGAAAAAAGGGAAAAAATCAAGAATCTCGACAAGAAAAACCAAACCAAAGTTTCTGATTATAAAGTTGCGCAAAGAGGATCTTCTTGTTCTTATACTGATTCTGAACAACGGGAAAAAATCAAGAATCTCGACAAGAAAAGAACATTTATAAAATGTAATTTTAATTATATTTATGCATATGGTTGGAGCATGGGAATAAATGTCAAATTTAATCATCCAAAGTCCTTTTAGATCACAATGACGCTAAAAGTAGCGTAGCGGGAATCTTGTCCATTGATTTTGTTCCCATGTACTCCCAAAAAACGAAGCTCATGAAATTTTGTCGCGAAAAGTAAAAAAAAATCCTGGCCAATTCACAGTCTGGTTTACAGCCCGGAGGTTTGGAGATTTCCGCCGTATTGTATTTTAAATTGGGCCGCATTTAATTTTTCTTTCGTAACGGAATCCCAGAAATCCCGTCCACACACTTGGCAGCGAAATTTGCAGATAAGCTCCTGATGTGTAAACTAGCCTTAAAGTACGTAAGGACCTTAAATTTAGCTTTCGATCCGGCCAAATTTTCTCTCGGTTTTAAGACTGCATTAAACTTTTGTTGTTCAGTTTATTAATGCATTATTTTTCAAGTCGTCGCTTTTTATAGTGGATGATTTTTTGAAAAAATGTGGTGAAGCAGATAAAAAAAAAAAAAAATTGACGATTCAAAAAGAATGATCGAATATGAGCTTAATGTGAAAATTAGAATGTTTGTTCCCAGGAAATACTTGCTTACCAAGTTACTAATTCCGTTCAATCCACTGTCATGAAATTGACTAAATTTTAGTGCCTCTGGAATAAGCAGAAAAAATCATTGAAATGAAACTGGAGAAGCACCTGTTGTCTTTCTGTTAAAAATCTAAAAAAAAGTAAGTCATCGAAAAATGCCAAACGGCATACATAGGATTCTTTAAAAAGCAACACTAATAACATAACAGCCAGCCGAGGGCTGCAAATCTCTCTAATAAAGACACAAAAAAGCACTTTCTATGTATTTGATTTTAGATTCCTGCCTAAAATATTGAATTTGTTTGAATAATATTTTGGAGCTCTTTGGAAGAATCAATGAAAAAACGGGACAAATTGAGGATTTTTTTAGATTACGACGGAGCAGCAAAATACGGTCTAAAAAACAGGACTGTTCCATTAAATACTGTACGTATGGTCAGCCTAGTAATATCAATACCTTTGATTCCATTTATCGACATATTGTTCAATGTAAAAATGAAAGAATGTTTGCTCGCAGGTTTTTTTCTCCTGTTGGGTATACTGCTACTAGTTGGTTGATCTACTGTGACAGGCTCCGTCTTAAAAATAGGGTTAGTGTTTTGATTCAAGCCACTTCAACGCCTAATATGGAAAGCTCTTGAAAATAAATATTTTTCAAAAATAATAAGTTTTAACATCGCAGAAGCCCAATGAACATATATCTCTTCTATTAAGAAAAATAAATTACCCAAAAAAATCATTTTATAGCGAATCGACTGTAAGGTCTATCCAACAAACTGGACAACGTGGTGTTCTGTCCACGATGTAAATAATGGTGCCCCAAATTATCATTGCGAATTTTTCATCAGAGAAGGAAGTTTTCACGTTTTTCAAGTGAACAAACAAGTACTCAGTTTGATGGACCACATCGTTATTCGTTAGATGCATTATCAACGGTAGCTTCCCACGGATTCTCAATTGCAGTAATGACTGAGCAGGCCCAAGTAATAAACCTGAGAATTTAGACCGTGATAAACAAGCCATGATGGGAATAATTGACGGCTCAAAGGACTAGATAGCGAAAAGCTTTAAAGAGCAGCCAAAAGTAGCGAAAGTTAATAAGGAGCAGAATTGAATGCAATAGAAGGTCGAAGAGATAAAGTACATCTCTATCGCTTAACCAAAGGGCAAAGGTATAATAACAACCTACGTCCGACACCAATATCGTTCGTAATGCAAGTTCGCAATTTTCGCAACAAACTTTGAGAAAACTACTGTCAAAAACGGCTGAAACAAAGTCCTACATGTAGAAAATATTTTTTGAGGGTTTGCTGACTTGCGGCCCTATATTGATATTAAAATTAGTATTATTCAATTTTCATATAATTTGTATGAAACGGAAAATATAATTGTTTGAAACTTAGTTTTTTCCGGTTTCTGATTCTTTACTCATATACAATTTAAATTTAAATTTAAGTAGTGAAACTCCGTGTGGGTAATAAAGTGAGTCGGAAAAAAACATTCGTATTTTTTGGTTACATTGATGGATAAAGTGGAACGTATGTCTTATTTCATGATAAAAATAATGACATAAACTAAAATATTTTAAAATGACAATAATAAAAAAAGATAACGTGTTTGAAATACAATCGTAGTAGGCATTTGAAAGGCCAGCATACTAAGAAGCTAATGAGAAGAAATTTGAAATTAAATCTCAGTAGGCTGACAGGGAATTCTAGATTGTCCGAAGGGTGAAAATAAACGATGATCATTCAGTGTTCATTTTTTGGAGCGTAAGCACGCTTTCGAATTTTCAGAATTGAAGACATATTTTCCGCTGATTGAAGAGCGAGGATTTGTAAGGCTACGACACTCCGAAGTCTTGTAGTTTTGTCTACAACGTAAACGGTTTACTTATAATCAAATTCGTAATTGAATGTTTTGATAAATTGACAATTTTGAAGCACTTTCTTATTATAAATTGGGTACACTCAATAACTATAGACATTAAATTGTTGTAGTTGTCGCTTGCATTTCATAAAACAATGGGTCGTATGAATAAAAAGTAGTAAGTTCTAGTTTACTACATTTTGAGTAGTAAACATCACTTGTGTCACTTATGAATAAAAGAGACTCTACTACACTACACATTTCGAACATACTTCAAACAACTGATTCGGTATGAATAAAAGAAGAGTTTACTACTGATTTCTTGTAGTCTGCTCAAGACGTTGCTACTCATGTTTCAAATGCAGATTATTCATCAGAATCGAAGCGAATCGTCTTCGTTCTTGAAAATAGAAGTTCAATTTAAGAAAAACAAACAAAACAGACATGTCTTTTGTTGATTAGCTGCAAAATTGATGAAATCATCATCGTCATCATGGGGTCTATTTTGTTTTGACGTTTCTGCATGTAGTAAATGGTAGTAAACTGTAGTAAAGGCTAAGTTCGAATGTAGCATATGCCATAAGTTCGATTTTTTTATGCATTTCAAACATGTAGTTTTCTCTGTGGACTACAAGCGATGAGTTTTGCTACTTTTTATTCATACGACCCCATTTAACCTAAAATATCGGTTAGAATATGTATAATAGATTAGAAAATCAGGGGGAAAATGGATTAAATCCATTGATATTTTAAACGAATAACTACTAGCGTGTGCTATAATAAACCATAAAATAACTAAAAACATCATTCTTGTTACTACCAACGGCGACATTAACGATACTCATCGAACCACATAATTGATTCGATAACCTTTTGCATTCCACACAGCAATAGATAATCGAAATGGATCGAGTCCACGGAAACAAATGTCTACTAATAGGACGGATGGAACAAGAAACCACCAAGCGTGAAGCAAACAAAACATTGCTGATAATCATCCTTCGGGGGGAATGTCTTGTTGCTTACAGGCACACATCATAAAACATCGTCATATGAAACAAATAAAGCACATGGCTGCACTCACTCCAATCGCTTCTAATGTTATGACGAAGGTCTTCACAAATAGCGTTCATCATCCCTTCTACATTCCATACACATCGATCACAAATTTCACACATGGATAGCTTCCTACTGAACAACAAGCACCCCCATTTGTAAACCCCCCTCAAAATACCTGGTGTCAGTATGGTGCGAGGAGTAGTCGGAACCGTCTCACCTTCGAAAACCTCACCTGAAAAGCTGGAGGTCCTCAGCGCGACCGGATTGGCACGGTTTATACCCGATCCAATACTTGCCACCGATTGTTCCGGATCATCGGTGGACTCCTCCTTTCGCACGCTGCTCGATCTGCGCCGGGCGGCGAACGTGGTGGTTCCTCCCGTGCCGACCGTGGGAGCATTCGCGCTAGCCGCAGCCAAAACCGGCGTGGAATTGTTCAACGGACCAGCACCGTTGCCATGGCCGTTCAGCTCCGGTAGCGATCCGTTTCCGTGGGAGATCGAGTTGGAACGGGGGAAATTGGTGTCGTCGATCTCCTGGTTGAGCTCATCGGCGTCGTCGGAGATTTCAAACCTATTTGATTGGTTCATGGTTTGCACTTTTTCACACACTTGGGAACACTCGAGACTAATTCTAGCGCAACACACAAGAAAGAAACAATGGAGTTGTAGGCAAGGCGCTGTTGCTGGACGGATTCTGACCAAAGACCACAATGATAAGGAGACGGACGAGTGGCAGTATCAAAGCGAAACGAATCGAAGTGCGGCTGCGAGTGTACTAAACACTCAATCACAGTAGGCGGGTAGTGCTACCCAAGTCAAGAAGGCTGACGGTTTGATGTTCGGATCGGCGGTCGGACGACGCTCGATCGCTGGTATGGCTCGGTTACTCGATCCTATATCTCTCGATCGGCCGGCGTTAAAGATCAAGTGGTGAGTTGAACGCTGGGATGGTGATTAAAGTCTGGGATTAGTGGAGCAAAGCACTTGGGTGTTTTTTTGTGTTGTTGATGTTTGTTCCACTGGTGATTGTTGTTTTGATTATGATCGCTCTTAGTTTGTTGCGCTTTAAGTTGTACACAATGCGAATGGCTGTTTAGTTTAATTGTTTTATGACTTAAGTGTTTGCATGGCAGTTCCAACTAAAATGCAATACTTAACAAATATAAGTGTTTAGGATAAAATAAAATGCTAAGTCATTGTGAGATTGCTTAAATTGCGAATTGAGCAGTAAAAGTAGGTTAATATTACTGATTCTGCAAAATTCAACACACGTAAGAAAAGCTATTTAAAACACAATATGATATTCTGTTTTTATTGAGTGAAAATTATAGTATTTTGATTGAATGATTCAACAATTTAAGGTACACTGGGGGAAGTGGAAAAAGGGGGTAAGTGTAAAAAGCGACTCAAAAAATTGTAATTGTACATACTTTACAGTTTTTACCACATCATAACATTATGCAAGAATATACTTTGATGCTCACACTAATACTATGTTGAAATTTGTATAATACATACACTAACACCGAAAGGCCGAAACTCCAAGGAATTTTTTGATGAACTGTTATGGAAAAATTGTGAACGCTCATCCAATTATGGACCACAGTCAGCATAAACGAATAAAAAAGCAAACAGCTCTCAAGGAGCTCAAGGCCTATACTCCAGGCAATTGTTGTATGAGCTGGGCTGCATATTTTTCTATATCGTCAGGGATGAGATGAGTATTTTCTAATTATCTTAAAAATGGGATATCGATCCGTTGCGCTTAATATTTTACTTGCTCGAGAGTCGAAAGAAGCTTGGAAAATGAAAAGATTCTGGATTATTGTATTTGAACGACATAGAGCACAAAGTCGGACAGGAACACAATTCTTAGTTACTTAATCGAAATCTATTCAGAAGTCCCTCTCCTCTCCAACAATAAAACTTTATCGCTACACCACTAATTTGTCTGATTGCTATCGATTTGAAGAAATCTGATTTTGTAACTCATAACAGACATTATGTAATGTGCCATCAGATGGTTCGATACGGTGATCAGCATAGCATTTCTGGCAATGACAAAACCACCATTGAGCCATTTCACACATAAAAGAGCTAGAAATATTAGTGAACACCTTTTTACATGACTGGTATCAAATCAGGAAATCCTCCTGATACCTTTTTAGCTAACCCTTCCTGGGATTTGAAAAAAAATGATTTCTGGGAATTCCGAAATTCAAGGAACTCCGCCACCAGCGACTCTTCCTGCAGAAATTCTGGTGATTTAAGATTCCTCTAAGAATTCGGGAGAATTCCCACACTAAGAATTTTGAGGAAATGCTCCGTTAAGAATTTTGAATTCTTTAATTCTGAGAAAACTCCCTCCAAGAAATACTGCGAAATTCCCTCTTAAGGGATTATGGAAGGGAATTTTATGTATTTCAAGAATACCGTCTACGGGGGTGTCATTGGGCCAAAATGTGGTATGCTTCAAGTAAATGTTACAAATCTCTAGTAGTTAACGTTGGATTCAAGTTTTAATTAGTTTGGTAGAAGCTTGAATAATAAGTTTACCACTGTGTAATGAATGAGGGAAATTCTTCAAAGTTATATGTTGTTCAAAATTTGCCCAATCTTACCCCTCACAGGGGGTGACATTGGGCAAAGTACAATAAAGTTCAGCAGTGACGATGCAACGATTCAATCGTTCATTAAAACAATTGCCTACATTACGGCTCTTACCAACTATGTATGGCAAATCAACCAAAGGCTTGGCCCAATCTCACCCCTTTTTGGCGTGCATTGCTCGTTGCTACGAAAAACCAGAACCGCTATATAAATATGCATAAAATTCGATAAAGCAACAACAGATTATCGTAACATGATAACCAGGTATCCATCGATCTAAAAACTAGTTATGTAATAGATTTGTGGGGCATTACTGACACTATTTTAATACGGGTTCATTCGATCAATAGTTTAACATTCAAATTCCAAGCATTATGGTACGAGCACAATTAGTTCTTGGAATTTGTTGTGTGATTTCCTATACGTGAATTTTACTATAATTTTGAACCGTTTGAAGTTTTGATCAAAATTCGTAACAGTTTCTGAGATATTAGGAGTTGAAACATTTTTCGTTTTTGGCTCAATCTTACCCCCTAGGCCCAATGTCACCACGAACGACGGTACATGATTATACTTTCTCTGAGAATTTCCACCAATGAGATCTGATCAATTATCCCTCCAGGGCTTATGGAGAATTCTTCCTCCAAGGATTTCAGGAAAATTTTGATAATTTTTCTTGAATTCTGAAATTTTGAACAATAGGAGGTCGTCAGTTGCATTCTAGCAAAAATTCCACCAGGAGGAATTTGCACTCAGTGGTCCAAAATATGAGCCGTCGAACTGGTGGTCCAAAATACCTCCCTTACCCTATTCTACAAAAAAAAAATAAAAAAAAACTTCATCACACTCACCCCCCCTTAACCCAGGAATTCCTTTTTCTAAAATTCTCTGGAATTTTCTCCCTGATATTTTGGAGAAATTCTCCTTTAGGAATTACCGTAGTGCATCGAAACCCGCACATATGATAAATTTATAAACTAAATCTACAACGACTTTTTGCAGAATACTTCCGAGGCACCAATTAACATGAAACCTTAAAATTGCTAAGTCTTGCTTTATTGTATTGATATATTTCTTATGTATTCTGATTGTTGTGTTATGAGTATATTTTAGCCATGTTTGTATAATAATTAGATTTAGGGGACTCAGATTATTATTTATTATTATTGATTAGACGACTCGGATACAATGTTCGTTTAAAAAGTCTAGCTTCTAGTAATAACTGGAGCGATGACAAAACATACGCGTTCAAGTCGTAAAGCTTCGGAATCCATCCCAAGATGAATACACAGCTAGGTGTTTCAATCTTCCCAATTTATGGACGAGAAGAAGGCGGGGGTGAAAAATTCATTTTCGGTCCAAAACATAAACAAACCGGCTGGCTCTTCCATACTAAAATCCAAGATGGCTGAATCGTGAATTTGTCAGATTGGAACACCTAGTGGTGTATTCATCTTGATCCAGGGGTGCCATAGTGTTCGGATGCTTCAGTGATCTATTTTCCGGTAAATGGGACCAGCGGGAAGCACAATTTAGACGCGTAGATTAGCTTCGCTTTCATGCTTGATCTGATCTAAGTGTCGTACCCCCTCCCCTATTTAAGAATTGCTAATTTACAATAAAAGCATTCATCGCACGCAAAACTATTTTGTCTGACCTGGCCAACGATCTTTTCTTGGCTGACCCATACCCATATCCCTACTCAACATCATCTATTATAATTGGTACACAAATAAAAACAATTATTGAAATGTAAATTCTTGAGTTTCCGGCCAACTATTTGCCTACGAAGTGTAGATTTTGTATCCGTAAATCTATATACATGGGTTTGATTTTCATCTATCTTCGTTTCGCCATTTTGCCGTTAAAAGGGTAAGCGTATTCTAGAAGCAAAGAGGATGCCGAATCTAGAATATGAGTAAGGAAAACATATGCTCTAAACTAAGTAACCAACATGAAAATTTTCAATCCGTGAATACAAAATAAACAAAGTCATTTTTTAATTTTTGACAGGAATTGTTTGGCCAACTAGATTTGTGATATAAAAACTGTACACAGCAAGTGTCAAAAAAGTTCTGCCACAGTCTATTTATGGTTAGCGTAAAAAGCTGGATATACTTATAGTCATTGAAACTTCAGATGTCAGATGACGATTATAATCAAATAAATAAATATTTCTTATACATGAATTCCTTCTACAGAAATTCTCCGGAATACTCATTCAGGAATTTTGAGGAATTGCCCCTCCAAACGATCAGGGCAATTACTCTCGTACGAATTTTATGGAATCCCTCTTTCCAAAATTAGGATGAATTCCTCCTTAAGGAATTTATCCTCCGTAGATCCTGGCAAATTACTTACCTAATCCTAGAAACTCTAGATCATTCTCTCTCTAGTAACTGTGAGCATTTTCTTCCTCGCGAATTATGAGGAAATCTGACCTATGAATTATAGGAAATTTCTTCTCCTTGTATTCTGGAGAATTCCTTCGATAGGACTTCTAAAAAGTTCCTTCTACAAGAATTCCTGTGAAATTGTGGGGAAGGTGGTTTATACTCCCAGTTTTTCAATTCACTCCAAGAATTCCTTATCTATGAGTTTTAGGGATTCACATTCTCTTATCCAGAAGTTCTGAGGAATGAATAATACGTGTCCCAGAATTTCTGGATGGGAAACTCCTGGAAAATATCATTCATCAGTTCCTGTAAATTTCTGTATGATTTTCACATATGTCCTGCAGGAATTCTCTCATCTGATCTTGTTTGTTGACATTACATCCCCATTTAAAAATTGAAGTATCGCAGCTTAGTGTTCATCAAGCACTTCTACAGTTTTTATCTGCGAGGTTTTTATGTAGATTCATTATTTTTTCATTCCTGTGTCACTAACACGATGATGCTCATAGGCATGCGCAAGTACCAAAATAAACTTACACCTTACCAGAAAATGGATCCAGTCACCTTCTGCATGGCCTTGCTGTGTGGTCACCAGGTTAAGAAAGGCGTAAGCCAGGATTTTTGATAGTATTTTCACTAGGAATTACTATCCCTCTCGGACGAACTGTTAAAGGAATGCATGAAGAAATTTCAAGAAAATTCAGGAGAAACCATGGGATGAGATCGTAAAGAAATTCCTGATGAAATTTTTGAAGGAATCTTAGGTTTCTTTTCTCATTGTATTCCTGGAGGATTACTCCACAGCGTACAATATAAATTCTGCGTATTGCCATTAACGCACGAGACATGCAAATAATATTCAAAAAACTTTTGTTCGACGAAATGATAATTTTCAATCGCGCCGGACCGAGCCGCTGCCGCCGCCGCCGAAAGCAACCGCGGCGTGGCGCCGGCTAAGCCGCCGCCGCCGTTAGAAAAATGCGTTTACGCCGCCGCCGGTTCAAAGCGCATCGGCGCACAGGTCTAGTAGGAGGAAGGACCACTCGTAAACTGAGGTCATATTTTTTTTAACTATTCGGCCCAACGGCATTCGGCCAAACGACCCGTTCGGCCAAACGGCATTCGGCCAAATGGCCTGGCACCGATCTTAAGGCCTAAACTCTAGAGATTTCTTGGATGAACTGAAAAGGAAAACCCCAGATTAATCCATCTAGCGGAGATGATGCCTTTCTCGTGCATCATAAAATGTATCGAAAAAATCACATTAGAAAGGTCAAAAAAACCACTCAAGGGGACTAGATCACATTTTTTTCTATCAGGTTCACTTTTTGCGTTTTGTACAACTTTGTTGCACGAGAAAGGCAAAAATATTGACGCTCATCCAATTTAATTCTATGGACCATAATCAGCATATATGATTAAAAAGGAAGCTCTTGCTCTCAAGGAGGTCAAGGCCTATATTCTTGTATAAATTGGTATGCAATAAATGTTGAAGGAATGTCATAATTTTTTTTTATGTCGATAGGAATGAGTATTTTCTAATTAATCGTGAACATTAGAGAACGATTCGTTTTGTTTATTATTTAACTTGCTCGAAAGAAGCTTAAAAGACTAAAACGATGCGGGACACAATGTCTGGCACAAACATATCTCTTAGTTGTTTAATCGAAGCCAATACAAAAGTCCCCCCCCCCCCATTTCTGGGATTCTGGAAACTCCGCTACCAGCGAGAAATTTTGAAGAATTACTTTTACACTGATCTCTACAATGAAAGAATTTTGAGGAATTGCTCCTTTAAGAATGATGGAGACTTCCTTTTTCTTTTACCCTGCAGACATTTTTACCCCTGCAGACTGTCATTTTTCTTGAATTCTAAACAAGTTCTTCCTTAGAAATTCTAGAAAATTCCTGCTCTATGAATTCTGGGAAACTGATTTTTTAATCATTCTGGGTTCTTCCATCTCCAGAAATTCTGAGGAATTTAGGAGTCCCCATGTGAGACCCCATCAGGAATTATGAAGAAAAATTTCACCGAAATAAAAAGAACTTCAGCCTACCCTCCTATCTCAACCAAAGTATTCCTTTATCATGAATTCTCTGGAAATCTCTGAAATCTCAATTCTCTGAAAATGGGGGGGGGGCATATTTTGAAGAAATTCTTCAGGAATTCTGGAGACTCGTTATATACAAGAATTGCTATAGGATTTATGAAGAATTTCTCCTTCAGAAACTCTGAGAAATTCCTCTTGTAAGAACTCTTTCTACAGGAACTCTCCGGAATACTCATTAAGACATTTTGAGGAAGATCAGAAAAGATAAGATCAAGAAAATATCAGGGCCATTCCTCTTGCACGAATTTTGAGAAATTAAGTCTCCTCAACCGTGCGGTAAGACGCGCGGCTACAAAGCAAGACCATGCTGAGGGTGGCTGGGTTCGATTCCCGGTGCCGGTCTGGGCAATTTTCGAATTGGAAATTGTCTCGACTTCCCTGGCCATAAAAGTATCGTCGTGTTAGCCTCATGATATACGAATGCAAAAATGGTTGCTTGGCTTAGAAACCTCGCAGTTAAAAACTGTTGAAGTGCTTCATGAACACTAAGTTGCGTGGCGGCTCTGTCCCAATGTGGGAATGTGATGCCAATAAGAAGAATAAGAAGAAGAAGAGGAATTATTCCTTCAAGAATTTGGAAAAAAAATCCTCCGATGATCCTGGCGAATTACTCACCTTAGCCCAAATATTCTAGATAATTCTTCTCTCTGATAACTCTGAATTTCTCCCTCACGAATTAATTCTTCTCAAAATTTCATTCTACAAGAATTCCTGTGAAATTCTTATCCAAGAATTCTAGAAGTGAGGGCTTATTCTCCCAGATTTTTAATTCATTCCAAGATTTTTTTCATCTAGGAGTTTTAGGGATTCCCTTATCCAGAAGTACCGAGGAATGAATAATACGTGTCTTAAAATTTCTGGATGAGAATCTCCTAGAAAGTTTCCTTTATCAGTTCCTGAAAATTTCTGTAGGATTTTCATTGAACGTTTTTGTTTGCGTTACATCCCCCATTTAAAAATTGTCGTGTCGCAGCTTAGTGTTCATTAAGAACCACCACATCCACTGCAAGGTCTCTAAGTAGATTCACCATTTTTGCATTACTGTGTCATAAAACCAAAAAAAAAACCTACACCGCATCGTGAATTGAATCCAATCACCTTCTGCATGGCCTTGCTTTGAAGCCGCCTGGCTGAGGAAGGCATACATCAGGATTTTTTCTAGTATTCTCACTACAGTCCTGAGCAAACTATTGAAGAAATTCATGAAGAAAAATCACTGGAGTAGATCGTAAACATATTTTTAAAAAACCCTCAGGTGAATCTTGTCATGATTTCCTGAAGAAATACTGCAGCGTTTGTACAATATAAATTATAATTATTGCCATTAGGGCACGAGAAATGCAAATATAGGTATTGTTCGCCATCCACGACGAAATGCTCTTCATTTTGATCATTTTGAACCGCGCCGATCCAAGCCGCCGCCGCCGTTAGAAAATTGCATTTACGGCGCCGCCGGCTCAAAGTAGATCGACGCAAAGGTTTAAACTGAGTATGGAATTGATGTTATGAATCACACTTTGACTATTGTGACCACCGGGTGGAATCTTGAAGATCCGTAACATCCGAAACATTATAGAGCGGCGTGATTGTTTAAGGGCCATTTGTTGTCGTGGCCTGAGTATTTAATTGACGTTGTTATCCACGAATGAACTATTGTGGACAACGAGTAGTTCCATAGAAGATTCGGAACATCCATTATAATGGTCCATTCGTTAATTTTATCGCCAAGATTTTTCAGACCTATTGTTGTCGGATCCTTACCATCGGGCCAAAGAATAATCTAAGACCATTGCAGATGGGCTTGAACCATTTACTTGTGCAGCTCAGCTCTCGGTCTACGCCCCACTTTTATTCGTCTATCTAACCTATAAAAGCGGAATTTATTTACTCTCATTTACTCTCAGAATAATACATTGTCATATAAACCGGTTGAATGGTTTTGGTATTCTTTAGCAAAGTTCAGTCACTGAATTTGATTGACTTTGCTTGTTGAGGGCACACACGTGCATACTGTTGAACTTAATTCAAAACTCAACGTGCTGTTCTGGAATGAATTTTCTTTCCACTGAAATTTAATATTTCTGCGCGTACTTTTGAGGACGAAGCTTTTGATTCTTTTTCAATAATTTGTATGATTTTCCGCTTTTCTCTGTCTAACAGCTTACACTGATAACTATTCTAGTTTTGTTGTCGAAATTTCCGCTATGATCGGTGACTCCTTCCAGTTTCACAGTAGCCGGGCAACCAGTGGAGAATGTTGAAAGCTTCTAATATCTTGGTCGCCAAATGGCGTCAGACAGCGGTACCAAGATCGACTTCGGCGCACAGATCAAGAAATCAAAGGCTGCCTTTGCGAGTTTTGCGAGTTTAAGAAATATCTGGAAAAACAGGCAGATAAGTAAACGCACCAAAATACGAATTTTTAACTCTAACGTGAAAGCTGTGCTGTTATGCGCTAGCGAAACATGATATGTATCAGTGGAGAACACTCAACGGCTGCAGGTGTTCATTAACAGATGCCTGCGGTATATAATTCGGGCCTGGTGGCCTCACAACTGGATCTTAAACAACGAGATCCATCGTCGTTGTCACCAGAGGCCGATAGCAACAGAAATTCGGGATCGGAAGTGGGGCTGGGTCGGCCACACTCTACATAGGGGCGGAAACGAAATCTGTAAACAAGCATTAGACTGGAACCCAGCGGGACATCGCAGCAGAGGCAGACCAAGAGGCTCATGGCGGCGAAGCCTCAATAAAGAAATAAAAGAAGTCGACCAAAATCTAACCTGGCAACAGGTTAAAGCGATAGCCGGGCAACGCTCAGGATGGAGATCTTTCAAGTCGGCCCTTTGCACCACCGGAGGTGTACAGGATTCATAATTTAAAAAAATCATACTTTTTGATAATATTTTGAACTGTTGTTCAACCAACACTTTTAGCTATTCTGGAAACAGATTTGTTCAAAATGATTTAAGTGAAAATGTTTTTGCCTTTCTCATTCAACAAAGTTGTACCGACAGGCTATAGGACTACTACAAAAAACAACTTTTGATAGAATTCCCGGAGACCCATAGCGCTATATACCGATCGACTCAGTTCGACGAATCGAGGTGATGTATGTATGTGCGTATGTATGTGTGTGTATGTGTACAAATAGACACAATTAGTAGACACAATTTTTGGAACTTAGCATAACCCGATTTTCGGGGCCCTCCTTACTCGCAACAAGTTGCATTCAACGGGGAATGCGGTCCCATTGTTTGCTATTAAAAATTGGCCCGATCGCACATTGCATTTCGGAATTATTGAAAAAATTGTTTTTTCCCCCCTTGGGAAAAAATTTCAAAATCGAAAAAAAATGCCGTGAATACCAGGTCCCAACGCACCATCTGCTCGTTGATTTCAAGGCGGCATACGACAGTATAGACCGCGTAGAGCTATGGAAAATTATGGACGAGAACAGCTTCCCTGGGAAGCTTACCAGACTGATCAAAGCAACCGTGGATGGTGTGCAAAACTGTGTGAAGATTTCGGGCCAGTCCAGTTCGTTCGAATCGCGCCGGGGACTAAGACAAGGTGATGGACTTTCGTGCCTGTTGTTCAACATTACGCTAGAAGGTGTCATGCGGAGAGCCGGGTGTAACAGCCGGGGTACGATTTTTAACAGATCCAGTCAATTTATTTGCTTCGCGGATGACATGGACATTGTCGGCAGAACATTTACAAAGGTGGCAGAACTTTACACCCGCCTGAAACGTGAAGCAACAAAAGTTGGACTGGTGGTGAATGCGCCAAAGACAAAGTACATGCTTGTGGGCGCAACCGAGCGCGACAGGGCGCATCATCTGTGGAAGTAGGGCCTACTAAGGGCTCCAGAAGAAACTGCGGTCGAAAAAGATTCGCCACCGCACCAAATGTGTCATGTACAAGACGCTTATAAGACCGGTTGTCCTCTACGGACATGAAACATGGACAATGCTCGAGGAGGACTTGCAAGCACTCTGAGTATTCGAGAGACGGGTGCTTAGGACCATCTTTGGCGGTGTGTGGCGGCGAAGAATGAACCATGAGCTCGCCCAACTCTACGGCGAACCCAGTATCCAGAAGGTAGCTGGGCAGGACATGTTGCAAGAATGCCGGACAGCAACCCTGCAAAGATGGTGTTCGCTTCCGATCCGGCAGGTACGAGGCGGCGTGGAGCGTAGCGAGCGAGTTGGGCAGACCAGGTGCAAACGACTTGGCGAGCGTGGGGCGTATCCGAGGATGGAGAGATGCGGCCTCGAACCGTGTATTGTGGCGTCAAATTGTTGATTCAATGTTATCTGTTTAGATGTAAACCAAATAAATGAAATGAATGAATGCAAAATGATAGAAAACATGCGATATATTCCCCTAAAGTGCTTTTTTGACCTTTCTTATGTGATTTTTTAGTACATTTTACGATGCAGGAGAAAGGCATCATCGCCGCTAGGTGGATCAATCTGGGTTTTTAACTAATTTTATTTGTTAATTATCTTGGATTCTTGGAGGAGTCTCGAACAAGTCTGGGTATCAATCGAGATGGGTGACCGAAGACTGTTCCTGTGCTCGTTGTATATCCCTCCTGATCTGGTCCGAGACATACAACTCATCGATACTCACTGCCGATACTTCGCCGTCTTAGAAACGGCCACTCCGACTGACGAAGGGCTTGTCCTGGGCGATTTCAACCTGACTGGTGTCTCTTGGAAGCAGTCCCACAGCGGTTTCCTTTACCCTGATCCAGAACATTCGATCCTGCATGCTGGCGCTGCTAGCCTTTTGGATAACTACAGCTCAGCCACTCTTAGCCAAATTAACGGCATTGTGAATGAAAACGGTCGCACCTTAGACCTATGCTTTGTAAGCAGACAGAACAATGCACCGCTCATCTTGCCAGCACCTTGCGCGCTGGTCAAAAATGCTGCTCATCACCCTCCACTACTTCAGAATCGAATACAGTTATGTACACGACTTCATCGAACGAACTTCGCCCGTGTCATACGATTTTAAGAAAGCCGACCACTTAAGTATTAAAGATGTATTATCGAGTATCGATTGGGGAAACGTTCTCAATACGCATGATGTGGATGAAGCTGCTCTAGCCTTCTCACATGTCATGATGTGTGTCATCGATAGGCACGTTCCAAAGAAGTTCTGAATAACATTTCGCGACCTCCCTGGCAGACATTACGAAATTGGATTACGAATCGGATTACGAAAACTGAACACAGTTAAGAGAGCTGCTCTGAGTCAATTTACCAAGTATCGGACACTACCACTGCGAGATCAGTACGTGAGGCTCAACCATGAATACCAGCGTGTCAGTCGTCAGAACTTTTACGCATACCAGCACAGTATTGAGCGTAAGTTCAAGCAGCGGCCGAAATCTTTTTGGAGTTACATCAATAAACAGCGCAAAGAATCTGGTCTGCCATCTTCAATACAGTACAACGGTGAAACAGCGTCTACCCCATCGGAGCTTTGCCAGTGTCTTTAGCGATGAGCGTATTAGTGCTGACCAAGTTAGACTCGCTGCTAGCAACATTCCATTAAGCAACCAAACATTAGGCGTGTTAGATGTCGACGTTGACGCAATATCTAGGGCCGCAACAAAACTTAAGCCGTCCTATAATCCAGGACCAGACGGTATTCCGTCTGCTTTCCTCAAAAAACAAATTTCTTGTTTGCTTGACCCTCTTCATCGTATTATTCATTTGTCACTGTCTAGTGGAATATTCCCATCTTGCTGGAAAATCGCTCACATGTTCCCGGTGCACAAGAAAGGTAGCAAACGCAACGTAGGCAGTTACCGAGGAATCACGTCATTGAGCGCCGTTTCTAAGCTGTTCGAACTCGTTGTCATGGAACCATTACATTTGCACTGCAAGCAACACCTCAGCCCCGAGCAGCACGGCTTTACCGCCGGTCGTTCTACCACTAGCAATTTGCTATGCCTTACTTCGTACATCACCAACAGCATGCTCAGAAGGATGCAAACCGATGTTATCTACACCGATCTGTCTGCCGCATTTGACAAGTTTAACCATACTATCGCTGTTGCCAAACTCGACAGATACGGCATCGGTAGTGATTTATTGTGCTGGGTCCGCTCATACAACTGATAGTGACTTTAGATGACTGCGAATCGAATAGTTTTCAAGCAACATCTGGAATACCACAAGAAAGCCATCTTGGGCCACTAATATTCCTGCTCTATTTCAATGACGTTCATCTAGTCATCGAAAGCCCTCGACTGTCGTACGCAGACGATTTGAAAATGTTTCTCCTAGTTAGTTCAACTACTGACTGTCTTAATTTACAACGGCAGGTCACTCATTTTGCCAGTTGGTGTTCTCTAAACCTTATGGTCGTAAACCCAGCCAAGTGCTCCGTCATAACGTTTACTCGAAAGAAACAACCGATAATTTTCGACTACAACCTACTTGACACGACACTCGAACGCACGAATCACATCAAGGACCTTGGTGTAGTCCTGGACTCAGAGCTAACATTTAAGCAGCACATCTAGTACGCTGTCGATAAAGCTTCTAGGACATTGGGACTAATACTTAGGATTGCCAAGAATTTTTCCGACATTTATTGCTTGAAAGCCATTTACTGTTCTCTTGTGCGTTGTACCCTAGAGTACTGCTCTGCAGTTTGGAGCCCAGCGTACACCAATGGCGCCGAACGTATCGAATCGGTCCAACGTCGGTTCCTGCATTTGCACTTCGGAAGTTGCCATGGAGGGATCCGTTTTGTCTACCGAGCTATGAGAGCTGATGCCAGTTGATCGATCTGGAACTTTGCATTGAACCATGTAGGAGTTACAATGTTTTCAACTTAAACTAAACTTAATTTAATTCATACTAATGGTACAAGGAGCCAATCGTTACAATAGAAGATTGCTACGATTTTTGTCTAAAATTGGAAATTATTTTGTTGGACATTTGTTGCAATGTCTCAATATTAGAAATTCTATGAAGTTCATTGGTACTATACCACGGAGGTAACTTCAGAATCATTTCCAAAATTGTATTTTGAATCGTCTGGAGTGCCTTCTTTCTGGTACTGCAGCAACTAGTCCATATTGGCACAGCATACAACATGGCTGGTCTGAAAACTTGTTGGTAAATAAAAAGTTTGTTCTTAAGACAAAGTTTTGATTTCTATTTAAAAGCGGATATAGACACTTAATATATTTGTTACATTTGGCTTGAATGCCTTCAATGTGACTTTTAAAAGTAATTTTTGATCTAGCAGAAGTCCTAAATATTTAGCTTCGCTAGACCAATTAATTGGAACCCCATTCATAGTGACAATATGTCTGCTAGAAGGTTTCAAATAAGAAGCTCTCAGCTTATGTAGGAAAATTATAATCTGAGTTTTGGAAGCATTCGGGGAAATTTTTTCATTTTTGCAAGTAAGTGGAGAAAATATTCAAACTTTTTTGCAATCTACTACTAATGACACGAAGCCTTCGCCCTTTGGCTGACGCCGTGCCATCTGCAAACAAATATTTTTGACACCCTGGTGATAAATCAGGTAAGTCAGAAGCAAAAATGCTATACAATATGGGCCCCAGTATGCTGCCTTGGGGAACACCAGCTCTTACAGGTAATGTATCAGATTTAGAATTCTGATAGTTTATCTACAGTGAGCGATCTGATAAATAATTTTGAATTGAAAATGTTTATTTTGCTTCCACTATAGTTTCTTTGGTTTCATTACCCATATTCTTCGGATTACGATGGATATTATATAAAACAATCGACTTCAACATAGGAATACGTAATAATGAGGACAATGAGGAGTAGTTTGGAATCATGCCGTCAAACTAATTTGTATATCCGAGAGCAAACTCCGGTAGTAGCAAACTACTTAGCTCTTGCCTAAATGAAGCTGCAGTGTTTTAGTCAAAGCTATGACAGGTCTCTGCCAATTCAACTAATGCATGGAAAATATTTAACACATTGGAATGCAGATTAATTTTTCAGTGCAAGTTGTAAAGCCGATTATGGAACTTATAATTATTTGCTGTGTCGTTTGCGCAACTACATTTTCAAATATTTAGCCAATACTAATTCAGAAACCCGAATTTTTGGAGTATTCTGCTGTTCATAACACGATATGGTAAGGAGTTATAAGCTTTTTTACGCTTATGCGTTGTATGTCCTATTCAAAGGCCACTTTTTAAAACTCTATTTTTCCTCTCCTGTTTTGTTCATTTCCTTCTCCGCAAATATACTGCCCATGATTGCATATTTGTCAGAGAGAACGGTGTATGGCGACGAAGGATCAACCACGAGCTCACCTAACTCTCCGGCGAACCCCGTATCTAGAAGGTTTAACTGGAAGGGTACGATGGGCAGGGCATGTTGCAAAAATGCCGAACACCAACTCTGCAAAAATAGTGTTCACTACAGATTCGGGAGGTACAAGAGGACGAGGAGCACAACCATTAGGTGGGCGCTACCGATGATGGAAAGATGTGATCTCGAACCATGTATTGTGGCGTAAAATTGTCGATTCAGTGTTTAGATGTAAGACGAATAAATTTTTTATTTTCAATAGTGCTATCCAAATATATCTGATACGGATCCACACATGAATTCAATTTTTTTCCACGTTCCACAGATAGATTTTATTTGTTTATATATGTTATTTGTGTTCCTTGAGTAGAATGATTACATGTGCTCTGTAATAAATATCGTTCATTAAATCTATGAGTTTTCGCCAATAAAAATGTGTGGATTTTTGTAGTGTTATGCTGAGCCGATTAGTAACTATGTAGCACTGTGAGTCGTTTTTTAAATGAGACAAAAGTCTTTCAAACAATGACGAAAACATAACTTCTTCTTCAAATTTGAAACTACACAATATTCATAACATTGTAGATAATTGTTGAACTACAAATTGTGATAAGAAAATTATTTTGAGCTTTTTAGTGGAATGTTTTCACCTGTCATAAGACGAGTTTATACAATCCCATTGAATTCCACCACTTAATTGTATCTTGACAGATACGTCGAAGTCGAGTCAAGTACGAGACACTGAAGACGGCCTTACTTTTGAGGTCGAAATACGTATCTGTCAAGATACAATTAAGTGGTGGAATTCAATGGGATTGTAAAAACTCGTCTTATGACAGGTACAAATTGTGCACAAATTGATGAAAAGGTATTTTTATTATGACTACTTATTGATTTCTTTAAAAATCACACATTCGCATCGTATAAACGCAACTACTAAATGGAATCAAATTAATTTATTGAAGACAATAAACATCCCTTCTACTAAATCCATCACCAGTGACGACTACCTATCAGCAATTTAAATGCAACAGGTTTTTCTTCACACTACCCGCCTTCTGACTGAGGGGTTTTCATCACTACCAACAGCGGGGTTACGAACGGTGCTGGTGGCGACGGGAGAGCACTCTATTTAATAACCAACTGTTGCTGTTCTGTGTAGTACATTCGATCGACACAGCAACACAGCACGGTTGACACCTGTGGATTCCGGTTGACCATCAGTTCTAAATCGCAATTTATTCGCCGTTTAATTAGGGTCACTGCTCTTGTCCGTCAAACTCCAAGGACCCTACAATTTATATCCACCTGTGCCGACTAATCTGACATTCCGTCCAGCAATCAGCGCGACCGAAACCTTCCTGATTCGAACGAGTTTCTCCTCCGCAGTGATCAACAACGCACAGCCACACTATCGAAACTGACTGTCATGGGGCAGTTATTTACTCGTATCCTTATTTTTTACTCTCGTTGTTTTTGACTCGTGAAGTCGTAATCACACAGACGCAATCACTGGGCACAAACAACGATTTATTTTTCCATCCGTCTGTTATCGATCCGAATCCCGCGGCCCCACGCGACGACTTTCACAGAGGAGTGCACACACATTGACGCTCAGGTCAGGTCCAAGCCCAACTGCAGAGTCATTGGCTCGGGGCTCCCGCATTTATAGGGTGTGAATGTGTCTGTGCGCCTGACGATGACGGCACGGCGGCAGCGGCCACGCACCTTACCATGTGATGCAACCATGGAGAAATCACTGCGATTCTTAGCACGGTTGGGGACGATTCGGGAGAAGACTCTACTGGTGTGGGGAAACTGGGATTGATTGCACCATCATAGTCCATGTTACCTTCAATGAATATTGAGGTTCAATCAATCTCGTGTAATGTTTCCAAAGGTCAAACATAGCGTCAGTTATGGTACGTTAGAAAAAAGGTTAACTGCGAGACCGCTTATCTATTAAGGACCATCCTCACGGAATCCAAATTTGAAAGTACTCGCGTTTTCAAGGGCACACCACTCAATACGGAAGAAACGCACAACTGTCATTTTTATTATTTCAGTTTTGCTGCTGGTTTGCCCTAGAAAACGGAAGTTATGTCATTTTACTTGTACAAATTCAAAATATAATGTTTTCTGAATTTAGTTGCTAATTGTTCAAGATAACCATTTAACCCACAATGCATTTTGTACCATTCTCCTCCACTTTCCGTCATCCTTTTGGATGTGGGATTTTCCTGAACCACTTGGTTCTCCGGCGCTCTCAGACACTGGTTCTGCTTGTTCACGCATCGCATAGGACGCAATCTTCTCCCGCTCTTTGCATTTCCGCACTTTTCTCGTTTTCAATGTGCTTTGGCTTGTGTCATGGCACCCCCATGGCACTTATAACCCACCTTCCTCGTTTTGCACCCGCATGTCAGCACGCTACGTAAGTGGCTGCTCTCCCACGCGGATCTACCGTCAGCATCATTCTTGCGTTACGTCGTGGAACTTTCCGAGCAGAAATCGGTCCGTTTCGGATCTTCATGCTGCTATTATTATTATTTCTCAGACTAAGGCCGGAGTGGCCTGTGCAGTATATCAAAGTCTTCTCCATTCAACTCGGTCCATGGCTGCACGTCGCCAGCGCCGAGCCTGCAAATCGTCTTCCACCTTCCTCGTTGCGCACCTCGCTTTATTGTGCCCGTTGAATCATAGTCTAGAACCATTTCAACCGGGTTATTGTACGACATTCTCGCTATGTGCCCGGCCCACCGTAGTCTTTCGATTTTCGCGGTGTGAACGATGAATGGTTCTCCTCTCCCTCGGGAGCCTCCTTTCAAGAGGCTCGGAAGCCTCTTTTCAAGAGGTTCGGAAGCCTCTTTTCAAGAGGTTCGGAAGCCTCTTTTCAAGAGGTTCGGAAGCCTCCTTTCAAGAGGTTCGGAAGCCTCCTTTCAAGAGGTTCGGAAGCCTCCTTTCAAGAGGCTCGGAAGCCTCCTTTCAAGAGGCTCGGAAGCCTCCTTTCAAGAGGCTCGGAAGCCTCCTTTCAAGAGGCCCGGAAGCCTCCTTTCAAGAGGCTCGGGAAGCCTCCTTTCAAGAAGCTCAGCCTCCTTTCAAGAGGTCTGGAAGCCTCCTTTCAAGGGGCTCGGAAGCCTCCTTTCAAGGGGCCCGGAAGCCCCCTTTCAAGAGGCTCGGAAGCCCCCTTTCCAGGGGGTCGGAAGGCTCCCTTTCAAGAGGCTCGGAAGCCTCCTTTCAAGAGGCTCGGAAGCCTCCTTTCAAGAGGCTCGGAAGCCTCCTCCAAGAGGCTCGAAGCCTCCTTTCAAGAGGTCTGGAAGCCTCCTTTCAAGAGGTTCAGGAAGCCTCCTTTCAAGAGGTCTGGAAGCCTCCTTTCAAGAGGCTCAGGCCTCCTTTCAAGAGGCCCGGAAGCCTCCTTTCAAGAGGCTCCAGCCTCCTTTCAAGAGGCCCGGAAGCCTCCTTTCAAGAGGCTCAGGAAGCCTCCTTTCAAGAGGCTCAGGCCTCCTTTCAAGAGGCTCAGAAGCCTCCTTTCAAGAGGCTCGGAAGCCTCCTTTCAAGAGGCCCAGGAAGCCTCCTTCAAGAGGCTCGGAAGCCTCCTTTCAAGAGGCCTGAAGCCTCCTTCAAGAGGCTCGGAAGCCTCCTTTCAAGAGGCTCAGAAGCCTCCCTTTCAAGAGGCCTGGAAGCCTCCTTTCAAGAGGCCTGGAAGCCTCCTTTCAAGAGGCTCGGAAGCCTCCTTCAAGAGGCCTGGAAGTCTCCCTTTCAAGAGGCCTGGAAGCCTCCTTCAAGAGGCCCGAAGCCTCCTTTCAAGAGGTCTGGAAGCCTCCTTCAAGAGGCTCAGAAGCCTCCTTCAAGAGGCTCAGAAGCCTCCTTTCAAGAGGCTCAGAGCCTCCTTTCAAGAGGCTCAGGAAGCCTCCTTTCAAGAGGCCCGGAAGCCTCCTTTCAAGAGGCTCAAGCCTCCTTTCAAGAGGCTCAGAGCCTCCTTTCAAGAGCTCAGAAGCCTCCTTTCAAGAGGCTCAGAAGCCTCCTTTCAAGAGGCTCAGAAGCCTCCTTTCAAGAGGCTCAAGCCTCCTTTCAAGAGGCCTCGGATGCCTCCTTTCAAGAGGCCTGGAAGCCTCCTTTCAAGAGGCTGGAAGCCTCCTTCAAGAGGCTCAGAGCCTCCTTTCAAGAGGCCCGGAAGCCTCCTTCAAGAGGCTCAGAAGCCTCCTTCAAGAGGCTCAGAAGCCTCCTTTCAAGAGGCCCGGAAGCCTCCTTTCAAGAGGCTCAAGAAGCCTCCTTCAAGAGGCTCAAGCCTCCTTTCAAGAGGCTCAGGAAGCCTCCTTTCAAGAGGCTCGGAAGCCTCCTTTCAAGAGGCTCAGCCTCCTTCAAGAGGCTCAGAAGCCTCCTTTCAAGAGGCTCAGAAGCCTCCTTTCAAGAGGCCTGGAAGCCTCCTTTCAAGAGGCTCAGAAGCCTCCTTTCAAGAGGCCCGGAAGCCTCCTTTCAAGAGGCTCAGAAGCCTCCTTTCAAGAGGCCTGGAAGCCTCCTTTCAAGAGGCTCAGAGCCTTCTTCAAGAGGCTCAGGCCTCCCTTCAAGAGGCTCCAGCCTCCTTTCAAGAGGCCTGGAAGCCTCCTTTCAAGAGGCCTCGGAAGCCTCCTTTCAAGAGGCTCAGAAGCCTCCTTTCAAGAGGCTCAGAAGCCTCCTTTCAAGAGGCTCAGGCTCAGGAAGCCTCCTTTCAAGAAGCCTGGAAGCCTCCTTTCAAGAGGCCTGGAAGCCTCCTTTCAAGAGGCTCAGGCCTCCTTTCAAGCTGGAAGCCTCCTTTCAAGAGGCCTGAAGCCTCCTTTCAAGAGGCCTGGAAGCCTCCTTTCAAGAGGCTCAGGCCTCCTTTCAAGAGGCCTGGAAGCCTCCTTTCAAGAGGCCTGGAAGCCTCCTTTCAAGAGGCCTGAAGCCTCCTTTCAAGAGGCTCAGGCCTCCTTCAAAAGGCCTCGGAAGCCTCCTTTCAAGAGGCTCAGAGCCTCCTTTCAAGCCTCCTTTCAAAGGCCTGGAAGCCTCCTTTCAAGAGGCCTGGAAGCCTCCTTTCAAGAGGCCTGGAAGCCTCCTTCAAGAGGCTCAGAAGCCTCCTTTCAAGAGGCTCAGCCTCCTTTCAAGAGGCTCAGAAGCCTCCTTTCAAGAGGCTCAAGCCTCCTTTCAAGAGGCTCAGAGCCTCCTTTCAAGAGGCTCAAAGCCTCCTTTCAAGAGGCTCAAGCCTCCTTTCAAGAGGCTCAAGCCTCCTTTCAAGAGGCTCAGGAAGCCTCCTTTCAAGAGGCCTGGAAGCCTCCTTTCAAGAGGCTCAGAAGCCTCCTTTCAAGAGGCCTGGAAGCCTCCTTTCAGAGGCTCGGAAGCCTCCTTTCAAGAGGCTCGGAAGCCTCCTTTCAAGAGGCTCGGAAGCCTCCTTTCAAGAGGCTCGGAAGCCTCCTTTCAAGAGGCTCGGAAGCCTCCTTTCAAGCAAGAGGCTTGGAAGCCTCTTTTTAAGAGGTTCGGAAGCCTCCTTTCAAGAGGCTCGGAATCCTCCTTTCAAGAGGCTCGGAAGCCTCCTTTCAAGAGGCTCGGAAGCTTGCTTTCAAGAAGCTCGGAAGCCTCCTTTCAAGAGGCTCGGAAGCCTCCTTTCAAGAGGCTCGGAAGCCTCTAGGTTTGTAAAGATTTATAACTGTCGATTTTAAGTATTAGAGTAGAGTGGGGCAAGAGTACGCACCTAGTTTTCAATCGATCATGTGGCCCTTATGAAGCAAGCTTCTGCATATCAAATCAGTGTCGATGATTCATATACTCCTCCTTTATGAAAATTTTTTGAAATTTTTGAGGTTCGTTTTAGTAGAACCCTTATTGCAAGACAAGTGAAAAACGCACTTTTACCCCACCGGTGGGGTAAAAGTGCGCATCGGGTGGGGTAAGAGTACGCATTTATCCAATCATGTGCTTTAAGTATATATTAACACAAATAAGAGTTAACAACATTTAATTGATGTTTAATGAGCATATATTAGGGAATGTTTAAAGATTACGTAACTCTTAAAGGGGGAGGGGGTCCTAAAAATGTGCACATTTTTACGAAAAATCATTGTTTTTTATATATACAAAAAACTACTGAGGTAAAAATATATATCAGGTTTCGCGTGGCGTATACAAAGACATTTTCCTTTAAAAAATTCCACCAATCACGTAACGTAAAATTTGGCTATTTCATCACCCCTCCCCCCTATCTTACACTATTTGTATGAATCCTCTAAAAATTATATGGATCGTCACACATCTCGCAACCCTTCCCAGCTAAACGTTGCGTAATTTAAGAATGTTTCTTTTGATTAAATGAAATTATCATTTAGATGAAATTGTGTTTTCGTACTATGTTTAGGTGTACAACAAGTCCTAATACAATCTCATTATTTCGCTTCAGTGCTTGGTTCGCTTAGTCCTTTCTAACACCGAATTACTTCAACTTATCCTAAAAACTTGTTATAATTTCGAATTCTGTCCCTTTTTACTTAGTTGTGGATCTTTACGCTTTGGAAAAAGTCTTATTTCGGCCGGAGATGCGGGTTTGACATCAGAACTTATGCGATGCGTACTCTTCATATGCGTCCTCTTGCCCCACCGGTTCCTGCGTACTTTTACCCCACAGTCCCAAAAATTATGTTAAATTAAATTATGCGGAAATCCAATTATTTTTAGCAAAATGACCAAAAAGTTATCTAACTCCATATCTCCCTTGTTGTTTATTCAAATCGTTTATAATTACTCATTATAATAGTTGGTCAGAATACCAGTCAAACTGATGCAGTGCTGCTAGTTTATATTTTTTGTAACAAAAATCGAAAACGTACTCTTACCCCACGCGCACTCTTGCCCGCTCTACTCTATATTCATTTTTGGCATATTTTCCAACTATTTTTTCAAGTGAAATCTTTTGTGTTTGAATCTTTCGCTCCTCTTACATAAATAATGGATAGGATGGAAGATAGACATCGAGTTTTGAAACACATTGTTTGGAAGATTCTGTATCACACTAATTTGGTTACACTGGCGAGTCTCGATTGAATTGTTACATCATGTTCTATCTAACAGCATGTTTTGCATAAAAAATGTTGACGTTTTATTTCTAAAACAAGCAAATAGTTCAATGGAAATCAGAAAATAAAGACGATAAAATTTGGACACACGCAAATGTTCGTAACTTTTTAGCATATGGGTAAAAATTATTGAAATTTTTACTGAATGTATTTCATTGTGTAATGCAGCGGTTCTCAACCTGGGGTACATGTACCCCTGGGGGTACCTTTGCTAGCTGCAGGGGGTACCTCAGACAAAAATGCGTAATGGCGGACTCAGTACAATTGCAATGTTGATAATGTTTTGATAATTGTGTATTTTTCATATCTAAACTTTGTCTTGTACATACATGCATAGCGATCAACATAGCCAACTGAATCTTGACCTCCACAACCAACAAACACAACAACAAAAAGTTGAAGAATATGTTAAGAAACTGCGTCTTAACTAAAATCTAGAATTTAAAGGTTCAGAAGCCTTCGTTTGAGAGCCATGAAGGCTATTTTTCGAAAAGCTCGGTTGTTTCGTTGCAAGAGGATTGGAAGCATCTTTCTACGCTTCTCAGAAGCGTTCTTCCAAGCTGCTCGAAGGTTGCTTTTCAAGAGGCTTGGACGACTCCTTTCAAGAGGACTCGAAGCCTCGTTTTAAGAGGCCTCCTTTCAAGAGGAACAGAAGTTTTCTTTTAAAAGGCTCGGAAGGCTCCCTTCAGGGGCTCGTGAACCTACTCTCAGGAGCCTTCTTTCAAGAGACCCGGTAACCTCCTTTCAAGAGGCCAGGAAGCCTCCTTTCAAGAGGCCAGGAAGCCTCCTTTCAAGAGGCCAGGAAGCCTCCTTTCAAGAGGCCAGGAAGCCTCCTTTCAAGAGGCCAGGAAGCCTCCTTTCAAGAGGCCAGGAAGCCTCCTTTCAAGGGGCCAGGAAGCCTCCTTTCAAGAGGCCAGGAAGCCTCCTTTCAAGAGGCCAGGAAGCCTCCTTTCAAGAGGCCAGGAAGCCTCCTTTCAAGAGGCCAGGAAGCCTCCTTTCAAGAGGCCAGGAAGCCTCCTTTCAAGAGGCCAGGAAGCCTCCTTTCAAGAGGCCAGGAAGCCTCCTTTCAAGAGGCCAGGAAGCCTCCTTTCAAGAGGCCAGGAAGCCTCCTTTCACGAGGCCAGGAAGCCTCCTTTCAAGAGGCCAGGAAGCCTCCTTTCAAGAGGCCAGGAAGCCTCCTTTCAAGAGGCCAGGAAGCCTCCTTTCAAGAGGCCAGGAAGCCTCCTTTCAAGAGGCCAGGAAGCCTCCTTTCAAGAGGCCAGGAAGCCTCCTTTCAAGAGGCCAGGAAGCCTATTTTTAAAAGTCCCGAAAGCTTCCTTTAAAGAGGCCTGGAAGCCTTCTTCCAAGAGGCCCGAAAGCTTTCTTTCAAGATGCCCGGAAGTCTCGTTTTAAGGGGCCCGGACGCCTCCTATCAAGAGGCTTGGAAGCCTCCTATTAAGAAGCTTGGAAGCCTCCTTCAAGAGGCTCGGAAGAAGCCTTCTTTCAAAATGCTCGGAAGAAGCCTTTTTTCAAAATGCTCGGAAGGCTTCCTTCAAGAGACTTGGGACCATCCCTGCAAGATGTTCGAAAGCCTTCTTCAAGTGGCCTGGAAGCCTCTTTTCAGAAGCCCGGAAGTCTTTTTTCAAGAGGCCCGGAATCCTCGTTTTAAGTGGCCTGGCCGCCTTCTTTCAAGAGGCTTTGGAGCCTCCTTTTAAGGCTCGGAAACCTCCTTTCAAGGGGCTTGCCCTAGGGGGTACCTCGGACAAAAATGCGTAATGGAGGACGTATTACATTTCCAATCAAAATTTATTAATAAAGTTTTGATAATTCTGTTTTTTTTTTCAAAATTTTATATTGCACATAATATGCAATGCGATCAAAAAATCCCAACTGAATCCTGTCTTCCACAATCAGCACAATGCAGAACAAAAGATCAAACGAACAAAATATCGAATGAACAAAAATGATTTTTTTTGTTCACTAAAGCTCGTTTGCTTCGTTGGAAGAGGATTACACGCATCCTTCTACGCTTATCGGAAGCCCTTTTCCAAGCAGCTCGAAGGCCTCCTTTCAAGAGGCTCGTAAACCTCCTGGGTACTTCAGAAACCTCCTTTCAAGTGGTTAGGCTGCCTTCTTCCAAGAAGTTCAGAAGCCTCCTTTCAAGAAACTCAAAAGCCTCCTTCCAAGAGGCCCCGAAGCCTCTTTACAAGAGGCTCGGAAGCCTCCTCGGAAGTCGCTTTCATGAGACCTAAAATAATCCTTCCAAAAGTCTTGGAAGCCTCCTTTCAAGAGATTTGGAAGCCTTCTTTCAAGAAGCTCGGAAGCCTTCTTTAAAGAGGCTCGGAAGTCTTCTTTAAAGAGGCAGGGAAGCCTTCTTTCAAGAAGCTCAAAAGTCTTCTTTTCTAAATGCTCAAAAGCCTCCTTTCAAGATCCTTTCAAGGGGCTCGGAAGGCTCCTTTCGAGAGGTTCGGAAGCCTCTTTTCAAGAGGTTCGGTAGCCTCCTTTCATTAGATTGCCTTCTTTCAAGAAGCTCGTAAGCCTCCTTTTAAAAGGCTCTCCCTCCTTCCAAAATAATTTCAAGATGCTCCGAAGCCTTTTTTCAAGAGGCTTGGAAGCCTTTTTTCAAGAGGCTCGGAAGCCTTTTTTCAAGAGGCTCGGAAGCCTTCTTTCAAGAGGCTCGGAAGCCTTCTTTCAAGAGGCTCGGAAGTTTTCTTTCAAGGGGTTCGGAAGCCTCCTTCCAAGAGGCTCGGAAGCCTTCTTCCAAGAGGCTCGGAAGCCTCCTTTCAAGAGGCTCAGAAACCTGCTTTCAAGAAGCTTAGAAGTCTACTTTCAAGTGGTTTGGAAGCCTCCTTTCAAGAGGCTTGGAAGAATACTATCAAAAGGTTCAGAAGCGTATTTTCAAAATGCAAAGGAAGCCTTCTTTTAAGTGACTCGAAAACCGCCTTCAAAAACAAGCCTACCTACAAGAGGTTCATAAATCTTTAATCAAGAGGCGCGGAAACCTACTTTAAAGGGATTCAAAAGCTAATTTGGTTACACTGGCGAGTCTCGATTGAATTGTTACATCATGTTCTAGATTTCAGCATGTTTTGCATAAAAAATTTTGACGTTTTATTGCTAAAACAAGCAAATAGTTTAATGGAAATCAGAAAATAAAGACGATAAAATTTGGACACACGCAAATGTTCGTAACTTTTTAGCATATGGGTAAAAATTATTGAAATTTTTACTGAATGTATTTTATTGTGTAATGCAGCGGTTCTCAACCTGGGGTACATGTACCCCTGGGGGTACCTTTGCTAGCCGCAGGGGGTACCTCGGACAAAAATGCGTAATGGCGGACTCAGTACAATTCCAATATTGATAATGTTTTAATGATTGGGTATTTTTTTATATCAAAACTTTGTCTTGTACATCATATGCATAGCGATCAATATAGCCAACTGAATTCTGTCCTCCACAACCAACAACCACAACAACAAAAAGTTGAAGAATATGTTAAGAAAATGCTTTTTATCTAAAATCTAGAATTTAAAGGTTCAGAAGTCTTCGTTTTAAAACCATGAAGGCTTTTTTTTTCGAAAAGCTCGGTTGTTTCGTTGCAAGAGGATTGGAAGCATCTTTCTACGCTTCTCGGAAGCATTCTTCCAAGCTGCTCGAAGGTCGCCTTTCAAGAGGCTTGGACGACTCCTTTCAAGAGGTCTAGAAGCCTCGTTTTAAGAGGCCTCCTTTCAAGAGGATCAGAAGTTTCATTTTAAAACGCTCGGAAGGCTCCCTTTAGGGGCTCGTGAGCCTACTCCTAAGAGCCTTCTTTCAAGAGGCCAGGAAGCCTCCTTTCAAGAGGCCAGGAAGCCTCCTTTCAAGAGGCCAGGAAGCCTCCTTTCAAGAGGCCAGGAAGCCTCCTTTCAAGAGGCCAGGAAGCCTCCTTTCAAGAGGCCAGGAAGCCTCCTTTCAAGAGGCCAGGAAGCCTCCTTTCAAGAGGCCAGGAAGCCTCCTTTCAAGAGGCCAGGAAGCCTCCTTTCAAGAGGCCAGGAAGCCTCCTTTCAAGAGGCCAGGAAGCCTCCTTTCAAGAGGCCAGGAAGCCTCATTTCAAGAGGCCAGGAAGCCTCCTTTCAAGAGGCCAGGAAGCCTCCTTTCAAGAGGCCAGGAAGCCTCCTTTCAAGAGGCCTGGAAGCCTCCTTTCAGAAGCCCGGAAGTCTTTTTTCAAGAGGCCCGGAATCCTCGTTTTAAGTGGCCTGGCCGCCTTCTTTCAAGAGGCTTTGGAGCCTACTTTTAAGGCTCGGATACCTCCTTTCAAAGGATTCGGAAGCCTCCTTTGAAAAAACTCGGTAGCCTCATTTCAAGAGGCTCGGGAAACTCCTTTGAAGAAGCTCGGAAGCTTTTTTCCAAGACGCTCGGAAGCGTCCTCTCCAGAAGCTCGGAAGCCTCCTTTTAAGGGGCTCGGAAACCTCACTTCAAGAGGCTTAGAAGCCTACTTTCAAGTGGTTCGGGGCTCAGAAACCTCCAATAGTGAATTGGAAAGTTGCACGGAATAATACAAATTTCAACCCACGCCACAGAGAGCCGTTGGGGATATACGCTGTTAGTTAACTATGGACTATATGCCGTTATTTTCAGGTCCATTTTCAGTTGCGCTCATTTTCATTTACAGCAGCGGTTCTCAACCTGGGGAACATGTACCCCTGGGCGTACCTTCGCTTGCCCTAGGGGGTACCTCGTACAAAAATGCGTAATGGAGGACGTATTACATTTCCAATCAAAACTCATTGGTAAAGTTTTGATAATTCTGTATTTTTTATTTCAAAATTTTATATTGCACATAATATGCAATGCGATCAAAAAATCCTAACTGAATCCTACCTTCCACAATCAGCACAATGTATATGAAGGGCTGCATAACAAAAGATCAAACGAACAAAATGTCGAATGAACAAAATGATTTTTTTGTTCACTAAAGCTCGTTTGCTTCTTTGGAAGAGGATTACAAGCATCCTTCTACGCTTATCGGAAGCCCTTTTCCAAGCAGCTCGAAGGCCTCCTTTCAAGAGGCTCGTAAGCCTCCTGGGTACTTCAGAAGCCTCCTTTCAAGTGGTTATGCTGCCTTCTTCCAAGAAGCTCAGAAGCCTCCTTTCAAGAAACTCAAAAGCCTCCTTCCAAGAGGCCCCGAAGCCTCTTTCCATGAAAGGCTCGGAAGCTTCCTCGGAAGTCGCTTTCATGAGACCTAAAATAATCCTTCCAAACGTCTTGGAAGCCTCCTTACAAGAGATTTGGAAGCCTTCTTTCAAGAGGCTCGGAAGCCTTCTTTAAAGAGGCTTAGAAGCCTTCTTTAAAGAGGCAGGGAAGCCTTCTTTCAAAAGGCTCAAAAGACTTCTTTTCTAGAGGCTCAAAAACCTCCTTTCAAGATCCTTTCAAGGGGGTCGGAAGGCTCCTTTCGAGAGGTTCGGAAGCCTCTTTTCAAGAAGCTCGTATGCCTCCTTTTAAAAGGCTCGGAAGCCTCCTTTCAAAATAATTTCAAGATGCTCCGAAGCCTTTTTTCAAGCGGCTCGGAAGCCTTTTTTCAAGAGGCTCGGAAGCCTTCTTTCAAGAGGCTCGGAAGCCTTCTTTCAAGAGGCTCGGAAGCCTTCTTTCAAGAGGCTCGGAAGTTTTCTTTCAAGGGGTTCGGAAGCCTCCTTCCAAGAGGCTCGGAAGCCTTCTTCCAAGAGGCTCGGAAGCCTCCTTTCAAGAGGCTCAGAAACCTGCTTTCAAGAGGCTTGGAAGTCTACTTTCAAGAAGCTCGGAATTCTTCTTTCAAGAGTCTTGGAAGAATACTATCAAGAGGCTCAGAAGCGTACTTATTTTAAGCCTTATTTTAAGTGACTCAAAACCCGCCTTCAAAAACAAGCCTACCTACAAGAGGTTCATAAGTCTTTAATCAAGAGGCGCGGAAACCTACTTCAAAAGGATTCAAAAGCGGAAAGGAGCTACCCTTCAAAGGCCTCGGAATTATTTTTCCAAGAGGATTGGAATCCTACTTTCGAGAGGGGGTACCTCAAATAATGCAAAAGTTCGAAGGGGTACCTCTCAAGAAAAAGGTTGAGAACCGCTGATTTATAGCAAAACATAGGGGGTACCACAATTGATGTAAAAGTTCGAAGGGGTACCTCTCATTAAAAAGGTTGAGAACCGCTGGTGTAATGTTTACATACACTGAGAAAAAATGTATAGTAGAAACTACCATTTTAGGGGTAATATTAAGAACAGTACCGACGTTTTTCAACCGAAGTGCCAATTTTCTTAAAATAACTAAAATATGGTCTATCTTACGATAAAATTGGTATATTCAACCGCTTCTATGGTTATTCTTACTGAAAACGTAGTAAAATTGTGTGGTAAAATCAACTATTTTGTTTGAGTCTATGCTAAATAACAATTTTTATGGTAAAATTGAAAATAATTTCAATCAGATTTACTACATTTATGGTTTAATTAAGCGATTTGTCCCTTCGGTTGAAAAACGTCGGTACTGTTCTTAATTTTACCACAAAATTGTTATTTCTACTACAAAGTTTTTTTCAGTGTAGGCTGAGTTTCATCGAGTACTTTCAGTGATGGCTTCGAATGAAGAAATAGTGCGCCAACAAATTTTGGGCACTCACTTCGAAAACCCAAACGCTTCTCATCGATGGATCGGAAAACAGCTGGGAATCGCACATTCAACCGTATCTCATGTGATCAAAACGTTCAAGGACCGTAAGACAACCAAGCGGAAAAATGGTAGTGGCAAAAAACGTGGCACATCAAATCCGAAGAAGGCCAGGATGGTTTTGAACCAATTTAAGCGTTATCCCAACATTTCGATCAGGGATGTTGCGAAAAAGGCGAAAGTTTCAGTTTGTTTTGTGCAGAAAACAATGAAACATTATGGATTATATGTGTATAAGATCCAGAAGGCACCGAACCGGAGCGATAAACAGAACTCGGTGACCAAAACTCGTGGAAGAAAACTGTACAGGGAGTGGCTCACAAAACCGTTCTGCATTGTGATGGACGATGAGACCTACATTAAAGCCAATACCAAACAAATACCAGGACAGGAACACTACGTCGCCACCTCTAAGTTGGCCGTTCCGGAGAGTGTACGGATAAAGGAACTGTCGAAATTCGCCAAAAAAAAAAAATTGCTTGTTTGGCAAGTGATCTCCGGATGTGGCAAAATGAGTCAGCCCTTCATCATCTTTGGAACCGTCAACGGACAAATGTACAAGGACGAATGCCCCCAAAAACGACTTCTGCCCTTCTTGAGATCTCACGATGGTCCGACACTGTTTCGGCCGGATTTGGCATCTTGGAACTATGCCCGGCTTGTCTTAGACTGGTACAAAGATAATAATGTAGTTTTTGTACCAAAAGACGTCAACCCTTCAAACACTCCGGAACTTCGCCCAATTGAAAAATTTTGGGCAATCATGAAGGCAAAGCTTGTTAAAACTCCAAAACTGATAGAAAATGACTTGAACTAAAGAAAGTGATGTTGAAAGTAAGTAAGGAAGTCAGTCCTATCATTGCCCAAAATCTGATGAAAGGGGTAAAGGAAAAGGTGCGGCCATTTCCAGAAAGTTTGAAAAGAATCAGGCTCGAGGAAAATTTGTGATGACCAATTTTGTGTGTCCAAATTTCATCGAATACAGTTTTAATCGTATTTTTTACGAAAGTCCGTTTTTTATTTTGCTGAGCTGCAGAAATAAAAACGGACTGTGTATTCTTCTTTAATATTGCGAAAATTGTTTAGATACTCAAAATTACTTTCATCCTATAACTTCAGTACACCCTCAAAACCCTAGAATAAGCGCATCCCACGGCTATTATTGTCAAAGTTCGACTCCCACCGCAGCGCACCACAGAATTTTTCTAATTGTTCTCGAAAGTGAGTGAAAGGCGAAGTGATAAAACGAAAAAAGGTCACGATCGTTTATCCTCCAAAGATAACTCCATACAAAAAAGTGATGGATGATAAATGCCTCTCACCATTAACAACGTAAAGAGATTGCTAGCTTAATATTTCCAACAGACCTCAGTAAAAATTTAGAAAAAGTCGAGTTTTGCACTGCAATCAACAGCTTTCATACTGCTTAGATCTGTTGAAAAGACCATTTTGGAAAGTTTTACAGATTCAATAAATCTTCATGAATTTGGTAGAAAATTTGCCTAGAGACTTTATCCAAGATGTTAATTGAATTGGAGGAGTAGCACTTTGAATCTGTAATACTTTTCAAAAAGGTGAACAGATCTAATCGATGTGAAATCTGTTTATTGGAAATAAAAAGTCGTTTTTTTTTAATTTTTACTGTGGTCTGTTGGAAATTTTAAGCGATGAATATTTTTACGTTGTTTATGGTGAGGGGCATACTTTTCAAAATGGTGAACTGATCTGTTATTTATGGCATGTCCTTTTGTAAAATTCAGCTAGATCAGAGGCGTCACGTGATCAATTCTTCCGTTGCACCTGTGCACCGTTTGATTAAATTTAAATATTTTAGTAAAAACGCGTATAAAAGGGACCTGAAATGACACATCCAATATAAAAGATTCATTTTCAATCGTGTTTTCCATATGTTCCGTCTATCTGCTTCTAAGCAACATCCCATTTATCGAATTAAGCTCCCGACTAGAAGGTCATATCAAAATTATATCAACCTATGTTATTATGTTATACTAAATTTTTATAACAAAATTTGTTAGAAACGTGGTGCAGGATGTTGTTAAAATATCTAAATTTCTATCAAAAATCACACTACTGGAAACAAAAAACTATCAAATTTTGTTACAATTTTATCATAAAAATAACATATTTTGTTAGAAATTTATAACAGAATCAGATACAAAATATATTGCTTCTGTGCAGATGCAAATTCTTACAGTTCTGATAGGTCCCCAGATTGTGATCAACAATACGGAACTTTTGTTTTTGTCTGAACAAGAATATTTTTCGAGAACATGAAACTAACAACATTACAAATAAGGCAACCTTTGCAAATTATATCAGCGTTGTGATATCTATGTGGCTGGAAGACTTTGCTACATCTATTTTAATTGCCTACTGTTGGGCAATTCGGTGTTAAGCATTTTTCAAATCATATTATGATAAAATCCTGTTACAACATTGGAAAGATAATAGCTACTAAGAACAAAATTGTATCAAAATTAGTTATAAATATCACAATATGTTAATTTTGTGTTCAGTTTCAGTTATGCTCTTCTAGTCGGGATCCTTAAACTCAAACTAAACTAAAACCCAAACTAAACATGGGATGTTTCCAGAGAATAGAAACTTGGACGAGTCCAATGCTGAAAAAAATAAGCGAATCTGTCAAATATTTGATGAGCAGTAGCATTTTTAATTTGACTCTCTGCACTTGGGCCTATACGGGTTAACCAGGTTTTTTTTTAAAATAATTATCAATGATAATAAATTGAAAAACAATATGCTCAGAAGACTATACAGAAATGGTCTTCCTAGACCGAATGTTTGAAAAAAAAAACATAAAATAATAAATATACGGCTGATATATTAACGTTTAAGTTGTATCATATTTTCGTTACGCTCTTTGACAGCACTTGACACAGACGTGGTCCTGCGTCAAAATGGATCGGTTTCACTCATGTTCCTTCTCCTCTTTTTCTATGTGTATTTTGAAAAACTTTAATAATCGTATGCGATTGATTATTTTTTCACAGCAGAATCCTTTTGAACACATTTTTCGTTTAGTGGAAGCTGTATGATAAATTTCATAGCTGTTTCGGTGCATAATTAGTCACACCACAAACTAAGATGTCATAACACACCTGATGGTTGCATCATTGCTAAATCATTCTCGATAGACTAACGACTTCAGACTAAACTGATTGAAGTACATGCTTATCTGTAATACGTGATTGTCAATGATTTATTACGTGAGTAAATTTTAAATGCCACTATGAAATCTTTCAAATCAAATCTTTATAAGCCCATATAAAATCACACGGAACAAGATAACAATCCCAACCGAAACATCCAACCATTTAATGAAGGTACATCGCGTCAACCGATCATCGCCATCGCGTGACAGTCCATCAACAATGTTTGATAGTGCTCAAATCAAGAATTTTGCTTTTCGAGTTGGGGAGAACAGCGCATAACACACCCACGGGGCAAAATGGCCTTACTCATATAATATTTTTACGGATATATTTGAACGAATATAACCATAACAATTTAATATTAGTTCATTATTGAGCTGCAATGGAAAAAGAATCATTTCACATTCACACAAAGTTAACGATTTGCGATTCTTCTACCTCACCTGTTCACCCGTTTCGTTCAATCCATTGATAAAAAAACAACCATGCGTTCACCATTGTTTTACATGCAATTGAGTAATTTTACACCACCATTGAAATGTAGCTGGTTTTATAAATTTTGCATCTACACGTTGGAACGATTCGGCATTCTTGTTTATATTGGTGAAAATATCGAAAAAACTTAAGAGTTGCATTTTGGACTGTTCTCCCCTACACCGCTCAAAGGTTTTTCGGTGAAAATGGATGCTGTTAAACTGTGCTGTGGGATCCGTTACGTGTTGGTGGAGGTCACGTAATCCCATCCTGCCACCCCAGTACGGTTGAGTGGGAAGGGTGGCTTACCAATGCGTGCAATGAATAAAGAACGGCTTCTAAGCCAGCAGGGCTCGTATGACGATTCTGGGAAATGATGTCGCCACCTCACCACACCGGTCGGCGTCATCGTTCTCAGACCGCTGAAAGTGGGAAAATACTCAACTGACGAGGGTGGAGTGGCTTTCACCGTGGTCGTGGGTGAGGAAAGGAATCCATTCTCGAAAAATGACGGCAATGAATATCCTTTTTCATCAGATTATGCTGGTGGACTCGAGTCGTTTAGTGATTTATAGTTTTTATTCATGAATGAGTGTACATTAGCGTTAAGGTATAATTTACTAAGATGATTTCATAGATAAGCCATCATTAGGGGTTTTATTTTCTTACGATAATAATAAGCTTCTTCTCGGAATGGGACGCACAAAGCAGAAAAGTAGGTGTGAAATACTGAACCAGTTATGGATTGTGCGGAGAGTCATTCATTCATTCATTCGTGTAGGGATTCACACTTGCAACGTTATAGATAACTGTGAAAAGTGGATCTGGGATTTACACATCCATGTCAGGAAACATGATTCATATTGTGCGGGGTAGACTGACAACACGTTTCCATCGGGATATTCCAGAGGTTCTAGAAGTGATCAATATGATCAATTACATCTTATATTCATTCTCCAATATTTTTTGTCGCTAAATTCCAACAGATTGGAAGAGTTATGATCCGTTTCGATTTAAAAGCTATATTCTGATTGATATTTGTTTTTAGATGTTAACCCAATCACATGTGGTAGATGTATGAACACTTCAAGCATAACCAGTTCAGAGTTCTGATTCCCCTTCCCCAAAATCAATCACTCACCCTTATTATTGTTGCTATCGCTGTTCCCCATGGAACCACCATTTTTGCAGGTGCACTTCATTGGTGTTGCCGCTTCGTTTCCGTTCAAATGGTGTCCATTAGTGCCATTCGTCGTCGACGATGAGTATCCATTTCCGTTACTAACTCCGTTGGTGGCGGGCCCACTTCCATTCACGTGAACCTCTTGCATGGCACTGGCATTTGGCATGATTGAGCCGGCTTTGCTGCGTTCTTTGTTATCCCACACAAAATCACTTCGGACTACACACTTGACACCTTCTGCGTACTGACAGGTACCTAAAAGCCGGTATTGCTGCCACTCTTGATCCCTTATATTGTTGACAATCGGGAATTCGAAACGAGTATGCAAACGGCACTTCACCTACTTTGTGTTAAAAACTTTCCGCCTCGTTCCCCACCGACTTCTGCGCGAAATTTTCCACTGATTGTACCCTGCAGAATTTAAACTTTCTCGGAACTGCACCGTAATATTCCAGTTAAATGGAATTTGTAGTTCACTCAATTGAAAAACCACATCGACCTGTTACGAGTTTCAGCGCGGACGACACACCACACGATAAACAAACGCACTCGCACTCGAGTTGGCGCAAGTGTTTGAAGCTTGAAAAACCGCGCAGCGAACCGGAGACAGAGAGAGAGACGGAGGGCGACCTGTTCGGACAAACGCACGGTTTGAACTGAAGTTCACTGTCTGGGGTTCGCGACAAGCTAAGGTTCCAGGATCTCCCGACAGTGTAGCGACGACGCCGACCGACGTCCGTCGATGCATGTGCGAAATCGTCGCGGCCGTCTGTGCGGGGAGCGCGCGATGATTAATTGTGGCGATCGCGATTGGAAGCCGCGCTCGCAGAAACAGAAGCTGACTGTTGTATACCGCACAGGTGTTTGCTTGCTTCCTAATGGTCTGGCCAGCGACAACGTTGTATGCGTTGTTGAGCTTCGGTATGAAGACTGATTGATTTACCAGCCCGCCAACATCTGTTCAGACCAATCCGATTAAGTCAGAGTTTAGTGTGGCATACCTCTGTGGGGATCGATGAAGTGAAGGTTTCTCGGCTTGCAAAAATGATCTGCATTTGTTTCCTCAAAGCGAACGTAATGCAAAGTTGAACTCAATGAATGGTGTTGTTGATGTTGCAACCTAGTCTGTGTGAAGTTTAGGAGCCGTGACTCGGCAGTTTCCAAAATCTAGTACTGCATTTCATATGAATCATAATGACTGTATTTGGGGGAGCTAATTAAACATTAGTTAGACTACCTTTCCATGTTCATCTTCCCTTTCTTCCTAATTTTTCATGTTATAGGAGTAGGAATCTATTGTATGTTTGCTCCAGCTGTGAATAGGATGCTTCTTTCGCATCGTTTGGGTCTTTCTTCGTATGGAGGCTCGGTAACGATTCCAGAGATGTCGGAGTTATGGGGATGCAGTTCGTCTTAGATTATCTTATCGCAACCTCCGAAGCTGAGTGATTTTCAGTTCCATTTCCCAGGCTTCCAATTACACCCGATTCTGTTTTTACACGGATTTTTTTACACGGCCGTGTAAAAAAAATCCCATACAAAATGTTTGCAAAGTTGCTCCATTTTGCATGATTCGTCGAGAAATCATAAAACTTTTTTACACGGATTTTCAAATTTTGAACTGAAAACTTTTATTACACGGAACGCATCCCCGGTGTAAAAAAAAATCGGGTGTATAATCCTTTCTCCGAAGCGTAGGTCAAAGCCTATTGTTTCGAGTCGTTTTAACTCTTATGTCGTTCGTAATGATTGATTACTCACACCATCCATAGATTGACAATAAAATACTTATTTGAAGGATTAAGATACAATTTAACTCAAGGTTCAATTTCATTTCTACTTTTAACATATGGAACAAATGTGCATAGAACGATTATCGAGAAAAAAGTGACAAACGGATTGACATTATATTCCAAACTAGACATCTCATCTATGGACAAACAGGCAACCTGCCGGAAATCACTGCAACATTCACTTTTTCCGCAATCTATCGAGTAAGGATACCGCGATAATCGCACAGTCATTTAAAAGTTCTCTCTATTATCTTTCACCTTCCCATTCTCAAGATTTTTGCAGTGTCACGTTCAATGCTAACTCTCCATTTATAACAACAACCAGTCAACAACGCTGCCACATCAACCCTACATTCGTATCAATTGAACAAAGTTCTGCCTCAACCGCTATGACATCGTTTGGTGAAGTGCAACGTTTAGATTTAGCATCAGGAAATGCTGATCCGCATGACTTGGGCATATTTGGCCTATTTTAGCCGGAATCAATATTTGCGTTTTGTATGAAACCGGTGCGCGGTACTGCGGTTAAGCCTCCATTGAGTTCCACCTTGGGCGGACAAACGGCCATATAATTAAGACAAATTTAAAGCTGCTTATGCCTGCGTGAAGTATTTACTCCATCAATCGATAAATCTGAATGCCGATCCACTGACCTAGTTACGGTTTGTAGAATTACAAGCTGAGTAAATTATTGACTATTCACTAACATGTTGTAAACCACTAGTGTTCATTTTCTACATTTTTATACGAATCGTAATCAAAAATATTCCAACCCACAATTCTTAACTCTCTTGTGTATTAGATTACAATTCAAATTAATTTGAACTATTAGATTACTTTTCCAAAAAGTATTAACCAATCAATCAATCAATCAATCAATGAGGTGTGAGAAAACCAATCGGCTGAGTGCTGAGTCATTAGGCGGTCGCGATGTTCGACATTTTGCGCGTAATTACAAGCTATTCAGTCAACGGGTAAATACCAGCCAATAAACCCTCAAGCTTTGCTGTATGACGGATCTTAGAAGCATGTCATTGCAAACTTCTGGGAGTTGGAACAATGCGTCTGATGCAATAGTTGGGTAATGTTAGGCCATCGTCATACCGTGTTTATGTTGGCTAGCTAAATTATATAAATACCAATATAGCCAAAACAATACGATAGTTTCCTTTTATAAGCCATATCCGGGATTAAATTCCATTTAATCATTAGATGCTGAAGTATTAGATTGCTAATGGCGCTGCATGTTTTGTTCAAGGCGGTACTTGATATGTCAAAATGTTTCATACTTGAGAACAAACAATCCAGAACAATAAATTTGGCCTTCCAGATATCGGTTACTATATTCAATAAGCAGATGAAAGGCTGTTTTCATTTGCATATTTGAAATTGAAACAGTTTAATGCAACATGGTATTGGAAACGACTGGAAATAGTTTTTATGTAGAAATTTTGGCTATCTCAGTCTTTAAAACCATTAAACGATTAGCGTTTTACTCTGCCCGACGTTTCGGCCATTGGATGTGGCCTTTTTCTAGGGATTTTTTTCCCTTGAAAAAGGCCGCATCCAATGGCCGAAACGTCGGGCAGAGTAAAACGCTAATCGTTTAATGGTTTTGAAGACTGAGATAGCCAAAATTTCTACATACGTTTAATGCAACCATTGTGTTAAAATCAAACAATTCTGTATTAGATGGTATTTGTTACATTCAGTACCACTGGTGGAGCCAGCTATTACACTAGCCAACAAAATTAATTTTTTTTCGCTCCCTTCAACCATTTTCAATGTACTCAATAGATTTTTTTACGCTGAATTCAGGTACGTATTCAGATTTTCTGTAACACGTCTAGTTTTTTAGATAAACGCATTTTAATTCACGAAAGTACGTATTTTCATAGAAATTTGGTTTCTCTCCTCTCCACTGCAAAGCTGAATTTCGGCTCCTCACTTTTAGAATAAAGTTTGAATTTTGTAGAATGGGCCTTGAAGAATGCATGTGGGTTGTTGGATTTCATTTGGCACGTTCATTTGTTGTGAAAAACGGAATTTCATTCACAAAAGTACGTCTTTTCATAGAAATTTGGTTTCTCTCCTCTGCAAAGCTAAATTTCGATCCCTCACTTTCAGAATAAAGTTTGAATTTTGTAGAAAGGGCCTTGTAGAATGCATGTGGGTTGTTGGATTTCATTTGGCACGTTCATTTGTTGTGAAAAACGGAATTTCATTCACAAAAGTACGTCTTTTCAAAGAATGAAATGAAAAATGAAAAACATTCACAAAAGGACGTCTTTTCATAGAAAATTGGTTTCTCTCCTCTGCAAAGCTGAATTTCGGCTCCTCACTTTGGGAATAAAGTTTGAATTTTGTAGAATAGGCCTTGCAGAATGCATAGGTTAGATGACATTTGGCGCATTGATTTGTTGTGAAAAACGGATTTTTTGGCTTCACAAATTAGAGAAGCCGAATTTCTATGAAAATACGTACTTTTGTTAATTAAATTCCGTTTTTCACAACAAATGTACGTGCCAAATAAAATCCAACAATCCACATGCATTCTACAAGGCCCATTCTACAAAATTCAAACTTTATTCTAAAAGTGAGGAGCCGAAATTCAGCTTTGCAGAGGAGAGAAAGCAAATTCCTATGAAAATACGTACTTTTGTGAATTCAATTCCGTTTTTCACAACAAACGAACGAGCCAAATGAAATCCAACAACCCAAATGCATTCCACAAGGCCCATTCTACAAAATTCAAACTTTGTTCTAAAAGTGGGGAGCCGAAATTCAGCTTTGCAGAGGAGAGAACCCAATTTCTATGAAAATACGTACTTTCGTGAATTAAATTCCGTTTTTCACAACAAATGAACGTGCCAAATGAAATCCAACAAGCCACATGCATTTTACAAGCCCCATTCTACATAATTCAAACTTTATTTTGAAAGTGAGGAGCCGATATTCCGTTTTGCAGAGGAGAGAAAGCAACTTCCCATGAAAATACGTACTTTTGTGAATTCAATTCCGTTTTTCACAACAATTGAATGTGTCAAATGAAATCCAACAACCCACATGCATTCTACAAGACCCATTTCACCAAATTCAAACTTTATTCTAAAAGTGAGGAGCCGAAATTCAGCTTTGCAGAGGAGAGAAACCAAATTTCTATGAAAAGACGTACTTTTGTGAATTAAATTTCGTTTTTCACAACAAATGTACGTTCCAAATGAAATCCAACAACCCACATGTGTTCTACAAGGCCCATTCTACAAAATTCAAACTTTATTCTGAAAGTGAGGAGCCGAAATTCCGTTTTGCAGAGGAGAGAGAGCAAATTCCTATGAAAATACGTACTTTTGTGAAATAAATTCCGTTTTTCACAACAAATGAACGTGTCAAATAAGATTCAACAACTTACTTAGATCTTGTACGATTTCTTCTATATAATTCAAACCTCTTTCTCAAAGCTATAAACCGAAAACCTGCTTTACAGAACAGAGAAACCATATATCCATAAGAATACGTAGTTTTGTGAATTTAAACCCGTTTTTCTCAAAAACTGGACGTGTTACAAAAAATCTGAATACATGACTGAATTCAGCGAAGAAAAATCTTTCAAGTACACTGAGAATGGTTGAAAGGAGTAAAACACTGTTGACTAGTGTTATTTTTGCTGGGGCACCACTAAGCGCAAGAACAATAACCTTCGAGAACAATGGTGTGATTGCATCGCGTGGTGCCCCAACTCTGTCTCCGCTAATGTTCAGGACCTATATAAAAAAACATTTTTTTGACTAGTACCTAGCAGATATGTATGTATATGTTAAGATTGTATTCAGAATTGTAAGATTTGTTTTTTGTGTGTATGGTTTATTCATGTTCATCACAATAGCTGTTCGGCCACATTGAGAGTTGACGTAAAGTCAATTTCAACTTCTCTCCATGAACAGCCTAGATAGCCGTGTGGTGTCGGCAGCTGGTTATCTGGCTAAGAATAACATTACGGATTGCCTGTTCCAGTGGTAAAAGTCCACCATACAGGTGACCCCTAATTCTCGGTGTGATGCGGCTTTATGCTTACCGTGCCTACGAATGAATGGTTAGGGGGGGGTCTAATAAGAACCTAACCGCAAACGGAGCCTGTGAAGCACCAGGGCCCCCTTCACAGTATTGAGCCCTCGCTGCGCTAACCGGAGCTATGGCGTAGTTGATTTTTTACTTCTCAGAGATAATCGGCTACTTTTATTCAATCTCAATGTGAGGTTAAACAAGAGTGGGGCTATGAATATGTGTTTTACTTAGTTTTCAATCAGTTGTCACCTATATATGGATTAAGCATTAAGCGTTTTTCACAGTGTACTCTGTGTCTCGTCTTTGACGTTCGGCTTTGGCTACTCTTGTTCAATCTCAACGTGAGTGTGGGGTTATGAATATGTGTTTTACTTAGTTTTCAACAAACTTTCACCTATATTGATTCACATTATGCGTTTTTTTTACAATGTACTTTGTGTTTGTCACCTATATGGATTCGCATTATGCGTTTTTCACAGTGCACTCTGTTTCGTCTTTGACGTTCGTCCATTATTGTTACGTCCTCAGTGTTTTTGTGACAGCTCTCTTTAGCACCTAGCTGAATGCGTGTGAGTCTACATAATTGGCTTTCCTATAAATGGTATATCACATGTATTTGCATTGTGTTACTTATCCACATTGCGTTACATTGCGTTTTACAAAATGCATCGTATGTATGTATTATTGATTGTATCCTCCTTCTCTAGAAACCTTTCCCCTTTTCACTTCCTTTTCCGTTAGGTGAATGATGAGAAAGGCCAGTGAAGGCGATGGCACAAATCTCCCAAATTGAGGGGAACGTGCCTCCTGAGCTGACGTTCTGATACCTGATACCTGATGGTTTAATCATGTTCATCACAATAGCTGTATGGGATAACAGCGCCTCTAGCGATCTAATACTTCAACTTCTACTATTGATGATTGACATTATAACTTGTTTGATAATTGAACCTAAAAGTTTTGCGAATATCTCTATTTTTGTTAATATCAAAACCGAAATTCGGCATGATTTAGGATTTCAAGTACACATTTCGTATCGATTGGCACGTTATGTACGGACAGGTTCGAAGAAAAGAAATGGGTGGTATGCAATGAATAAAGTTTGGACAAGGTCTCTACAACACCGCAAAATAGTGAACGATGTACAAACGGCCTCAGCCTACCGTAACCCCTTACCACCGTCTTTCCTGGGTGGACGGACCTTTCCAGGCCATCAAAATCTGCGCGACAGACACCTTAAAGGTGAACAGGGATGGGCTCTTCCCAACCTGCTAAAAATGTGTCTCCCGGATAAACCAGGTCCCTTATCTTCCTTGCCTCGATCCCCCCGGGACCACGGGATGCTGCGACTACTTCGGGAGTGGGGGGGGGCTGTGCTCATGCACTTCTTCTAAAATTCCGGCCCCTAGCTTAGGCTAGTTCTGAGATCCACTACTACGTTGTCTCGATCCCTCGGCGGTTGTGCCATAAACTTCCTCACTCGAATCCTCCTGACTTCCCCCGGCGTCGAGGGTGGTCCACCAGTTCCGGTGAAGGAAACTTCCGCACTGATGGTGCCCCGACTACCGGCGGCTATCGCAGGGGACGCTTTCGCGCATTGCGCCGTCTTCGTCTTCGGGTTGCAGAGGTGGTCCGACAGTTCCGGTGGTGGATGACGTCCGCACTGGCGGTGCCCTACATACCCGAAGCACTTCCTTCTTCTTCTTTCTTCAGAAGGTTGGCGGTTCGAGTGCCGAGGTCAGTCCAATGATTCCGGTTGGCAGAAGACTTCCGGTTCGCTGGCGCCCCGACGACCCGAGACCAAACACTGCTCACTGTGCTGGATTTCCCTCCAAACCGACGCTTATTTGCTGGTCCCTTCTCCATCGACGCTGCAGCTCTGACAGTATTTGCGTCACGACTCTGCTTACTGCATTCCACGTACCTTCATCGCGACACATTCGCTCTGCGATGTTGTCCGCCCTTATGGCAGGCATTCCTCTACGTACTTCCGCAAACCTTGTGCAATCGAATACCACGTGCTCTGGAGTCTCCTCTATGTTGATACACGCCGGGCAGAATGGCGATGACGCATGGCCACACCGATGCAGATAGTGGCGGAAACAGCCATGTCCGGAAAGGAACTGTGTGAGGTAAAAGTTCACCTCTCCATGCTCCCTATACACCCACGTCGACACATTGGGGATGAGCCGGTGGGTCCACCTTCCATTATCCGCATTGTCTCACTCCTGCTGCCACTTCACCATAGAGTCCAGTTTCACCGTCTTCCTCACATTTCTGGTATCTCTCCATTGGTAACACTCGATATCCTCTGCTAGGGTTATGCAGATTGGAATCATCCCTGCGATAACGCAAACTGCCTCCGAGGAAATGGTTCGGTACGCACTCGCGACTCGAATGGCCATTAGGCGAAACACGCTGTTCAACTTTCTGTGGTTACGTTTCGTCTTGAGCGCAGCTCGCCAGGCTGGAGCTCCGTACCTCAGTATCGAGGATGCTACTGCTGCCAGAAGACGTCTACTGCTGCTTTTAGGACCACCCACGTTCGGCATGATCCTTGCAAACGCACTGACCATTTTAGACGCCTTTTCGCAGGTATAGTCCACATGGGTGTTGAAATTCAACCGGTCGTCGATCATCACCCGAGCAGCACAAGTCAGACATAAATGGTTGCAGCAACTTGATTGTGACCAAATCTGGTCACATATGAGTTGCAGTAACCTACGTAGTACCTGTGTGCTGCTAGGGCACTCCTAGATGCCTCAAAGCCCGCGATATGTTGTGCCCTCCTATGGTAATCTGGATCCGTTGGATCTCGCGGCAGTTGCTAACCAGCATCACTTCTGTTTTGTGGTGAGCAAGCTGCAGTTTGACTCCGTTCATCCAGTTTTCAACTGCGTCGGTCGTCTCCGCCACCAGAATATCTACCTCTTCCAGTGACTCTCCGGTTATCGTTAGAACGACATCATCAGCGAATCCGAAGATCTTCACGCCTTTGGGCAACTTCAGTTTTAGAACTCCGTTATACATAATGTTCCACAGCGTTGGGCCTAGTATGGAACCTTGCGGAACACCTGAATCGACTTCTGCCCCGAATTCGTTTCGTAAACCAGGGGTGACATTGCGCATCTCGAATCGAATCACTCGATTCGTACGTTTTTGCATTCGTTTCGAAAAAATTGCGGCATTATGTATTTCGTTCGACTTCATTCAGTCGCAGTACAAGATTTCGAATGGTGGTGTACTGTCAAACAAAATGTAAACAGAGAGAATAAGAGATAGCACTGTCTCCGTGTTTAGTATGCCGCCCGCTGGAGAGACAACCTCTAGCGCATGACGAATGTGAGTAATCAGAGAGAATAAGAGATAATTACATCTGTGTGTAGCATGTTGCCTGTTGGAAAGGCATCCTTCAGGGCATGAATTGGCAGTTAATTTATCAATAAGTAATGACTAATGACTCAATGACTATAAAGAGCAAGATTATTTATTGAGCAGTTGCAACCGATTTAAACATTATGCCGATACGATATGTTTTGTAAATTGAGATATTGTTTCGACACAAACTATAAGTTTTATGTTTATTCGAGTTTATGCCACAGATCCAATTTTGAGCTAAATAATTTAATGCTAATGAAGGATTCGATGATAAATTGCTTTGATGTTTCCATGTGTTTTACTTAAATGCACTTGGGTCATCTCTTGCACGTTTTATTTATTTAACGCAACTATTTTTACGTAGATTTTCCCCATAGCTTTTTCACGCGGTTTATCGAAAGCGTCAAGAAATACGTTAAAATGGTAAAAAACGATTTTAGTTGAAGTCTTTTTTACGCGGATTTTGGGATAATTAGAGATTGTATATTGTCTGGAAACTATAAAAGTAGGTATACTAATGACATTCTTTCCTTTAAAATACAATAATGAAACATTTATTCTCTTCCCGTAGAGAAATAATATTAAATATAATTAAAAACTTTCAGCAAGAAATGACTCTCGAACAACATTCGAAAGCTATAAAGGTGACGAGTGTTTTCCATTCGACTTGAGTCGTTTTCCAGTGTGCTATCGAGTATCCATAATGCCAAAACATCTCACTATTCTTGTACCTCTTCGAACGATAATTCGTTTTCGAGATCGAATCGAAAGTTGTAATGCCAAACATGCTCGATTCGATGGAATTTCGTTCGAATCGAGATGCGCAATGCCACCCCAGGATCCGGTTCTGAAAGTAACTTTCAAGGATTCTACACAAGTAGTCAGGAACCCGCATACCGTGCAGCGCTGCGGCGATAGCCTCCCAGCTGGCACTGTTAAAAACATTTTTAACGTCAATCGTAACTACAGCGCAGAATCGATTGCCACGCCTCTTTTTCTTGGCCGCTATCTCTGAAACTTCAATGACCGTTCTGATTGCATCCACCGTCGATCTGCCTTTTCGGAATCCGAACTGCATTTCCGATAAGCCGGTCTCGCCCTCAGTGAACTGCGTCAGCCGATTAAGGATAATCCTTTCCAGAAGCTTCCCCAGTGTATCCAGCAGGTATATGGGCCTATACGAAGCTGGATTCCCCGGCGGTTTCCCTGGTTTCGGCAGCAGCACTAGTTTCTGGATCTTCCACCTATCCGGAAAGTTACCATCTGCTAGGCATTTCTGCAGCACCATCCTGAACAAATCTGGAAACGCCAGTATCGCAGTTTTTAGAGTCACGTTTGGAATTCCATCCGGACCCGGAGCTTTCTTCATCTTCAGACCTTTCGCCACTGATGACAGCTTGTCATTAAAGACTTGCATACCCGCAATGGTTACTCCGGCTTCATCTGCGTACGGCGTAGGCGGCCACATCGTAGAATCATGCTGCGGGAAGAAACCGTCAACGATGATCTTCAGCTTGTCCGGACACATTTCCGCTGGCGTCGCTGGATCCCTGATCCTCGCTGTTACGACCCGATAAGCGTTGCCCCAAGGATCAGCGTCAGCTTCTCGGCACAACTCCTTGAAGCAGTTGGATTGGCTGACTTTAATCTCCCGTTTGAAGGCCGATCTAGCTTCACGGAAGATTATCTTACGCTCCTCTCTGACTGTTTCAGACCTTGCTCTCTGAAAGCGTCTTCTGGCTCTGAGACACGCAGCACGAAGACTAGCAAGAGTTTCGTTCCACCAGTAATTTAGCCGCCGGCTTTTCCTTGGCTCCAGTCTCCTTGGCATCGTCGCATCGCATGCCCTCGCAAGAGTTTCTGTCAGCTCGTCTGCATCGAAATTTGTAGCGCCGCTGTCTGCTCGGAGTGCTTCGATAAACAGATCTTTGTCGAAGTCCTTCGCCTTCCATTTTCGCCCTAATCTCTCACCGTACCGTCGGCATTCGTATTCCAACACTATACCGGATCGCCTGATGATCAGGTATGTGTATAGTCCTTACTAACTTTCCAGTTCATGTTCCTCACCAGCGACGGACTGCAGAACGTGACGTTGATGATGGACTCCCTGCCATCTCCGCGAAATGTACTAACGGTACCACACTTTATGGAACTTTGCATTATCCGATTTACTTGCAACAAGTTGAATTGGAAAAAAGAAAATTGGCCCGATCGGAACTAATTTTATTTGCCAATTATCTAATACATGCATTCATCTCTTAGACTAGGTGTTCCGTGTTCTCTTAACACTATCATCCTTATTTGCTGTTATATTTTTAGTTATTATTAATACATTTCAATTGCCTCTGGCAGTTAGAATTTTTCCTCTGGTTGAATTGAACCATGTAGGAATTACAATGTTTTCAACTTAAACTAAACTTAAACTATTTTATACTAAGGGTACAAGGAGTTAATCGTTGCAATAGAAGATTGCAACGATTTTTGTCTACAATTGGAAATTATTTTGTTGGACATTTGTTGAAGTTCATTGATTCATAGTTCATTGATACTATACCACGGAGGCAACTTCAGAATCATTTTCAGAATTTTATTTTGAATCCTCTGAAGTGCCTTCTTTCTGGTATTGCAGCAACTAGTCCATATTGGCACAGCATACAACATGGCAGGTCTAAAAATTTGATTGTAAATCAAAAGTTTGTTCTTAAGACAAAGTTTTGATTTCCTGTTTATAAGTGGATATAGACACTTAATATATTTGTTACATTTGGCTTGAAGGCGTTCAATGTGATTTTTAAAAGTTAATTTTTGATCTAGCAGAAGTCCTAAATATTTAGCTTCGCTAGACCAATTAATTGGAACCCCATTCATAGTGACAATATGTCTGCTAGAAGGTTTCAAATAAGAAGCTCTCGGATAATGTGGGAAAATTATAAGCTGAGTTTTGGAAGCATTCGGGGAAATTTTCCATTTTTGCAAGTAAGTGGAGAAAATATCCAAACTTTTTTGCAATCTACTACAAATGACACGAAGGCTGAAAGTCCCGTGTCATTTGCAAACAAAGATTTTTGACACGCTGGTGGTAAATCAGGTAAGTCAGAAGTAAAAATGTTATACAAAATGGGCCCCAGTATGCTGCCTTGGGGAACATCTGCTCTTACAGGTAATCTATCAGATTTAGTATTCTGATAGTTTACCTGCAGCGAGCGATCTGATAAATAATTTTGGATCAGTTTAATGATGTACAGAGGAAAATTAAAATTCATCAATTTTACAATCAAACCTTCATGCCAAACACTGTCAAATGCTTTCTCTATATCAAGAAGAGCAACTCCAGTCGAATATCCTTCAGATTTGTTGAGCCGAATTAAGTTCGTAACTCTTAATAACTGATGAGTGGTTGAATGCCCATGGCGAAAACCAAATTGCTCATCAGCAAAAATAGAATTGTCATTAATATGAACCATCTTTTCAAACAGTTTGCTTATTGAAGAAAGCAAACTGATTGGGCGATAACTAGAAGCCTCAGCTGGATTTTTGTCAGGTTTCAAAATTGGAACAACTTTGGCGTTTTTCCATTTATCTGGGAAGTATGCCAATTGAAAACATTTGTTAAATAAATTAACCAAAAAGGATAAAGAGCTCTCAGGAAGTTTTTTGATAAGTATGTAGAAAATACCATCATCACCCGGGGCTTTCATATTTTTAAATTTTCTAGTAATAGATCTCACTTCATCCAAATTGGTTCCCAACGAAGGGTCAAAACCCAGATTAATCCACCTAGCGGTGATGGTGCCTTTCTCGACCTTCGTAAAATGTGTGTGCTTGAAAATAGATGAGCTAGTAGCTAGGAGTAAAAAAGACAAATTTCTTTGTCCGTTCTATGAAAATCAGATTATTTATGGCCAGTGTTGGTAAAATCACTCATAAATCTCAATCAACGAGCGCTCCCGTGCGAACGAAATCGTCTGCGATTTTAAAGAAATGCATCACGCTTGAATTTTTCATGCAAAAGCGCATCATTTCACTCATTTGCCAAAAAATCATTTTGGTTTATAAAGGCATTTGAAATTAATTTGGGGGCAATTTATTGCTTATACATAAAAGAGTGTCTAATATGTTATGCGGCAAACGTCAATTCACCGTTTTTAACGAAGGAGAACAAAAGAAAACCTACGATGATTCAAATGGATGATTCAACTCATCCATGAGTTTTTAGATGCTGAGTTGGGTGCGTTTTAACTCACGCTTGATTTGCGATTGTCGCGAGACCTCGGTTCGGTTTTCAGCTTGATCTACATACAATATGCTAATAAGAATTTCGACATTTTTGTTTCCTTTTCCAATCTTTTTGACGTACATACCCCTGTTTTATTTCACCCAGTCATATATTTTAAGGATATCACTTTTGGATGTTAGTTGAACTGAAGCTCCGACTACACAAAAAGAAAACGAAAATGTAATTCCCATCAAGCGAGCTGAGGGCAATATTTGTTATGATATAAATCTCATGACCGTCTTTCTGCCAAACTCCCGTATGAAGAGGGAGGGAAGTGTATCAGTGTGGAAGCATCCGATAGTTCGTTTTCGGAAAGAAATTATAGCCTTTCGGTACAACTTTGTTGCACAAGAAAGGCAAGAAGTATTTTAGCCATAATTTCTAAGGTAATAGTCCAAACTGGCCAACTTTCAATAGAAAATAATAGAACAGAATTCCGCGTCTGATGCAATTTGTTGTGAGTAAATCGGTTGAGGGTAAGTCCATTAAAAGTCAGCTAGACTTTTTTACTCGCTTTTTTATAACACATAGTATATTTTGGCCATAATTTCTGTGCCCATGGTCCGATCTTCCAAATTTTCAATAGAAAACAATACGACAAGATTCCGCGTCGTATGAAACTTGTTTGAATTAAATCGGTTGAGGATAAGTTCCAAAAAAGTGAGCTAAACTTTTCGCACTTTTGATGCGCGCACACACACACAGAGACATCATCTCAGTTCGTCGAGCTGAATCGATTTGTATACAACACTATGCTGCCGCTAACCGCAAGTCGAGCACATCTGTATATGGGGCTCCATATACAGATGTGCTCGACTTGCGGTTAGCGGCAGTATGGGTCTCCAGGCCTTCTGTAAAAGTTTGGTTTTGGAGCGAACATACAGCCTTTTCGTATAAAAAGGCAAAAATGGTGTTTCGGCCATAACTTCCGATCCCATAGTCCGATCCAACAAATTTTCAATAAGAAACAATGGGACAGGATTCTGCGTCGAATGCAACTTGTTGTGAGCAAATCGATTGAGGATAAGTGCCGGGAAATTAGTGACATTTTTTACGGGATTTTTTCGTATGAATTTGTATTTTGGCCATAACTTCTGATCCCATAGTTCGATCTGGCCAATTTCAAATAGGAAACAATGGGACAGGATTCTGCATCGAATGCAACTTGTTGCGAGCAAATCGGTTGAGAATAAGTTCCCGAAAAATGAGTGACATTTTTTACGCGATTTTTTCGTTTGAATTTGTATTTTGGCCATAACTTCTGATCCCATAGTCCGATCTGACCAATTTCAAATAGAAAACAATGGGACAGGATTTTGCGTCGAATGCAACTTGTTGCGAGCAAATCGGTTGAGGATAAGTGCTCGGAAAATGAGTGACATTTTTTACGCGATTTTTTCGTATGAATTTGTATTTTGACCATAACTTCTGACCCCATAGTCCGATCTGACCAATTTCAAATAGGACAGGATTCTTCGTCGAATGCAACTTGTTGCGAGCAAATCGGTTGAGGATAAGTGCCCGAAAAATGAGTGACATTTTTACGCGATTTTTTCGTATGAATTTGTATTTTGGCCATAACTTCTGATCCCATAGTTCGATCTGACCAATTTCAAATAGGACAGGATTCTGCGTCGAATGCAACTTGTTGAGAGCAAATCGGTTGAGGATAAGTGCCCGAAAAATAAGTGACATTTTTTACGCGATTTTTTCGTATGAATTTGTATTTTGGCCATAACTTCTGATCCCATAGTCCGATCTGGCCAATTTCAAATAGGAAACAATGGGACAGAATTCTGCATCGAATGCAACTTGTTGCGAGCAAATCGGTTGAGAATAAGTTCCCGAAAAATGAGTGACATTTTTTACGCGATTTTTTCGTATGAATTTGTATTTTGACCATAACTTCTGATCCCATAGTCCGATCTGACCAATTTCAAATAGGACAGGATTCTGCGTCGAATGCAACTTGTTGAGAGCAAATCGGTTGAGGATAAGTGCCCGAAAAATAAGTGACATTTTTTACGCGATTTTTTCGTATGAATTTGTATTTTGGCCATAACTTCTGATCCCATAGTCCGATCTGGCCAATTTCAAATAGGAAACAATGGGACAGAATTCTGCGTCGAATGCAACTTGTTGCGAGCAAATCGGTTGAGGATAAGTGCCCGAAAAATGAGTGACATTTTTTACGCGATTTTTTCGTATGAATTTGTATTTTGGCCATAACTCTCGATCCCATAGTCCGATCTGGCCAATTTCAAATAAGAAACAATGGGACAGAATTCTGCGTCGAATGCAACTTGTTGCGAGCAAATCGGTTGAGAATAAGTTCCCGAAAAATGAGTGACATTTTTTACGCGATTTTTTCGTATGAATTTGTATTTTGACCATAACTTCTGATCCCATAGTCCGATTCTGACAATGGGACAGGATTCTGCGTCGAATGCAACTTGTTGCGAGCAAATCTGTTGAGGATAAGTGCCCGAAAAATGAGTGACATTTTTTACGCGATTTTTTGTATGAATTTGTATTTTGGCCATAACTTCTGATCCCATAGTCCGATCTGGCCAATTTCAAATAGGAAATAATGGGACAGGATTCTGCGTCGAATGCAACTTGTTGCAAGCAAATCGGTTGAGGATAAGTGCCCGAAAAATGAGTGACATTTTTTACGCGATTTTTTCGTATGAATTTGTATTTTGGCCATAACTTCTGATCCCATAGTCCGATCTGGCCAATTTCAAATAGGAAACAATGAGACAGGATTCTGCGTTGAATGCAACTTGTTGTGAGCAAATCGGTTGAGGATAAGTGCCCGAAAAATGAGTGACATTTTTTGAGTAGTTTTGCGCACACACACACACATACACACACACATACACACACACACACACACACACACAGACATCACCTCGATTCGTCGAACTGAGTCGATTGGTATATAACACTATGGGTCTCCGGGCCTTCTATAAAAAGTTTGTTTTTGGAGCGATCATATAGCCTTTACCGTATACTTAGTATACGAGAAAGGCAAAACATTCTCTTGATTGAGAATGTCTTCGAAGCTCCGTGTAACCTGATCCTCAATTGGACTAGTGAGACCTAGACTAAAATTATGGGCACTCTCGAACTGCTGAGCAAGTTTTTGAGCCTTTTCGCCATTTGTTAATAAAATTTTATTTCCCTCTTTAAGCGCTGGAATTGGCTTTTGAGGTTTTTAAGAATTTTCGTTAATTTCCAAAAAGGGTTTCGAAATGGGATCCAACTTCGAGACATTATTCTCAAAGTTGGTATTTCTCAGAATAGCGAAACGTTTTTTAATTTCATTTTGCAAATCTCGCCAAATAACTTTCAACGCGGGATCGCGAGTTCTTTAGTATTGCCTTCGCCTCACATTTTTAAGACGGATCAGTAGCTGAAGATCGTCGTCAATAATAATGGAGTTGAATTTAATTTCACATTTAGGAATTGCAATGCCTCTGGCTTCGACAATTAAATTTGTCAAAGATACGAGCGCATTGTCAATATCACTTTTGGTATCCAAAGGAATATTAACATCAAAATTCCTATCGATATATGTTTTATATAAATCCCAATCAGCTCTATGATAATTAAAAGTAGAGCTGATTGGATTATAAATGGCTTCTTGTGAGATTTCAAATGTCACAGGAAGGTGATCAGAGTCAAAGTCAGCATGAGTTACCAATTGGCCACACAGCTGACTTGAATCCGTTAAAACCAAATCAATTGTAGAAGGATTTCGACTGGAAGAAAAACAAGTAGGGCCATTGGGATATTGAATAGTATAATATCCTGCAGAACAATCTTCAAATAAAATTTTGCCGTTGGAATTGCTTTGAGCATTATTCCATGAACGGTGTTTGGCATTAAAGTCACCAATTATGAAGAATTTTGATTTGTTGCGAGTCAGAATTTGAAGATCAGCTTTCAACTAATTCTTTTGCTGCCCATTGCATTGAAAAGGCAAATAGGCTGCAATGAAGGAAAATTGACCAAAATTTGTTTCAACAGAAACTCCCAAGGTTTCAAAAACTTTGGTTTCAAACGAAGAAAATAATTTATGTTTGATTCGTCTATTAATGACAATGGCGACCCCACCACAGGCGCTGTCAAGACGATCATTTCTGTAGATAAAATAATTTGGATCTCTTTTAATGGAGAGTCCGGGCTTTAAATAAGTTTCTGTTATAATGGCAATATGCACATTATGAACTGTTAGGAAGTTGAATAATTCATCTTCCTTACCCTTTAGAGAGCGTGCATTCCAATTTAGAACTTTCACACAATTATTTAGATCCATTAAAACGGAGTCCGATAACAATTTTTTGTGTGTACTTTATACCAACCTGAACAGCTTCTGGTATGGTATTTGCTTTGAACATTGCATCAATCATGTGATGCAATTGTTCAGTTAAAAAATCAAAATCGGAAGCAGTCATGCTACCTGAATCGGCAACATGACCGTTATTTTCCGTTGGGACATGAGTATAAACCTCATTTTGAGAAGAGAAATTTTGTCTACCAGCAGCGATGTTTGCATACGTAGCTACATTAGAAAAATTGGAATTTACTGAAGTGCTTGCTACTCGTTGACGAGTGGCAAAATTTGTTTGTGAATTGTGGTGGGTATGAATTGCTCGACCGGTAACTGGTTTCGAAATCTGAGCGTTTGAAAAATTTCTACCCGTCGAATCTGGGATCCGATTGGAATTTCCCGTCATCAATTTTGCACGGGAATTCAAAACCTTTTTGCGTGAAGGGCATTCCCAGAAATTGGATTTATGATTGCCCCCACAATTTGCACATTTAAATTTATTGGAATCTTCTCTCACAGGACATGCGTCCTTGGCGTGAGAGGTTCCACCACAAATCATGCATTTAGCATCCATGTGACAATGACCCCACTTTTGGCACTTACGGCACTGGGTGGGGTTTTGGAAATTTCCCCCAGGCCTGCGGAAATGTTCCCATGTAACACGGACATGAGACATAATACAGGCCTTTTCCAAACTTTTCATATTATTTAGTTCACTTTTGTTAAAATGAACTAAATAAAATTCTTGAGAAATGCCCTTCTGGGAAGTACCAGAGTGGGATTTCTTTTTCATCTTAATTACTTGGACTGGTGAAAATCCAAGTAATTGAGAAATTTCAATTTTAATCTCATCCAGTGATTTATCATCACTGGGGAAACCTTTCAAGACGACTTCCTAGCAATCTGAAATGAAACCTTGATCCCCTGAAGGTTACTCAAAATCTCATTCCGGAAGCCAAAAAACTCGGCAACAGATACCACAATTGGCGGAATCCTTTGCTTTTTCGCATGAATCGAATCACCTGGGCTAGAGGTTTATTCGATTTGCTCAATTTCATCATTAATCAAATCGAACTGATTGCTCAGTTCGATTGGAGAAGAATTATTTCCGATATTAGAGTTAGAAGGAATATCTGAATTCTCCAGCTTCCTTCTATTTTTTCCGCGCTTTGGCAGGACGGTCTTGAAACCTTGTTTCTTTGAAGGAAGTGGAGAATTCAGAGACTCGCCCTTCCTCTTCTTTTTATTAATGCTCATGGCTGAGCGTGGAGACGTGACCTTCTAAGAGGGTTTTTTCCCAGAACCGTGTCCCTGCAGGATTACCACCGCTTGTTGGAATTTTACTTCCGCAAACGGGTCCAACGTAAAACGGAGGCACGGGTCCTTGCAAAGATCGTAACGGGATCAGTGGGACAAATAGCGCTAAGAAGCACCGTTGAAATTAAAATAGCTTCGGGTAGTATTAAAAACTTCCTTCCGCAAAGAGAGAAAGAACCGCACAGCACGAAAGCACGATGCGGTCTGCTTTTTTTCCTTTATTAGAGTGGCTTGCAGCCCTAGGCTGGCTGGAGCTGGAGCTTTTTTGACCTTTCTAATGTGATTTTTTTCAATACATTCAATAATGCACGAGAAAAGCACCTGCTAGATGGATTAAGGTGACTTGCGGTGGCACTCCAATCTCTTTGTAGTTGTACCATAAAAATCATCAACTTAAGATTAGTAGTCGTGAGAAACTTGACTACCAACACCTACCAATCTACAAGGCGGACAAAAATAACCACTTGTTTTGCTAACATCCGACTACCGTAAATATTGCATTAATGTGAACGATTTCAGTCTGAGTTGTACGCAGGATTACTCAATACGGTTTAACTATGACATAAACTAACGAAATATGACCGAAAATCAACAGATTAGCTTTGATTTACGTTGATATTTATGTTTTATTTTTTCATGATGCTAGCTGTTTATGTTCACATATCGTAACATTGTTGCCAGCTGTTCAAACACACCAATAGCATAATTGAAATTTACTGCGATTTCTTTTTATTTTTTCAAGACGTGCCAAAGTAGAATAATGATGATATAATTATGACATTAATATATAACAGGTTGGAGAGAGATTTATTATTTTTTCGATATTTTACATGTTTTCACTATGATTTCACAGAATTTCATGTTGACATCACTGCCTGCTGCGATAGATAATGATCAATGACTGCTTGCATACGACGCTGCCGACGACGAGCAACCGACGACGTCGTTGGCATGCGCGGTGGGAAAAGGAAATTTTTTCACTTGGTTTTATGTATTTTCATTGAATCGACGCCAAATGTGCACTTTTGTCAATTTTTTGTCAATAAGTAGGTTTAGGTTCAAACTTAGTTCTGATACTTTTTCTTGTGAAATGGTGGTCAGGTTTGGTTTTTTATAATAAAACTAATGTGATCGATGCTATTCGCAGTGAAGAGGTGGGTAATTGTATGATTGTGTTGGTGAGCCGCAGGGCAGCCATTCTGAATGACAACGTAAGAGGCCTTAATCTGAGTTTTTTTAACTTTCATGAAGAACGAAAGAGAAAGAGAGATGGAGAGATGGATCGTGGTCATGAAAAATTGCAACTAATCCCTACAAATGAATTTACCTTCGATATTCAAATAAATTTGACTGAATTTTACAATCAAGCACAGTTTAAATTTATCTCAATTTAAAATAGGGAAACTGTTCCGTTTTCCACCTCACTGAACATATTTTCATTTCATCGCGAAACAAAGAAATACGGCACCAATTTCGCTTTTTTTAGCTAACATTCGGGCTCACTGTTGAAAAAAAATCACAAAAATGATTAACAAATTAAATTCCTTTTCATTGCTTGATTTTTCGTGAGATGTATATGGGAGCTATGATATGAAGTTCAGGAGCAGTAACCAATAACCATACGATACTCGATGAACGTTTTGCAGTTGACAAGCTACCACCTGAAACGGGCAGCGCGTGGAGTAAATTAGCTGACCTTTGTATAGGACTATCGTGCTGTGAATATGCGATCCTTTGTAACGAAAACAGTGTTACCGAGCTTACAAATTCGGTGGAGCATACGTTACCTCAAACTTAGGAATCTCTAGTCACTGTACGAAAAAGACGAATGAAGATCAACGTGCACTGGGCATCATAAGTCGCACAATCACACGACAAGGTGAGTTTTTAAACGCGAGAAAAATTTGAACATATATACATACATACAACAATTTCGATTTTCCGAATAGCAATCCTCAAGCCCAGCGTCATTTCCAGATCACTGAGAAAATAATAAAAGACAGAACCACCGTCTACAGACTGAACACATAACACCTAGCATAAGACAAGGGACAGGACACATAACACCCAGTGGACCAGTGGAGAATTTTTCGATCACGAAAATTTTCCTCATTACCAGAGTTGGAATCAAACCCACACTCCACAACACATGCGTATAGACAATCGTCGTCGCTAACGGCACGGCCACGAAGCCCAATAGACTCGAATCCTGATTTTGCAGAGAAAATTGCAGCCTGATTCAAGATTTACCTTGATGAGGAATATTCTATAGGAAACTAGAAGAACTAACTGAATTTGAACATCGACGCTTGACGAGTTTCGAGTCATTTTGTTTGCCCATGACTGCAAAGTAGCAAAGTTTGGATTCTCTTTGAGCAAGATTGGAGATAACGGGGAAATGCTCATCAAGCCCTGATCCGCGCTGAAGATGAAGATTACGTTTTCTGTGATGTAGTTTGAACCGCACGAGTTACCCTGCTGTATAATTTGCCTTGTTTTGTCGCCATCGATGGCACGATTCATAAAGAATTTTAATAGTTTAATAATATTAATTTAATAATTAGAGCAAGAAGAAAAATATCCTGGTTTTGTACGAGCAGTTGTTAAAAATTGTCATTGTGAAAACAAAATTGGTAACAGAAATCTCAGCTTAGCTTGATTTGTTTCTATCATCATGCATTTCCGTTTTTGCTCACTTCCTTTTCTGTTAGCAGCAAAGGCACAAATCTTTCAAATTTAGGGTGACGAGCCCCTTCAGCGGACATATTCATCCCCGATAGTTTAGGAGAACGACAACCAGAAGTAATTAAATCCGGAAATGTTGCTTTAAATAGTAAAGGGTAATAAGCGCCAACAGTAATATTCACTGATGCCTAATATCGGTTATTCAACCATATCATGGAATCCTTGAACAGTCAGCTCGGTGCCCGGTTTTGCTATCGACGTGCCTCTGGTGCCTGACCGATTTACTCCACTTACTACAGTCGTTTTTCAGTTCTATCGCATAAAAAAGCAATTCAACCATTGATCGACACCTCTCCTTCCTGTACTACCGAAAAAGCAACACCTTCAAAAGTAGAGAGGAGAAAAAATCGGAATCATGTCCCCGTCCGACCGACCGATTTATTCGAACGGAACGAGCTAGCTTTTTCACTTCTGTCCCAAACAACAACGACAACTTCTACACACACCGTGGGTCCTTGAAACATTTCGATCAGGTTCAAGGCCGGTGGGACCATTAATTCGTACGAACACCGAACGACGACGTGGTCGGAACGATCGATCGGAAAAAAAAGTTCGTTTCGCATCAGATCAAGTGCGCGACGACAGAATTGCATTTGCAAATTTGTTGTATTCCGACTTCTGCCGGACAAGCTCCACCACCCGACCCGGCCCACTGCAGCCGGTACCGGACTCGACGTCGGAGTTTTAGCTTAGTGAATGTACGATCCATATCTAGTCTTGAACTAGGTATTGACCGGCCAGGTGATATCTCGCGTTTGAAAGGCTGATTCCAAGGCCGAATCGATTAATGACGACGATGGCGGCCGGTGGAGTCTCGGCTGCGTGCCGGTTGGTCGGGGTACGAACGGCGGCATTGTTACATTATGGAATCAGCTGGCAGTTTGATTTACAAGCGCGATGCGATGGATAAGAACAACAGCAGCTGTGATTTGCTGGTACAGAAACGGTAACCAATGCATATGCATATATGGATGTTCTTACGTGTCGTTTGATAGTTAGCTATTTCCGACTAACAGTCGATTGAGTGTCTGCATATTTGTCGATATGTCTGTTTCATGGAAAAAATGTAGATACTTTTTTGCATTATCTATAAGTTGCACTTCCGTGAAACGACCAAACACCGTTTTACTCGGAAAGAATAGAAGCAATGTACGTCTTATAAATTAATTGCTTTTGCTTCTGTGTAAGAGCAAAAAAGTAGAAACCTATCCATTGTTTTTGTAAAGTAGAAATAAAATCTACGAACAAAAATATCTCATAAGTGGTCTCAGTATTCAGTATTCAGAAGAATTTACCAAAACGCTAAGGAATCATTTAAGATTCTTGCGAATTCTTCTGGTCATAATTTGTTTCAAAGGCACTTTGAATATCTGGGTCTTTATGTTAAAGTCAAATAGATATGGGAAGTCTCCTTCGTTTAGGCATCGTTGGAGGCAGCTCCTGAACATATCAAGATCAGCCAGAATGGCGTGCTCAAGGACCAGGTTTGGAATGCATTTTGGAACTGGCGCCTTATTGAGCTTGAGTTTTCTTGCAGGCAAGGATGTTATCGATCATTTAGTAATCTGCATTCGATCATTTAGTAGTTTTTCAATAACTCATTCCAGAGGCTAAATTTCAAAATGTGTTATGGTGGACTTTTAGTGCAAAGGTTTATCTACAACTTTGCCTAACAGTTCGTTGTTTGAATTTCACTAATAACGGAGTTATAGCGCTAGTAGCAGTAACTTAGACTAAATGATTGCATATTTTGTTATCATTTAGTATAAGTATAGCAACTAGCACCGTAACTCCTTTAGCAGTGGAATTCAAACATCGACCTGTTAAAGAGAGTTGTGAAAAAACCTTCGCATTAAAACTCCACCATACAACACATGTTGAAATTTAGCCTCTGGAATGAGTTATTGACAAACTACTAAATGATCGAACGCTGATTACTAAATGATCGATAACATCCTTGCTTGCAGGCTTCGATAAGCTCCTCGTTAGTCACTAGCGGTATCACGTTGACTCATACGGTGTAGCGGGCCATTCTGATGAGCCATACTTAGGAAACAACCCTTCGACTATTCTAACTAACATCTCCGGGGATTTCTCAGGATGTGTTCTATTGGTCCTAGACATCACTATCCTTTATGCATCTCCCATGGAGTGTCATTCGCCATCTTGTACAGCAGTTCAAGCAGGCTCTCTTATTATTTATTTTCTTATACTAAGACCGTGGCCTGTGCAGTACATAAGAGTTTTCTCCGTTTAGCTCAGTCCATGGCTGTGGCTGGACGTCACCAACCATGCGAAGGTCCGAAAATCGTCCTCCATCTGATCGATCCAGCTTGCTAAAGGCTAAAGCCCCCCTAGCCCCCATGTAGTTACGCCAATGGTTAGCCTCATACGAATGCAAAAATCCTCTTCGTTTCATCACTTTTATCTCTCACTCACTTTTCCCGAGAATTATCGCAGAACAATATGGACGCGCCGGGATTCGGACACAGAATAGTAACAATAATAGCCGTAGGGATGTGTTTACACTAGCCACACCACATTTGTTCCACATTTGCATTGATGATGCCTCGAAAAGACTCGAATACAAAAGAAAAAGAGCAAACCAACGTTTGGCGGCAATCGAAGTGAGCAAAAATGGTTTATCATACTCCAGGCTGTTTTTCTTTCACGAAAAGCGATTTCTTCTCGAAAATTTTTATGAGGGAGCTTCGTGTGCTCCTGAGATTGAGTGAGCATTACGAAATCTGACTCGAACACATAAGATATGGAGGTTAACGAGATGTAGAAAACCCAGAACCGAGAAACTCATCAACATAGGGGGCGATATCGAGATAAAGAAGATAAAATTAAAAAAATACAGGAACACCGTCTCCGACCAGAGGTAATACAGACTGAACACTTAACACCTAGACAACGGACAGCACACATAACACCCAGTGGACTAGTGGAGGATTTTTCGATGACGGAAGGTTTCCTCCATACCGGGGCGGGAATCGAACCTACGCTCCATAGCCCATGCGTCTAGACGATTGACGTCGCTAACCGCACGGCCACGAAGCCCACATATAGAGATTCGATTGTATTTAAGACTTTTCTTTGCATCAGCGGTTATCAACCTTTTTCTTGAGAGGTACCTTTGCGAGCTTGTGCATTAATTGAGGTATCCACTTTTTTGATTTGAAAACTAACAGGATATATTGCTCTCCATAAAGTTGTAAATTTTCAAAGAGACTTCCGAGCCTTTTGATTCCGAACCTCTTAAAAGGCGGCTTTCGAAGCGGTGGTTACTTAGAAAAGGCTTCTGTGCATTCTGAGCCTCTTGAAGGAAAGCTTTCAAGCCTCTTGAAAGGAGGCTTCCTAGCCTTTTGAAAGGAGCCTCCCGAGCTTCTTGGAAGGAGTCTTCTTTAAAGGAGACTTACATATAAACTTCGTGAAAGAAGACTTCCGAATCTCTTGAAAGGAGGCTTACGAGCCTCTTGAAAGGATCTTTCCGAGCCTCTTGAAAAGAACCTTCCGAGCCTCTTGAAAGAGCCTTCTGAGCCATTTAAAAGGGGCCTTCCGAGCCTTTTGAAAGGAGGCTTGCGAACCTCTTGAAAGTAGTCTTCTGAGCCTCTTGAAAGGTTGCTTCCGAACCTCTTGAAAGAAGTCCTTCGAGCCTCTTGAACGCCGAGATGCCTGGAAGAAGGTTTTTGGAAAGTGTAGAAGGATGCTTCATATTCTGTTGCAACTAAGCAACTGTGCTTTTCGGGAAAAAGCCTGCATGTCTATCAAATGGAGACTTCCGTACCTTCAGACTCAAGATTTTAGTTTAGAAGTATATTCTTATCATATTATTCAACATTTTGTTTCAAAAAGATGGATTGCATTGAACATTTTTAAAGTTTGTGAATTAGATGTCTCGTCCTTTTGATTTTTTTGTTGCACTGATCGCCAGACATGTTATGTACAAGACAAAGTTAAAAAAAATACCCAATTATGAAAATGCAATTACAGTGAACGTTCGCTAATAAGGTTTTTTTTCCAGTTGGGGCGCTTTTTAGTTGGAGGTTTGCTAATTGGAGCGAAACCCAATTAAAAAGCAGCTAAACGTCAGAATGGGATGTCAAAAACGCGTTAACGTTTTGTTTCCGTGTTTGGCAGGATCGATATTTTCTGGCGCGTAAAATTTTCCTTTGTTCAATGCAAAAAGTAAACAACATTGACGCTTGTCAAAACGCCCAAATTAGCGAACGGCATTCGCTAGTTGGGGTGAGGTCGTGCCTCAATTAGCGAACGATCACTGTATTATCAATAAGTTTTGATTGGAATTGTCATTCATCCGCCATTACGCCAGGGGCCAGCGAAGGTACCTCCAGGGGTACATGTGCCCCAGGTTGAGAACCGCTGCTTTACATGATTTATTTTACCTTCACCGAGAAGGGCAATATTATCGCTGATTAATCAGAGATTTTTCAGAACTGTACATACATCATATTCTTAAATTAGAACACAAGTGATCAATGGAGGGCTTCCCAGGTTCTGGTTATGCAAAACGACTGCCCGACTTACCGCACTCCATAAGTGAGAGAGTTATCCCCAAGACTCTTTTTCCTAAAGCTTTAAAATACAAAATTTTTTGATCATTTGGTATCCTTTAGTCTTCCGATGGCAGCAAAGAGTGCATAAAAAGAATAGGTATGTGTACGAACAAACTGATATTTCAAAAGCATTTTTTCTTTAAAACTTAAAATTTAAAAATGAAACACTATATCCGGTATCGCGTCGGCGTTGTTTGCGATTGTTTTGTTATTGCGCAGATTCCGCCTTATTAGACCCCTGCGCGAAAATTATTTGCGTGAATATTTGTCCCGTGTCACACATACAAATGAATTGACACTGTTTATTGTTTATTTGAGTAAACAAAAACATGCGTGTTCGATAAATAACAACAACAAAAAAACAATTACGAACATAGTTTGAATGTATTGGTGTGCTAAAAATTCGACGCAAAACGAAGTTGCGCCAGAGTCTAAAAATTGATGCAACGGGCAATAATTCTCTTGACATTTGACAGTTTGGCAAAGCAAAATAGGAAAACTTGTGGAAATGTGCAATGCTACCACTACACACATCGTAAGCAACAGTGCGTACCTTCATACGCATCCTACCTTGCGCCAACGCAATGAGAACGAGAGAGAGTATGTGAAACAGTTTTTCAATTCAAACCAAGCGCTTCCCGCGACAAGTTGTGTTTCTTTCTTATTCCTAATAATAAACGTATTTGAACCGTACAGTTCTCCCGTGTGCTTTATTTCCGCTGATGTTATCTATTCCGAATCCGGGATCGGTACGAAGATTCTGTGTTCGCTTCTTTCGGAACAGTTTTTTTTCGTCGCCTGTGCGAGGTGCGGAAAAGAGCAGCACGAAAAGCTCGTGTTCAGACGGACACCATTTTGTTGTGCGGGGATAGTTTTCTCAGAAGGAGAAAATTAAGAAGAAAAGTGGAAGTGTTTTTCCGAGCAAGCATCGCTCGAAGAGGGAAAGAGCAAATTAGTGTTCCCTGGTGTGCCGAGCAAGCGGAGCTCGAAGACCGGAAGGTAGTCGGTGTGGGAAGTGCACCTGAAGAAAAAGTGAACAACGTGAACAAAAATGAATGACGCAAAGTTTTCAATTCCCAAGCTCAACGGGACGAATTGGGCTACGTGGAAAGTGCGCGTGGGAAATTTATTGTATCGGGAAGACTTGTGGGATGTAGTTGAAGATGATATTCCCGATGAAGAAGATCGCAGTGTCGTGTGGAAGAAAACCGATCGTAAGGCAACATTGGTGCTGCTACTCGAAGATATCCAATTTCCCCTGGTGAAAAACTGTGTACACGCGCGCGAAGTTTTTGATGCATTGAAAGCATACCACCAGAAGCCCTCTCGATCAGTTCGCGTTTCGTTGTTAAAGAAATTGTGCTCAACTAATCTTCCGGAGCGTGGTGATTTGGAGCGCCATTTGCTCGTAATTGATAAATTGTTTGATCGATTGGACGCCGCCGGAACAATGTTAGATTCCGAAACGAAAATTTGTATGCTTCTTCGAAGCCTACCTCCTTCTTTTGATGGACTCGTGACAGCTCTCGATAGTCGGTCTGGTGATGATATCGCGATAGACGAAGTGAAGTCAATGTTGATGGACGATTATCAACGACGACTAGAACGCGAAGGTGGTGCTCGGAAAGTTGAAAAGGCGATGCGATCAGAAAGTTATCCACAAAAGGAGACTCGGGTTTGCCACTTTTGCAAGAAAGTAGGCCATCTCCGAAAGAACTGCAGGAAGCTTCAAGCTTCGAAGGGAGAAGAAAATCACAAGGAAAGTGATAGTGCGAAGGCTGAAGTGGTACAAAGTGACAGCAAAGGCACTGCCTTTACAGTGAGTGACGAAAAAGGTCGATCGTGGATCATCGACAGTGGTGCGAGTGCACATATGACGAACGATAAATCGTTTTTCACCCACCTGAAAGAGTTTGTCGGAGGTTTTATCACCCTTGCCGACGGGAAGAAAACTCAAATTCTCGGGGAGCGCAATGGCGTGGTGAATGGTATTGACGGCAACGAAGAGCCGATCAGAATTGACATCAGTGAAGTGAAATACGTCCCACAATTGTCGACCAGCTTGATTTCTGTGGAAAAGCTGGCGCAGAAGAAAATGGAAGTGTGCTTCAAGCAAGAAGGCTGCCGAGTAGTAGACTCGCAGGGATTTGTCGTAGCGAAAGGTGTTCGCTGCGGTGGAGTATACCATCTTCGTCAAGCTGAGTGTTCGATGCAGGCAGTGGTTGGGCAGCACAAGCCCAACTGTCAGCATCAATGGCATCGTCGTCTTGGCCACCGGGATTGGGCAGCTGCTGAGCGGCTTCTCAAGGAGGATCTTGCCACCGGTAGGGACACGGCAGGTATTTTCGTCTGTTCGTCATAGTCTCGAAAACCAATAAAAGAGACGCTTTTTGTAAAACTCATACGTACCAAATCGTAAGCTCAGGAGAAACGTTCTGCTATAGTGGAGTTCTAGCAAATGGACGTTGCTTTCGTAGGTTTTAGCCCCTACGACGATGGACGGAAATACCTGCCGTGTCCCTATAAAGGTGAGTGATTGTGGTCTAAGAATTATTTGCGAATGTTGTATGGAAGGGAAGGCAGCCAGAGCCCCTTTCCCGGCTATTATCGAGAGGAAGTCGACTCAAGTATTGGACATCATCCATACGGATTTGTGCGGGCCGATGAAGACGACCACACCCAGTGGCAACCGGTACGTCAAAGCACAAGTGGGAGGCGACACAAAACATTATCGACTACGTGCGATGGACGGAAAGCATCTTTGGACGCAAGCCGCGTGTTTTTCGTACCGACGGTGGGGGCGAGTTCGATAATAAGGAGCTGAGGCAATTCTATAAATCGGAGGGGATCAAACCTCAATTTACAACTCCTGATTCTCCCCAATCTAATGGTTTAGCGGAGCGAAAGAATCGCTCCATCAACGAAAGGGCAACCTGTATGCTGGTTGATTCGGGTCTCGAGCAGCGGTATTGGGGCGAAGCGATTTTGACTGCTACCTATCTGCAGAACCGCCTACCATCTAGGGCTATCACAGAGACACCCTATGAACTGTGGTGGAACAGAAAACCGGATCTCGGGAACTTAAAGGTATTCGAAAGCGAAGCATATGTCCATATTCCTGGGAACAAGAGGAACAAACTCGATTCGAAAGCACAGAAGCTGTATTTTGTGGGCTATTCGATGGAACATAAGGGCTATAGGTTTGTAGATCGTGAAACAGATTCTATCACTATCAGCCGGAACGCACGTTTCATAGAATTAGGCAATGGATCATCATCGGTAGAATTCTCTATTTTGGCTCCGGATACAACAAGTGAGAAGGAGGACAAGCTAGATGAAGAGATTTGATTGATGCCCTTTAAGGACGAACCCGACGAAAGCGAAGAAGAGTACGATTCCGCGAATGATGATAACGATGCAAACACTCAGGAGGAGGAAGCAGCTAGTGAAACACGGAGGTCGAAACGCCAGAATATGGGAGCTATACCGAAGCACTTTGACAATTTCGTAGTAGGAATAGCGGCAAGTGCGATTGAAGAACCTACCAATTATCGAGAAGCTATTAAACATCCTGCAACAGCCAGCTGCAAACCGGAAGTTGGTGGTCCGCCACCTAGATGTGAAGACGGCGTACCTCAACGGTACTCTAGATGAAGTGATATATATGCGGCAACCGCCAGGTTTTTCGTCAGCACGTCAGGAGGAGCTTGTGTGCCAGCTGAAGCGGAGCATTTATGGATTACGACAATCTGCACGATGCTGGAACAAGAAGCTTAACGAGGCAGTGACTAATTTGGGGTTCAAGGCGTCTTCGGCAGATCCGTGAGAAAAACTGGTGACGAAACGGTGTTCTTATTAGTCTATGTTGACGACATGCTGCTTGCATCGACGACTGAAGCGGAATTGGAGCTTATTTATCAGGGTCTAGCCAAGGAATTCGAAATTACAAGCTTGGGAGAGATTCGGCACTTCCTTGGGATGGAGGTGCGCCGCGAAAAAGGAGTGTATCAAGTTAGATTGAAGCAATACATCGACAAGCTACTGAACAGACACGGGATGGATCAAGCAAAACCAGCAAAGTCCCCAATGGACTTGGGGTACATGAAGTCGCTGCAAACCAGCAAGCCACTTGATAATGCACATGAATACAGGAGTTTGGTTGGTGGATTACTTTATCTATCAGTCATCGCTCGACCAGATATAGCGGCAGTGACAGCGATTCTAGGAAGGAAGTTTTCTACCCCGAACGAGGCAGATTGGACAGCTGCCAAGCGCGTTTTGCGTTACTTGAAAGCAACGAAGAATAACTACCTTCAATTGGGTGGAAATATAAGTGAACCATTAGCAGGATACTCGGACGCAGATTGGGGTGGGGATGCCGAAAGTCGGCGATCAACTTCTGGCGCAATGTTCTACTTTGGCGGAGCAGCGATATCTTGGACTAGCAGAAGACAACCATGTGTAACACTTTCCTCAATGGAGGCGGAATATGTTGCGCTTTCGGAAGCTTGCCAAGAGACCATCTGGTTGCGGCAGCTTTTGCGTGACTTTGGAGAAACTCAGATCGAACCAACCGTGATAAAGGAAGACAATCAGGGATGTCTGGCTTTCGTTAGGACTGAGAGATCAAGTCGACGATCGAAACACATCGACACAAAGGAGAAGTTCATTCAAGAGCTTTGTGAGAAAAAGGAGATCATGTTCAACGGAAGTTATGGTGGCAGACATCATGACTAAGCCTTTGGGTTCTCAAAAGCACAAGAAGTTTTTCCAGATGTTAGGATTGTCGAACGACGTGTGAAACGTGTAGCAGTTGAGGAGGAGTGTGGAAATGTGCAATGCTACCATTACACACATTGTAAGCAACAGTGCGTACCTTCATACGCATCCTACCTTGCGCCATCGCAATGAGAACGAGAGAGAGTATGTGAAACAGTTTTTCAATTCAAACCAAGCGCTTCCCGCGACAAGTAATAATAAACGTATTTGAACCGTACAGTTCTCCCGTGTGCTTTATTTCCGCTGATGTTATCCATTCCGAATCCCATACGCTGAATTCCACTACGTGATCCTGACTCTGCCGTCAAAACTAACATGACTTGCGGTCATAAAATCATTATGAAATTTGTCGCGCCCTTAGATAGTGGTCCGAGGAAACTCGGCGTGCGGTTAAGGCCAGGCGAAAAGCCCTTCGCGCTTTGAGAAAGTTAAGTCCCAACCACCCTCTCAGGCCTGACGCCCTAGATCTGTATAAGGAGAAACACCGACAGTGTAGTGTAAGATCATTATCAGGGAAGCAAAATCCAAGCAATGGGAGGATTTCATCGATAGCATCAACCCGTCCCAGACCTCCGCCGAACTTTGGAGGCGGGTAAACGCGATTAGTGGAAATCCACTTTGATCAGGGCAACCGCACAATCTCTGACCCTGCACAAGTCGCGAATGCTCTCGGCGACTATTTTGCTTCCCTGGTAGCTGTTTCCCAGTACCCAGCAGACTTCCAGAGAAACATCACTTCCCATAATCTTCACTTCAACGCCACTCTTATTCCCGCGGACCCCCCTGGCTGCCTGCTGAACCACCCCTTTTCAGCAGGAGAGTTGGCCCACGCGCTTGCCAAGTGCAAAGGGAACTCATCCGGGCCGGATGAGTTGGGGTATCCCATGATCAAACGGCTCTCTCCGGCCGCGAAGGCCCTTTTTCTGAACCTCGTCAACAACATTTGGGAATACCGCCCTTTTCCTGACGAGTGGAGGAAAAGCTATGTCATCCCCATCCCGAAGAGTAGTGTTAACAGTCGTGACGCTTCCAAATTTAGGCCAATTTCCCTGACCTCGTGCGCGTCCAAAACTGTCGAAAGGATGGTCAATCGGCGGCTTAGGGAAAAACTGGAAGCGGACGGAAGGTTAGGCCAACCTGGGTAGTGTGCTCCAAGAGGCGTACGAGGAAGGCAAGCATGTTGACCTAGTGTCACTTGACATCGCCAAAGCTTTCAGCCGGACCTGGACCCCATTGGTCCTTAGAAAGTTACAAGACTGGGGCATCACTGGCAACATGCTTGCATTCATCAAGAACTTCCTCTCTCGACGAACCTTCCAGGTGCTCATCGGCGGCACTGTATCCAACGAGTATCCCTAAGAAACCGGCGTCCCCCAAGGGTCGGTCCTAGCGGTAACATTATTCCTCATCGCTATGGACGGGGTCTTCAACTCTCTGCCTGCAAATGTCTACGTATTTGTATACGCAGACGACATCCTGTTGGTTGTTGTTGGAAGTACACCCGGAAGAACCAGGATTAGGACCCAAGCAGCAGTTACCACCATTCTTCGGTGGGCTTCTTCCGTCGGTTTTGTACTCAACGCCAGGAAATGTGTCCGGGGACACGTGTGCAGCGGGCGGCACCAGCTAGCGGGGCCATCCATTAATCTCGGCACGGAGGCCATCCCCAACCGGAAGATCGTTCGTGTACTTGGTGTTGACATCGACCGGAAACTTTCCTTTTTACCGCACTTCCGAGCGGTAAAGGAAGCCTGCAAACCCCGCGTTAACTCTATGGCCCAGTCAACATCGACCGCACCATCGCTTCCCGGTTTAAGAGGGGCGATAACACCGAGGAACTACGACGGTCAGTTTTAGAACTGATCTCAACTCGCTTCCGGAACTGTGAGATCCGCTACACCGACGGTTCCGTATCTAGCCGAGGAGTCGGCTTCGGAGTCTATGGACCCAACCTAACCATGTCGGAAAGTCTGCCACGGCCATGCAACATCTTTTCCGCTGAAGCTGTCGCCGTCTTCATCGCGGCTACTTACCCAGCGGACAAACCGATTGTGGTCCTTACGGACTCTGCGAGCGTGGTTTCTGCCCTTCAAAGCGAAACTCCCAAGCATCCCTGGATCCAGGGAACACTAGTCGGAATGATCCCCGGCACCACCTTTGCCTGGATCCCCGGCCATTGCGGCATTAGGGGGAATACTGAGGCCGACGCCCTGGCGAGCATCGGTCACGAAGGTCCACAATATACCCGTTCCGTCCCACTGGCCGACGTTAAGAAATGGACCAAGAGCGTCGTCGGCCAGGACTGGGTTCGGATGTGGAACAGCAACACGGGGCTCTTTCTCAGAAAAATCAAGGGAAACACCATCTCCTGGAAAGACCCAGCCACCCAGAAAGAGCAGCAGTTTATATCAAGGCTCCGGACCGGCCACACAAGGGTCTCCCACAGTTTTGGTGGTGGGGGCCCTTTCCGGTCCCGTTGTGATCTCTGCTACACCGAAAATAGCGTGGAGCACTTTATCTGTCGGTGTCCCAAATACGACTACCCCCGAAGTCTATACGGTATACCGGGGAGTATCAGGGACGCACTGGCGGATGATGAAGCTGCTATGGTGGCCATTTTCTGTTTCCTGAAGGACGCCCGACTTTTTTTACGAAGTTTAGAACCCTGACAGCCCCATAGCGTCATGCGTCGGGAATGAGGTCCTCCACATCAGGCGAACGGGCATTTCCTAAATGTAAGTCCCACCAAACCCCCCCCCCCCCCACACACCTCCCAGCGACCGCCATTCCGATTCGGCTGAGGGGGCTTCGACCTACCACTTCCACAGCCATACCTCGTCAAACCGAAGGATCTTGATAAAAAATCATCGAGCATTTTTTCAGGCTCCCTCCGAATTTTTCGGATTCCGAATATCGCCGCAACCACCAGGTGGCGTTCTGAACCTTTACACGTAAGAAAGGTCGAAAAATTAAAAGGTTTTCTGTCTAAAATTGGCAATTTAGACGAGGAGGTTACTGGATTAGGGCCTCACTATTACCACAGAGAACAGACGTTGAAGCTGCACTTGCTATGTTGTGATAACTTTTTACTGTCCATTTTGAAATAACTTTGGAATGTCGCCGTTATCCCGTGCTAATCAGCGCTAGCGTCATCAAAAAATGCCACTGTGCGCTAGTGTCGTTATACATGCAAGAGCATAGCAGCGCCATCGTGTTGTCAAAATGAGATTGTGATTTGCAATGTCGACGTCGTTGGCGTTGCGGTTCGGTTTGTTTGTTTACACATGTTTTGCAAGAAATTTTGTTCGAGCCTCCATGTCTGTTCTCTGTGCTATTACTTCAGTCCCTCGGAAGCAAAGTCACCACCGGAGAACAGCGCATCGCAAAACCACAGCAGGACATCTTGAGACTGCTAAACTACAACAGGATCCCCCAGCAGAAATCCCTGGACTACAGGACTCGTAGGAATGCAGAGCAAACGCCAACCTTCACAGATTTGGCCTACACCTAAGACTTAGGCACATCGGAACACCCGTTTCTAACTTGGTTTATGCAGTGTGTCACCATTTTAATTCTTAATTGCCCTTAACTGTGTTTTTTGTTTTTTCTATTGTATTTTTACGTTGAATTTTTAAAGTGTTAGAATTAGTTAAGTTAAGTAAAATCATTACACCAACTGGCGATGCCCTTGGTTGGCACGCAGGGCGGCCTCTCCGGCCGGCCCTCCTTTCAACATAGCTCTGCTATACTACCATCAGCGGGACCCAAGGTTGGCCCGCAAAGGGAACTCCTCAATTTCCCTTTCAGCAATGTGTTGAACTTAATTTTAAAATTAAAAAAACACTTTAATAAAGAATAAAAAAAAAAATGATTTCTTTTAAAAGTCTTTGGGTGACGGGCTTACCTACAGCGCCGGGCTTGCCAACATTTTCCATACGAATAAAGTCCGATAGTGACTGTCGATGTCGTACGGCATGAGATTGTGCCAGTATTAGGGTGGTCGGTATTGGTCATTTTTGACAAAAACCGGTATTCGGTATTTGGTGGAGTCAATACCGGTAATACCGATGAAAATATCCGAAATAAAAAGAAACATTTAATTCGAACTTTTAAGTGAAAAACAATATGTGTGTCAAACTTCAACAGTAGAAGCCATTGCTTCTTGAGCTGAGCAAAGTGAAGTTTCGAAACTTAAGTAGACATGAAATACTGAGCATTTCTTCTTCCAATTCGTACCGTATTTTGTTGGCAATAAAAAATATCGGCGTAATCTGATCGTCTCCCTTGAGTTTTGTTCTCAGAGAGCATCGACAATTTCTGTTAGCGGAAATTTCTGTGACTTGATTTGATAATTGCTCCAGCATAAATTGGAGCGCCACACCGGCTTCATTTAGGGTGCAGAACTCATGGCTTGGGCAGGTTCGAGGGCTTAATTATTTCACCTACCGCCAAAAAATCGTCATCACTAAAGTTTAATTTTGATTGAAGCTTCAAAACGATCAGAGTTTGCAGTTTCTCTCAGAAATTCCTTCGGAACAGGTTTTCATTCAGAAACTCCTTTAGGAGGTCTTTCGAATATCTCTTGAGAAAATCCCTAGGAAATATCTTCGTAAAATACTTGGGAGATTTCTTCAGATAGTATTTAAAAAATTCCACAAAAATTTCTTTAGGATTTTTTTTGGGATTTTTTTTTGAGAATTCTTTCGGAAATTTCTTTGGATTTTAATACGGTCATTTTTTTTTTGAGAAACTTTTAAAATCTTCTTAAGGAATTGTTCCTAAAATTTGTTGGTAAATTTCTTCGGGATTTCCTTCAGAAAATGAAAAGTTCTTCACATAATCATGTGGGGTTTCCCTTGTAAATTTCTTATTTTATATAAACTATATCAAATTTTCCGTTCCGCTGAATTGCTTTTCCCAGGTAGTAGACACCCTGGGTGAGTCAGGGTGAGAGAAAACTACATATTCGAGTTTTTTTTTCATATTGACAGCAAAATTTGAAATACTGAAAATAGCGGTATTATTGCGGATCTTTTCAAAATTTTCCATTTTGCGGATTCCGTAAAGTTCTTCCGCAGCTGTCAAAGTTCTACCGCAAGCCTAAAAATCTTCAATACACTGAAACAAAAATCTGATATTTGGTGTTGTCATCGTAGAATGCCATGCCAAATATCAAAAAGAAAGTATGAAGTGACAGCTGCGGTAGTTTAAAAATTGAACCGTAAAGAGGAAAGTTTTCTCTGGAACAGCAATATCCCGTCTCTGATATTACGGAGAAAAAGAAAAATTTGGATGGCTCCGCGGAAATAACGCGCAGGCGGATATTTCCGCACTGAAGAAAAGCTACACAGTATGCTATGATCATTGAGTTGTTATTATTTAATCAGCCATAGGAGCAACTGTCATACGAATATGCAAAACTTCGATGAGTGAAACACGCGTATTTTCAATGGAACTCAACAATCATGAGGTTTTCTTTATGAAACCCGAATCTCGTAGAAAACTCAAATAAAGGAATACAAAATAAATTCAAAAGACAGAAATGGTGAAATGTTAGAAACCTTGGTCACCTCTACCTAGGATAGGATGTGACAATTGAATTGCGACTGCCTTGTTGTTTCCTCAGTCGGTTGCTTCGACGAGGTGGTGGCCAGTGCTACCGAATATCTTTTATGCAAAATCTGCCGAACAATATATATAAAAAAACATGTTTTCTCGGAAAAATATATATAGCTCTTTTAGTGGAATGTATTCAACCGTCTAAGACGAGTTAAGTACTATGCATTTAATTCCACCAGTTAATTTTCGTTATCTTTGCAGATACGTTTTTCGACCACAACTGTGTGGTCGTCTTCAGTGTCTTGTACTTGACTCGACTTACGTCGACTTAAGTCGAGTCAAGTACAAGACACTGAAGACGACCACATAGTTGTGGTCGAAATACGTATCTGCAAAGATAACGAAAATTAACTGGTGGAATTAAATGGATAGTACTTAACTCGTCTTAGACGGTTGATGGTTTCTCGTTCATTTCTTCCATTATTCATAATTTAAAATGCTACGTACTATCAGAAAAAAGTTTTTACATGGAATTAGATGAGTTTTACAGTGAAATGGGTAAAAAGTTGGTAAATATTCCTCCAATCGAGTGTTTTAAATTAGCATAACCCTTGAGAATCATGCATACATCATTTGCAGTCTAGCATAAATTTATTTAACCCAAAAATTCAAAAAACAAACCTCTGAAGTTTTCATAAATTTCAATTTATTTGCCCAGCAACACGGCCAAGGTAAAAACAAACTGCCCTTTTGAAAATGTGATACCGCTCATAGAAGTAATCGATTGTCATTTTCATCCAATCAGTAACCGGTACGATTTTGACAGAAAATCGGTACGATTATTAATGACTAATTGGCACATCCTATCCTAGACCTCTACCAACGCTGGAGACTTTTGATGATGATGATCCAGTTCAGTTTCTAATTCCAACTTTAGGGAAAGCTTTTTCTAAGAATCAAGGTGTTTTACAAAAACAAATTGTGTCACGTGAAGGATATGGGTGAACAATGACTATTTCGTGTGAATTTACAAAGTTGTAGTGAGAAACAACACTTTGCCATATCTTTATGTCTTGAAATAGAAAAACGTGTTTGAAAATGTTCTTTCCTTATTTGTTATGTATGTGAATGATAGCCTTTATTTGCATGAACCATATATTCCACAGTCATGTAAACATACAGAGCATCGTCATGACCATTATCGAAACGTCACGAAATTTATGATCAAAACATGCTGATTGGAACAGCTGACTACGATCAGTTGCCTGGAAAATATTCAATCGAACGGCATTGAATTTTCATCATTTTCATGTTATCCAAATTTTTCTTGCTATGCGTAATACCGATATTTTGAGTAATTACAATTAACCGGTAATACCTGTTGCGATTCTACCGGTTACACCCCTCTAGCCAGTACTCGCCATGTACATTGAATTATACTTATTGTTACCTGAGAATAAGTAGGCATATCATAATATTCAATTAGAAACGTATGTGAGCTTTCGTCCTCATTTTGAATCCATCAATGGATGTTAACGACTCTTCTAAAATATTAATCCAACCAACAAACTTGTCAGCAGCTTCTTTGTGTTTCTCCTTCCACGTGCTCTCGATAACGACATTCCACACGCTAAAAGTGATTCACACAATTTTGTTCTCCAATCGAACAAAACGTGCCACTACTGGGACAACAGATATTATGTGCAACTGCCCGCATAATGAAAATATGGTCAGAACTATTATTACAATATAGTATATAGCGTCAAATTATGATTATTAAATAATTTTCGGTAGATTCAACCATAACTACTAGACATTAAGGTATAACAAGCTGTCCTTAAAATGTTCTTTATTTTCTGCATTTTATGTCAACCTTTTAACATACTGTCGAGCAAAAATATTGTATGCGAAAACGAGTTGACTTTTTATAATGACATAACTCAACAAACCATTCAGCATTATTGTCTAATAACCGTACCACAAGCTGTTGAAACTTTATATGAGATTATTCGTTTACAGCTATCAACCTTTATAGTAACCATCACAACGGTAAAGAAGTTCAACAATAACTAACTTTTCTTACTTCTTCGGAGGATTATCCAATTTGTTGGATAAACAATCTAAAGTGCGATGATTTATGCCGCACATTCTTATTTTATCTTTACCGCCATGGAAACGTAAGAAAACTTTTCCTTTTTTAACTTTTGTTATTTTCATTTCGATCGATTTATTTATTTATTACCAGACTAAGGCCGGGGTGGCCTGTGCTGTACATAAAAGTCTTCTAATTTCGATCGAACGCAGTCTCGAAAAATCACATAGTATGCGATAATCGTTCAAGGCGTCGCCATTGAGTGTGAAAATTATTTATGTGATGGGTAATTTTTTCTTAGCGTGCAAACAGTCGTCGCTCTTTACTATTCCACGCTCTCTGAATGCAACACATGCGCACACTCACGCAGCAGCGCGCGGGTAGTATTGAAATATTCTTCCATGCAACCACCGCGACACCTCGCCACGACTAGAATAACTACTCGCATGAGCACATTTTTCTTCAGGGGCTGTCCATAAACCACGTAGACTCTTGAGGGGGGGGGAGAAGTTTCGAAAAAGTCTACGTTGGTCTGTGAGGGGGGACGGGGGGGGTATACCAAAAGTCTACGTAGACTTTTTTTATTTTTATTTTTTAAGAAAACAATTTATACAGAAGCTATGTGCAAAGTTCACTTGTTCGTTTTTTTTAGGATCATCCCAAAAATTTTTGCAAGACTATCAAAATAATCTAATGAATGCAAAATGTGAAATTTCAGTCTACGTGGTTTGTGGACTGCCCCTCATGTCTTCGTCGCGACGCCTTCCATTTAGATAGCAGCATGGAATGAGCTTCGCGCACTTTCCTTGCTTGAGGAGCCATCAGGATGCATCACTCAAGCTGCAAATATGTATGTAAAACGAGTAAGGATTATGGATTTGTTGGAATATGGTTCTTGAATATTCAAACTTTTGCCGCTATGGGGAATACCAGGTCTTAATAGGTGATTCTTAACTCTAATAGTTTATCTGTAGGGAGCGATGTGATAAATAATTGATAATTTGAATGATGTACAGGGGAAAATTCAAATTCATCAATTTTATAATCAAACCAAACATTGGATAATAACGCAAAGCCTCTTCTGGATTTATATTCGACTTCAAAATTAAAACAAGTGGAAAATTTAATGGCGGCGACGCGACGGTGGTTGAGCCCACGCCGTTGACATTTTTTTAGACAAAACGTGTCTGCACACTTGCAGCTTTTTGCAGCTCGGCGAAAATCCACACAGCCGTGCGCCTGCAAAATAAAAAACTGATATTTCGGCAAAAACGACGTTTTTTAGCTGATTAACGGCAAATTATTTGCTGATTTTCAGCAATTTTGAAAGAAATCTCGGCAAAAAACATGTTTGCTGGGGCCGGTAAAACAAATTAAGTGTGTGGTTACCTCGCATGCAAAAAAAAGGCGGCCGGTCTTGGCCCATCTGTTCGTGGGTATGTTGGGTTCAGGGAGCAGATATTGGACTTATCATTCCATTATCATTAAGTATTCACCTGATGACTCGTTGCAGAGGCAGACTCTCGAAATTGTAAGTATGGTGGGCTTCTAGCACTATATTTCATCAACAACTTTGTCGCTTAACATACTAAATGATAATAACGCTCAATCTTCATCTTCTTCTTCTTCTAGGGCTCTACATTCCAACTGTAACTTGGCCTGCTTTTCAACTTGGTGTTCTATTAGCATGTCCTCAGTTATTAATTGGAATCTTTTCTATATCCATTAGGGTGGCTCAAAAAACACTTTTTCAAATTTTTTGATGGGCCGCCCTCTTATTCGGCTCGATTTGATCCCTTGGAGCTCTGGACAAAATTTCAGCCAAATCGGTTAACGTTTGGGCGGTGCTAAACTCGTTGGAAGTTAATATGCAAATATGTATGCAGAAACATCCAAAAACAGTGATTTGCAGTTGGACGGCACAACTTACGATCAAGAACAATGATACTCATTCAGTTCTTGTAGAGTTAAATACAGAATGTTATACTGAAAACCGCGAGAAGATTGGAGTTTATTAGGCAAAGATATTAGCATTTTACTGGAGTGTTGTAGTGGTGAATTTATTTCTTTTCAAAGGTAAAAGAAACGAAATTTGCTCAAACCCCACTTCAGAGAAATGCTAATAACATATCCGGGCAAACTCTAATCTTCTCGTGGATTTCTGCATAACATTCTGTATTAAATTCTTCAAGATCTGAATGAGTATCATAATTCTTCATCGTAAGTTGTGCCGTCAAGCTGCAATTCACTGTTTTTGGATGTTTCTGCATACATTTTTGCATATAAACTTCCAACGAGTTTAGCACCGCCCAAACGTTAACCGATTTGGCTGAAATTTTGTCCAGAGCATCAGGACATCAAAGAGAACCGAATAAGAGGGCGGCCCATCAAAAAAATTGGAAAAAGTTTTTCCCATACTAATTTGAGCCACCCTAATATCCATGCATGAGTATGTATTTTGTGTGGCAAGTACAATGGACACACTATGCCCAGGGTGTTGAGAAAGTTTCCAACCCGAAAACATCCAAGACCGGACCGAGAATCTAACTCGTCATCTCCGAATAGGACGAGACCAGTGGCATTCTAGCTGAAATTCCGCTTGAGGCCCTTTCAAATCATTTCAACAACACTTGTACACCTGCTGGTATAAATTGCGATATTGACACTACCAAACGAGAGGTGGCGATGCTGCGTATTTATATCAATGTAAATTTGCATATACAGCAGTGACAACTGTTGTTGACTGGCGTAAGTTTTGAATGTTACTTTTGTACACTCTAGGTGGAGAGCAGTCATAAAGAAATTTGTAGTAAACCGCTTGAGTTTAGTATGGAGTGGTAATCAGATCTCAGTTATTATTTAAAGTTGCAAAATGCAATAAGGGCATAAAAAATCAGAAAAAAATGTGTTGCTTTTCTACCTAGGTCACATATCGCTGTGATGCTTAGTTAGTGAGAACGGGTGATTTGTCCATACAATAAAATTCATTTTACTACAAATGATGTGGCGCCATCTCGTTCAACCAGCACCTTTGGCCCTGTCCTATTGACAATCCTACGCCTTGGCTAGCAAGGCTATTGGAGTTCTATCCCTGCAGGAAGTCGTCTAGTTCAATTAAAAAAATTGCACAAGGTTTACAACATGAGAATAGCTTCCTTTTGTACTACACAAGATAGTGGAGGGACCTCTGCAAGTGTCGTTTTGAGAAGTGTCCGGTACTGGGAGATATCCGGTGCTGGGGGATCTCCCCCTATATGAAGACATTTCACTAAACAAGCTCTAAAAATATTGTCTTCTCACGCAATTTATTCTTTGTTTGAAGGTTCTTAACTCAGAATATGTACATCATCCATCTCAGGAACTCTATGTCATGGGGGATCGGCAATTCCCAACATTCGCGATTATCTTCCGAATGATTCCGCAAGTTTCCCGTCCATAAGTTTCCCAATTTTGAACTGTTTGTGGCATGGATGGCTTTTCGCAGCCCATCATCACCGCAATACCAACCATTGTCGGCTTGTACTTGCGATAAATGATAAATTACGCTTTATGGTGGCGCCATAAAATATCTATAAATCAATTTTATGACCCTGCCTGGCGGTGGCAAACAGCTATACTTGCAAGCGCGCGCAAAATGAAAAATTTCGATTTATTTTTCTTTTTGGTTCCGCTATCCTGAAGGGAGAATAGATTACGCCTTCATCACGTGCCATTCTCAGGTGCTTCTTCCACGTCACAAATTTCGCGCGAGAATAGAATCGAATGTTACTACTGAGGTCATTTGGTTTTTTTTTCGTATGGGTTTATTTTCCTAGATGGAGCTGGAAGGTACCGAATTGTCCTTTGAGTACCAAATTTCACCAAGCGATGAAGGATGACGACTCATTCATATTTCATTCCATATTCTTATGATGGAGGATGGGAATGATTGAAACCTGAGACCAAGTTCACTGAAAATTTGCGCATTGAATTTAAAGGCTTTTTGACGGTGGGCAATTCTACTTCGGCATTTCTATCTAAAACATTCATTTCACTGCGTACTTGATTTTATTATATTACCTCGGTAAGATTTACCGGTTCAGCGTATCACATGCTTTTACACAATAACTTCATCATGGGGAAATGTTCAAACGACTATACATCGCATAGCAATGGTCCCCAGGCGATCGCTGACTGGTGCATCGCAATGTTTGTAACTATTTCAATCGACTGGATTTAGGGTATCAGGGTATCACTGACAAATAAGAATGTTTTAGCGGGCTAAACGTTCCACATGAGCATGAAATCTTTTGAGAGATCAATCGTTTGTCAATTTGTCGTTTTAATTTGTATATAAGTAAACGTATAAATAGCAATTGGTTCGAATCTCTTTGATTATGAATAAACTGATTTCAATTGCAATTCAGTCAAGTAGTCTGCAAAATGTCAAGACGAGTCTCAAATGACGATGACGACGACGACCCCGTAAAGGTATCACTTAACGGCGGCGACAACGACAGCCAATCATCTCAACTGGCATTCTCGGAATTTTTCCAGCTCCAAACTCAAAAACAATCTAACTCATGTTCGCTTTCATTGAGTGGAAAAGTTTTCTTCGCCTCTTCACCTCACCCAACTTGGTCACGCTCTCAAAGACGAGAGATGGTCGGGATGAATGAAGCCAAAGTGGGATTATGAGCGAATATAATCTGAATGACCTTGAACTTCTTTTGTCTCTCCGAGGACAACGGTCGACGGTTTCTCTTCAAGTGGAAAACTGACAAACCGTCTATACGGGCGGAGAAGAACAGAACAAGTCTGCTCTGGCTGGTTGGTTGGTGACGGAAAGGAAGTTCGTTTCCCACCGGAGCAAAAGTTCTGTGCACTTGAATGAGCTCGTCGAGAAGCGCTGCTGAGTATGAGCAACAGCTAAAATGTTTGTTCTTGTTCAAGAGCGCTTGTCTGATGAACGGAAAATGGCCAGAGAATAAGATGAGAATAACATGAGAATAAGATGTCTTGTTTGTTCAGCCTTCGGAAAGCTGTTCGTTGGTGTTCAACTCCTGCAGACTGGTTCCCAAATTTCATAATTGTCGCGATGATGAAACATGGTACAACGCATAATTACTTGACACAACTATACATAATTAAAACCTTAATTACAAAGAACTAGGTATATGTTGAAACAATTATTCGAGGGGTTCCTAATTTTTATTGATCCAAAAATCAATGAACCTGCGTTTGCATGACAAAACGGCAGCAGAAAATAGACAGAAGACGAAGACAGAATTGTGGGCCCTCCTTAGCCGTGCGGATGCGTGGCTACAAAGCAAGACCATGCTGAGGGTTGCTGGGTTCGATTCCCGGTGCCTGACTAGATAATTTTCGTATTGGAAATTGTCACGACTTCCCTGGGCATGAAAGTATCATCGTGCTAGCCTCATTATATACGAATGCAAAAATGGTAACCTGGCTTAGAAACCTCGCAGTTAATAACTGTGGAAGTGCTTAATGAACACTAAGCTGCAAGGCGGCTCTGTCCCAGTGTGGGGATGTAATGCCAATAAGAAGAAGAAGAAGAAGAAGAAGAAGAAGAAGAAGAAGAAGAAGAACGAAGACAGAATTGGAGGCACTAGTTGCCCGGGCCTAGTGTAACGTTGGGAAAACATCTTAGCCTCAACCAGAAAATCCAGAATTTATCCTACCGGACATCTACGGAGCGGAGCCAAAGTCAATTGTACGACCAGAGTCAATTTGGTTCGGACGCTGTCCAAACCTCAAAGCCGCCTATTTCACTGCTGTAACTTCCGGAGAACACAGAGGATCCCTCTCCAGCCAGAATCGGATTCCTCCGGAAGTTCCTCCACGAATTACGCCGAAAGTTCCTCCACGAATTCCGCCGAAAGTTCCTCCTGAAATTCCTCCAGAAGTTCCTCCAGGAATTCCTCCGGAAGTTCCTCCAGGAATTCCTCCGGAAGTTCCTCCAGGAATTCCTCCGGAAGTTCCTCCAGGAATTCCTCCGGAAGTTCCTCCAGGAATTCCTCCGGAAGTTCCTCCAGGAATTCCTCCGGAAGTTCCTCCAGGAATTCCTCCGGAAGTTCCTCCAGGAATTCCTCCGGAAGTTCCTCCAGGAATTCCTCCGGAAGTTCCTCCAGGAATTCCTCCGGAAGTTCCTCCAGGAATTCCTCCGGAAGTTCCTCCAGGAATTCCTCCGGAAGTTCCTCCAGGAATTCCTCCGGAAGTTCCTCCAGGAATTCCTCCGGAAGTTCCTCCAGGAATTCCTCCGGAAGTTCCTCCAGGAATTCCTCCGGAAGTTCCTCCAGGAATTCCTCCGGAAGTTCCTCCAGGAATTCCTCCGGAAGTTCCTCCAGGAATTCCTCCGGAAGTTCCTCCAGGAATTCCTCCGGAAGTTCCTCCAGGAATTCCTCCGGAAGTTCCTCCAGGAATTCCTCCGGGAGTTCCTCCAGGAATTCCTCCGGAGATTCCTCCAGAAACTCCTTCGGAAGTTCCTCCAGGAATTCCTTCGGAAGTTCCTCCAGGAATTCCTTCGGAAGTTCCTCCAGGAATTCCTTCAGAAGTTCCTCCAGGAATTCCTCCGAGAGTTCCTCCAGGAATTCCTCCGGAAGTTCCTCCAGGAATTCCTCCGGAAGTTCCTCCAGGAATTCCTCCGGAAGTTCCTCCAGGAATTCCTCCGGAAGTTCCTCCAGGAATTCCTCCGGAAGTTCCTCCAGGAATTCCTCCGGAAGTTCTTCCAGGAATTCCTCCGAAGTTCCTCCAGGTATTCCTCCGGAAGTTCCTCCAGGAATTCCTCCGGAAGTTCATCCAGGAATTCCTCCGGAAGTTCCTCCAGGAATTCCTCCGGAAGTTCCTCCAGGAATTCCTCCGGAAGTTCCTCCAGGAATTCCTCCGGAAGTTCCTCCAGGAATTCCTCCGGAAGTTCCTCCAGGAATTCCTCCGGAAGTTCCTCCAAGAATTCTTCCGGAAGTTCCTCCAGGAATTCCTCCGGAAGTTCCTCCGGGGATTCCTCTTGAAGTTCCTCCAGGAATTGCTCCGGAAGTTCCTCCAGGAATTCCTCCGGAAGTTCCTCCAGGAATTCCTCCGGAAGTTTCTCCAGAAGTTCCTCAAAGAATTGTTTCGGAAGTTCCTTCAGGAATTCCTCCAGAAGTTCCTCCAGGAATATTCCGGAAGTTCCCCCACCAATTTCTTCGAAAGTTTCTCCATAAATTTGTCCGTATGTTTCCCCATCAATTCCTCCGGAAGTTACTTCTGGCATTCCTCCGGAAGGCATCCAGGAATTCTTCCGGAAGTTCTTCCAGGAATTCTTTCACGAATGGATCCGGAAGTTCCTCCACTAATTTCTCCAAGTATTCTTTCGGCGGCTCCTTTGTCAATTTCTCCAGGAGTTCCTCCGGAAGTGCATTCAGGAATTTGTTAGGCTTTTCATCCAAGAGTTCCTTCGGTAGTTCCTCCGAGAATACTTCCGGAAGTTCCTCTAAGAATTCTATTCTCCAGGAATTTAGTCTAGTAGTCTTTCCAATAATTCTTTCCGAAGCTCCTCCTAGAATTCTTCTGGAAGTTCCTCAACGAATTCCTCCGGAAGTTCCTTCGTAAGTTTGTACAGGAACGCCTCCGGAAGTGCATTCAGGAATTTTCTCCGAAAGTTCCTCTGGTAGTTCGTAAAAGAATTCATTCCAAAGTTCGTTCAAGAATTACTCCGGAAGTTTCTTCACGAACCGCTTTGAAAGTTTCTCCAGGAATTCTTTCGGAAGTTCCTCCCCAAGTTCTTACAGTAACTCCTCTGGAAGGGCATTCAGGCAGGGTTTGATTCCAAAAGAGAATAAGAAAATCTCTTACTTATCATATCTGTATACACTCTCGATACCGTGAGAGACGTTTTTCGGTAGCTGTTACGATAATGAACTGATTCTACTAGCCCTACAACCCATGAACATTTTCTTTTAATAAGTCCCAATTGCGGGGGCATCGTTGCTGATGATGCATTTCAATTTGTTTTTCACAGCTGTGCGAAAAAAATATGGCCCTAATATTAAATTAGCGAGAACAAAGCGTTTTACCAAACCCCATCGGTGAGGACCGCCTATCCGAATTAGTTTTTTTGTTCAACTTGTATACAAGTGCGATAGTTTTGTATCCATGGCTTGTTACGATTCGAAGAGGTTTGTGCCTCTCTTTTATCGCTGTTCGTTATCTATTGAGAGCGATTTCTGCAAACCTTGCATCCAGGTATTTGTTGGGCATTTCCTCCGGAACTTGCTCTGGTAGTTCTTCAAGGAAATCTTCCGAAAGATTCACCTGATGGACGAATAGTTACTTGGCTTAGAAATCTTGCAGTTAATAATTGTGGGAGAAGTTAAGAAGCGAGGCGGCATGTATAAGGAATGGAATTTATATATTTATAATATTTTATTTATAATCCAAAAAATGCATTAAGGGCCACTTCATGGAAATGTGTTTGTGAAACACTGTTCTTTCTCCAGAAGCGGTAAAATTCATACCATCAAATCGAATTCCAAAAGCAAAAACATTCAGTCAGAGTTCTGTTCTTCAATCTCCGTCGTCGCATTTCTCCCAACAACGCCCGCCCGATTCATGGCTGCAAAAGACGACCTCAAACTCTGAAAGACAGCTTCTGTCGAGGTGGGCTGCGAACGATATCGTATGGAATCTTCGAAGGTGGCACAGCTCGAGGGTAGCCGCCAGTAATAAATAGCAGAAATATTAGATGAAGGAGCTTCGAACGAATCTAAGCCTTTGCGGGGGCGCCGAGTAAGCATGCGTGTGTCTATGGGTGAGAGTGTGGGAGCGTTTGCCATCAAACGGAGATCAACGGACGAGGTTCAAACTGCTCGTTCTCTTCGAGGAAGGCAGCGCCAAAGGTTCCTACACCCAGTCAGCAGTATCGGCATGAATGAACTTGGCGGAGTGGGATTAGGGGATGAAATTGATTGGGAGTGCGATGATACCAACAGCAGGGCAAGTAGCCGTCCACATCGTGCAATGCAGTGGATTAAAATGTTGTTCAAAGGGATGGGGCTTGATTGAATGTAAAGTAATTAATGTCTGTTGAGGGAGCATTTTGCAGTTTTGTTCAGAAGGTTATGAGGGGGAGGCTTAGAAAGTTGAACGTTGAAAAGCTATTAATTTGTACATCGGTATCTGAGTGAAAAGTTAATTCCAAATTCAATAAACCTTCATGTTTTTCTTATTTATATTCTCTTGGGCAGTGGCTGCTACTCGTTAAAGTATAGACAGTCCAAACAATTCATCAATTTCATGAATAAAAGTACTAACTGACATGGGCATTTCAAGGAACTAAACGGCCCATAGTGAGCCTTAATTATAATTTTTCATGTCCTTCTGTTTCTGTTCGATTAAAACAACAATTATCTTGGTTGTCCACTTCATGCCATTTTACCATGTTTTATTTCAGTTTTAAGTAGGGATACTTGAGCACAACAAACCTTGGGTATGTTTTTTGGTATATGAAACCAAATTCAACCTAAAAACGAAAAGAAATTGTAGATGCAAAAGAAACTAATAAACGTCATGGAGAAATCCACCGAAAAAATAATTAATTAACAAAAACAATATTTCCCACGTTTAAATCTAAATCGAAGGATTACTTAGTTTTGCTGGGTACCGAAATTTTAGTACATTAGCATTAGCATTGAGCATTTCGCACAAATTCGTAGGTGGTACAAGCCTGGACTATTGTATGAGAGTAGCATCACTTTCATCTGTTACCACAGATATTGATTTGTGACTAATCACTATCTCTTAGATGGAAGCAATGCACTCTCCAATAGTCCAGATTTGTCCTGGCCACGTCCTTGCGAATGCTGGGGAAGGGGAAGAATGGTTAGTCGGACACCAACACACTCAGTTTTTATTTATGCAGCTCGGCAAAAATCTGCACAGCCGTGCGCCAGCAAAATAAATAACTGATATTCCGGCAAAAATAACGTTTGTTAGCTGATTTTCGGCAAATTATTTGCTGATTATCAGCAATTTCGACAGAAATCTCGGCAAAAAAACATGTTTGCTGGGGCACGGCTGTGCGATTCTCGGTAAAAGTTCAACAGAACGTGAAACACAGAAAGAACTATGATAGAAATACAAAGTAGGAAAGGGACTCAGCCGGGATTGAACCCACGGCCTCCTGCTTATAAGGCAGAAGTGGTAGCCACTAGACCACCGAACTCGTCGGGTACCGAAAATTTAGTACATTGTAACCATAAAATGAATTTTAATTTTCTCTGACCCCAACATCTTGATAATTATATCTATGTAACTACTTCCTTCTGTGAGGTTTGATCGCCCGACCCCAATACGCAAGACAGGTACTTTCCCTACTAAGCTATGGAGGACCTCCGTGATCCTTTGCAAGTCAGCGGGTACAGGATGCAGATAAAACCAAATTCCCAACATCAGTTCCACACTCGCAATCTATTTCTAGAACCAACTCTTCCGAACGTATTGTTTTGCGCGTGGAGCGAAATTTATTATTATATGACATTTTCACACATAGTCTATCAGCAACTGCTCTCGATAAAGGAAAAAGTTGTCAGTTTAGTCGCAACTCGCGACTACACTGCGAAGGCTAGAGCATTTATTTATTTGTTATCGTCAGTGGGGGTGACATTATTGGGCTAAAATTTAATATATTCCAAGAAAGTGTTATTAAGCTCTGGAATTTAACCTTGAAATCAAGTTTTGCCTTTCTCGTATACTAAGTATACGTAAAGGCTGTAGGATCACTCCAAAACCGAACTTTTGATAGAAGGCCCGGGGACCCATAGTGTTATATACCAATCGACTCAGTTCGACGAATTGAGGTGATGTCTGTATGTGTGTGTGTGTACAAAAATGTGAGACACACTTTTTGGTACTTAGCATTATTCAATTTGCTCGCAACAAGTTCCATTCGACGTAGAATTCAATCCCATTGTTTGCTATTGAAAATTAGATCCATCGGACATTGCGTTCCGAAGTTATAGCGAAAAAACTGTTTTAACGTGCAAAAAAAAAGCAAAATCCCCTAGCTCGGATTTGAACTCGTGATCTCTGGGGTGAGAAGCGCTAACTATACCGCAGCACCATCAATACGCTTAACATGTGAGAAGATACATACAAATATGAATCATCGAATGGGAGATATGTTTATTGCCTCTATATAGCATTAGAGTTTATCCTGTAGGGTAAATGTTCTTATACTGGAAGTATTAATGAAATGAGAAAAGAAAATATTTGTTTTTATCGTTGGTGATTGAAAATATACAGTTTCGTTACATTAGCTAATAGATGAAATATTGATTTTAAAATTAGATTTATTTCATCTAATCAATTATTCAAAATCGCTTCGTACCCTATGAATACATTGTTGCTTCAAGGGGTGTAAAAGTTGCTTCACCATTGATGTGGGGAAGTCAATTTTGTTATGAAATATTATATTGGTGTGATAGAATAATTACGTTATACCGCTTCAACTAACGAAAGGAAACATATGTGTACAATAATAGGAAATATCAATAAGAACCTACCTCCACTAAAGGTAAGGGTGCCATATGGAAATTACAAATAATAAGTAATTTGGGTGACCGTTTTACGATAGGATATCCGTTCAGTAATTGAAAACCCTCTTCTATGCTAACCGTCAGACATAACTTTTCTCATGTCTTATTGCTATCATGCGCTAAGAAAAACACAATTACCCTATATCGCATACTCAAAAAGCATCGTGCTTTGTTCAACGCTCTCCCGTACGAAAGCGCGTGAAAGAAAGAATGGCAATGTGCCGTCGCACAGTGGCGGGCCCCCATATAAAATAAATGTCAAACTAAACCAATCTTTCACATTTTAAATTGCCCACACAATTTTTTTTAGGATATGCTTTACACTCAGCGAACTGGACTATCGAAATTCATAACTGGCGCCTTATGAATCTTCGACAGATTATTCTACCAACAGTGCTTCTTATACGTAGTTACCTTCCCGAGTATTCAAGCGTCGATGGGCGTGTGGTTTACATACCGGCCTCCCGACCCCGACGTCCATGGTTCGAATCCAGTCTGCCGCACTTACCTTTTTTTAAATGAAAATCATCGTTCATAAGGCAACATATTGAAATTCATACCGATTCCTTGTGGCAAATTTTCATAAGGCGTTCGATTGAAAATCATACGTCGATTTTCCTCAGTGTATAGCATCAACTTTTACCAAGTTATCAAAAATTTAATTTACAAGGTACAATCAACAAATTGAGCAATTAGCTCATTCACAATATGTGTAAAATTGAAATAATATGTGCTTCGCAAAAAAAACGAATCTTTCTTAAGGTTTTGTACGAGTTTCCGCCACTGCGCATCGATCGGCTTAACCATCGTAGCATCAGCACAGCCCGTACAGCACGCCGAGCTTCTGTTCTATTTTTAGCACTGATAGAAGTAAATACCTATGGACTAAACCACGATGACGTCACGCGTCGATTTTCAGTAAGAAGAAAACCTCATCTGAGGGCAAAGTTTACAAAAAATGAACATCAACGTGAACATCCGGTGAACTAAAAGCTTCGAATTCACTCAAATGTTCATCGGCCCGCAGCGGATGTCATTTTTTCGAGCGAAAAGAAGAAGAATCGTATGGATAAAGAAGACGTTCGTGGTTAAGTCCATTAGGGTCTCGCCGACATTTCTCACCAACACGAACGCAGGTTGGTGGTTGCAAACAATCCCATTTGATTTTGCCGTGACAGCTGCTCGTGGTTGCAAACAAACCGAGTAAAAGTGTGAGTGAAACGTGCGTGTACGTACACGATCGCTGAAAGCCTAATGAGGCAAGAAAGCACATAGGTAGATCATTTTGACGTCTGGCGGTCGTCACAAGAACCACGAAAAAAGTTCTGTTGGCGCCGAAGTGTTTGAGCAACAATGGGGGGGTGTATGTTTCTTGCGTTGTCTGCTTGTGAATTCATTCAGTTTTGTGAGTTTCTGGAAATATTCACATAATGTTATGATGGAATATAATTTAATTTTAAATCTAAAAATGATTTTAAATTTAAACAATCGATTTAACGACTATATAATATAACAACAACATTATTGTGATTTGCTTTTTGTTGATTCCAAGAGACGTATGCTGTGGGAGATTAGGAGAAAAACTCACACAGCATACTCTACCATACCACAAAAACGTTCTCGAATTCGTCTTTTGGAATACGCAAAAAAAGCAAATCAAAATAATTATATGATATTATATTATATTGAAAATTGCTTTATTGCATTTATACATAATCGCATATTTGTATCATCTTCATTTTTAATTAATTTTTCAGTCCATAAATTGTCATCAAATGTTTTTAAGTATATCACTGATTAAACAATGGAATTATTTTTATTCATACGGCATAAAGCAGGGCGAATATTTTTCTGAATTTTGTCTACTCCTTGGATATATCAATTTGAAAGAAATGCAGCAAAAAGTATTGGTAATTCAACGACATGTGGTCGGGGCTTAGCTAAATCGCACCAAGCGGCTTTTTGACTGACTTGTGGTATTTCGTTCGCAAAAATAAAACGGACATCATTCCATATCAATTTTTACGTACATTTGTTACAGTTATGAGGTTGAGGGATATCCATAAGATTTGTGATCAATTAAATCTGCTAAATAAAAATTTGAGTAGAAAAATGGGTTATTTTTTATTGGCGCTCAGTGCGATTTGCCAGAACCCCGGTCATGTGGAAACACACATATTCTCAACAAATGAATATTCATTATTATCGATTAAATTAGATAAATTCTACAAGTGACAAATTTATTCCCATTATAAATAACAGTTAGTTTGATTTTCAGTTTTCACAATAATTTTCATACAAAATTTAAATGACTTGTGCACAATTAAATTACATCCAAACTTGTTAAAAATTTCGGAGGATTATTGAAATAGCAAATGCAATCGTTTGAGCACCGGGGACAGAAAAGTCAAAATTTGAATCACTTTAATGTACATTATACGGTACAAGTTTCAATAAAAATTAAGTGAGAAAACATCGACAATATTGAAACTGTGAAATTGATGTTGTAAATTAGCGAACTATTTTCGATAACAGAAAAGGAAAGCAAATTAATAATTTGAGAAACTGCATATAGGGTTTCTTACCCCATTCCCGGCCTAACATGCGTACGACTGCATTATTTAATTGATATTTATGACAGGAAGCAACTTTTCCTGAATTTTGTGGGCTGTATAATACTGCATTGGGGTTCACTTCTGCTTAAAAATAGCAATTCGTGCTAAATATCGTTCAGAAAAGCTTTTATTTGATTTAAATTAACGAGGTGCAGCACTCATTTCAGTCATAGCGATTCCCATTCCGGCATACAAAAAACCAGTTCCCGGCCTAAGCAAAATTTCACTCAATCTCTCAACATTTTACTCTCATTCTCTCTCGAGACAGTAGAAAATGCGACGTAAACAAAAATATGCACGTTCCACGACAACAAGATGCCAGATGGTATTATTCATAATCATTTTTATATGGTTGAGAAGATATATTTACTCATCCAAATTTCTTCCAAATACTTAAAAGCAATTTTTTTTTCACCTTTTGAAATCAAAAGAATTTTAAATAACATGATAGCGTCAACGTATTAGACAATTTTCCTATTAACGATAAAGGATCATTTTCATAATTCTGGCCTTTTGGCAGCACGGTGCGGCTAGAAGTTCTTGGGCCGAGGTGATTTTTTGTTCGGTTTGTGAATACATTTTAAAATGAATTCTAATATGTTTAAATAAGTTCTAGTGAAACGAACAAATAAGAATAATTGAAGTGCGTGTGCTTAGAATTATGGTGTGGTGATTAACAGCTTCAAGCAATGGTTGTATCGAGCTCTGTGACGATTTTCAGGTAGGTGTTTATTCGATGATACCGTTTTGTAAAAGTGGAAAGAATCACTCCGGCTCAGTGGTGTGGCATCGGAGAGCGAAATTTTGAATTCTACATTTTTATTTTCTACAATTGGATCAATTAGGAGTAAAACAAGTGATAGAAAAATATTGAGTATTGTGAAAAATAAATGGGAGACTTTTTAAAAATTATCAACCATAAACCTACGACTTCCAAACAGTATAAATCATTAGTTTTCTATGCAGTGAGCCGGGAACCGGGTCCATAGGCCCAAGTAGTGATTTACCCTATCCATTTCACAAAATTTCGAGGAAACCAAAAATCTGTTTTTGAACAAATTGGTACCGAATCTTTCGATTTCTTCGCTACATATCAACAGTTTTTTTTTGCAAATCTCATAACCCTGGGGTACTTCCAATGCGAAAACTGTAAGCAGTACTCCATAATTGCTCTTCAAAGTACATATGTAGTTTCTCAATTTTTTTTTTGTATTTTTTGCCAGATTGGACGAGGATTCAGAATATATAAAAATCTCATTTTGGCCAAAAATGTTAACAACATATTAAATGAGTACTCGACCTTTCTAGCACAGTTCGAATAAAAACTGCAAATTTTCGTTCAATTAGATGAAATAATAAATTAACTTCCGTGTTAAACAACACAATGTTATAGGTTAATTTAAATTTACACTGTAATTTTCAAGTTCATGTTATAATGGAAATGAAAAAAAATTGGATCTGGGAGAAGAATCGAACTACGGCCCGCAAAGTGAGAGCCTAGGTCGTATGCCACTCAGGCATTTTTGCTTCTTGAAAGCGGGGCGATCAATGTGTAACAGGTTAAGCATTCTGGTGATTCAATTATTCTTCATCAAAATGTTTGAGACTCAGTAGGTATGCTGAATGCATCACAGATTTCTCGTCGAAATGTTTGAAAAGATTAAGTTATTGCAATGCAATGGCCACTTTGTTGGAAGTTGGAACATTCGAATATATCTATTTGATAAATGTTTATATGAATAAAATAAGCACCAGTTGCGGATGGGATTTGTTTTAGCAGCCAACAAGGTTTCCGTTAGACGCTAGTAAAATTAAGTCATACTGAATCGAAATATCAACGAATTTATCGTTTACATCACAGAAATTGAAAATTATGATCTGGTACACATTCTCTAAGGACATTTTCGTGGCTTTCATAATATTTTACTGCGAGGTTTTCTGAATCGTTTTAGGACCACAATCTACAAAAGATGGGCTCGATTGGTTGCGTCCCCGCATTCCGCATCGCGTTTTATATTTACATGATGAATAGTGATAGAAATCTCACTTTTAATTTTTTTTGCCATTCTAATTTCCAAACAAACTATAAACGCGATGCGGAAAGCAGTATAAAGCGGTATAAAGTGCAAGATTTTTTTTAAAGAATGAAAACTTCGCTTATTTTGGTTCATTCAAAGTTAATTTCCTATGTTTCGGGTATTAAGCCACCCGGAGGAGAAATTAATTATAATCATTAAATATAATTATATTATAATTATCTATGTAGTGCATATGCATAAATCGAGTTTCAGATATATTATAATATGTTTGAAACTCGATTTATGCATATGCACAACATAGATATATCTATAGATTTAGCTGATAGCTTTAGCTCGGAAAAGGTATTGGAGTAACCAGACATAGTAATTCGCTTATTATATTACAAGAAGCCGCTAGGAACAAAAATCTTGAAAAGTACGTTTTCTATCTTTAATCATCATAAAAAATATAAAAAACGATATGATGGAAATAATGGGATCTATCCCAATTAATTGCTGTTCTGACTTCTCTAACTTTTCGCGATATATTTTATGATGATCGAGAAAGGCATCATCACCGCTGGTGGATTAATCTGGGTTTTTATTATTTTGGTACGATCTTGAATAATGAATTTACCATTGAGTGGAAAAAAATGAATGAGGCAAATTCTTCAAAATTATACATAGTTTAAAATTGGTTCATTCTCACCCCTCAGAGGGGGTGACATTGGGCCAAATAAAATAAAGTTCTTTTCTAGAACACAATTAAGAGAAAAACATCCCACATTAGCTTTTCTCTATGAAATAGGATTCGAGATATAATGTGAATGGTATTCATGCTTATAAAAAGTTATTTTCAGTACACAGGTAAACTACTCAAGTCAAATTACTTTCATTTCTTGCTTTTAATTATCTCGCCTAGTTATTAAAGTCCAAATAAACAATGTTTCAACCTTTGGGCTCAATGGTGCTTCAGCAGGTTTTCAGCAGTTTCGTTCATTGAAAAGCATGTAATTAAAATGATTGTGAGAAATTCTTCACCTGGTTTTCAATATTTATAATTTAGAATCCAATAGTAGTCAGTCAATGGCAAGCAAATAGCTATTAAAAGATCCAACACTCCAAAACAGTCACCATTCGGAAAAATACAGTGCAACAATGAAAGCTAGTTTGATTCTAACTGTTATTTTGCTTATAATTCCCAACTGTTTGGCAGACCTGCATGAGAACCTTCTTGAACTCGTCACTGATATAATTCATGAAATGAACTCCGCAAAGTCCGGTTTCCGCATCATAGGGATTGGACGTATTCGGCATTCAATTTTGGAACATTTTGACTTACATCGCCTTCCATGCACCGTTGCAACTTATCTTCTTATCGACAATGAATTTGCGCTGTCTTCGTCGTATAGAAAATTGTCTTTGCTGTTCCTGGATATGGAAAGCTTCGCTGACTTCTCGGACCTGAATCAATTTATGTGGAATTTATCCGACGCCAGTTTTTTCGGTTCACAAACTGCCGTTGTCATGTTTTCGCGCAATCTGATATCAGTTTATACGCTCCGTCGCATTGGATTTGTAAATGCACTGTTAGTGCACGTAACAAAATCTCATCTGAAAACACTTTTGCTAAATTATCTGACCAATTCGTTACAATCTATACCAATCGGCTCTGCTGCTCGTCTGCTATTTTCGGCGAAGCTACTTAACATTGAAGGATACCAATTCAATATTTTCATGAACAATTCAACGGCTCCATTTCACATGTTTTTCAACTCATCCTTGGCCAAAGGCATTGACGTTGAGCTAACATCAATGGTGATCCATCACCTTAACGGCACAGTTCGATACTCCAAAGACATCAACGCTGTTGTCATATGGATAGGAATAACTAATATACAACTTGGAGATCGTCACGCTATTTTTGACATGAGCCTCTACAATATGAAGCGATTCCAGATAATATCATTGGAGAAGCTTATCCTACCTTTCATGGAAGAATTGTGCGTTTCGGTGCCGATGCTCCGGCGAAGGATTTTGTTTCTGCAGCTAACACGCCCTTTCAGTATTCATGTGTGGGTTTTCACAGGCCTTGTTGTCATTTTTCGGTTAATGATAAAATTCAAGAAAGTAACAAATTCGAAGATTGTTATGATAATGATGCCCATTTTTCGTTGGATTCGAGTACCATCGGTCTTACTTGAATTTCTACTGATTGAAGCATATTTATGCAAAGTGATTGCGAATCTGTCAACAATGCAATATGAGCCGGATCCGACAACTTTGGAACACTTAAACAGCCGCCAGCAACCGTTCGTAGCCAGCAACCATGAATTGGAACTCATTTCAGCATACCCCAATTTGGATTTGACGGTTTCATCCAAGTCCAGAGATCGTTTCCTCCGGACGCATGCATTTCTAGTCAACTGCAAGGTAGCCGAATATTACGCCAATAGTAGGTGGAACTTCGATCCAGTTACCAATGACCCAATGGTGGTGGTACTGAAAGAACGATTGCAACCATTCTTCAGGACATTTTTCTTCGGAAGATTCAGCCCGTTTGTCGAAAGATTCGCGGAATGCTTCAGCCGACTAATGGATACCGGAATCTGGAGCAAGGTGTACAATCAATGGTCATCCGAACGGGAACAGTTGGTTTTATTGCTCGCTAGAGGCGATGATGCATTCATGTTGGAAGATTTGGCGACGGTGTGGTTCGCCTTGTCCGTAGGGTACATTTTTACATTGTTGGTGTTTGTAATTGAAATAATTGTTTTCGAAATCAAGAAGTAGGGCATTGCTTATGTAAAATTTTGTGTTCAACTCATTGGATTGGCTTGAACATATTTTGAAGTTTTTGTAATTTAAAACATATTGAATTGAATGGTAATAGTAATATAAAAAAAGCTTTATTTAGTGTGGTTAACTGCTCCAGGTAGTGTTGCTTTTAAAACTGTTTTCAAACGTGTCTCATGAAGTCATTTACTTGGATAAAAGTACTACATAATATGTATTACCTAATAAAATGATTTGTTGTTGTTGTTTTGACCTCGTTTCCAGATTTAGAACATGGGTCCGAAACCCTACTATAATCCAATGTTATGCGATAACCGATGCTGCCGATCTGTAAGACAAAGACTTCCATTACCAACTCAATGTCGTCGTTGATAAAATTCCGAAGGGTGACATCATGAACTGTATACGACTTCAATGCGAAGATCGGATTCGACAACTCGAACCATGAGTGCATTATGGAAGCTATGGTCTCAAAGAAATGAGCGAAACGGAGAGTAATAATGACATGGTGATCAAGGGACCGCTCTTCCCTCATCGACCGGTTCACAAGGTCACGTGGGTCTCCCGTGACGGCTGAACATAAAATCAAATCGACCACATCTGCATCAGCCGAAAATGGAAACGGAGCCTTCTTGGAATAAACGTAGTTAAGAAAATTATTTTGAGCTTTTTAGTGGAATGTCTTCACTTGTCATAAGACGAGTTTGTACAATTCTATTTAATTCCACCACTTAATTGTACCTTGACAGATACGTATTTCGACCTCAACAGTAAGGTCGTCTTCAGTGTCTCGTACCTGACTCGACTTGACACACGCCGAGTGGAAGATGCCACGGTGAAACGGTCCTTCGTTGAAGAACTGGAGACGCGTGCTGCAGATATTCCGGAAGATGGCAGCGTGGAAGACCAATGGATCGCCATCAAGAATGCCTTCATCGAGAACAATCTGCGCGAACTGCGCACCCAGAGAAAACAATGGATCACCGATGAGACCTGGAGGAAGATAGAGGAGCGAAGAGAAGCCAAAGCCGCGACAGAGCGATCAAAAACCAGAGGAGCTAAAATCTTAGCCCGCCATCGATACTAGGCTCTTGAGAATGAAGTAAAACACTCATGTCGACGGGACAAGCGAGCGTGGGCAGACTCTCTGGCCGACGAAGGAGAGAGAGCCGCCGCAACCGGGGACATTCGCCTCCGGGGAACAAGAGGCTCAATACCGTTTCCTTCAGCAGATCGAAAACTAACTTGTTGGTTAATTCTCTGATTTTGATTACGAACTCAAGTATGTACTTACAATTATCGGTTTAAGCTTCAAGTGAAATATATGCCTCCAGCTAACTATGTTTAGATCAAGTATACGTCCTTCGTATTATCTGTTGCAATTTGTAGGTTATTTTAAGAACAAATAGGCATAAAAAGCAACTTACACACTTAATTTTTTTTACCGGGATCTCAGCAAAATGTTGAACTTTTACCGAGATTCGCACAGCCGTGCCCCAGCAAACATGTTTTTTGCCGAGATTTCTGTCAAAATTGATGAGAATCAGCAAATATTTTACCGAAAATCAGCTAACAAACGCCATTTTTGCTGAAATATCAGTTTTTTATATTGCTGGCGCACGGCTGTGCGGATTTTTGCTGAGCTGCAGAAATAAAAACTAAGTGTGTACTGTGATAATTCGTTTAGTCAACTTAGGTCTAGTTTACAATTCTGTAATTCTGTTCTCACTTCGTTTTAGCTGTAAATTAGATGTAAGTTTTAGTTCAACACTTCAATATTTATTTAATTCTAGACTTTACACCTTGCACGTTTTAGTCACGATATGCCACGAATTGATGTTCATAACAGAATATCAAAACGTATCCGAAATGACGGTTCAACCTCGCTTTAGATGACAGCGAATATTGGCCTGCCAAAGAGTATGATTGCGCATCCCAAGCAGAGTTGCCAGCTCACAACTAGAGATGGGCAAAACAGCTCATTGCAGTGAGCGGATCTGATCCGTTTAGCTCATTGAAAAGAGTCAGCTCCTTGGATCAGTTCTTCAGTTCTTTAATGCTACGCTACATATATTAAAACATAATTGTTAATATTATTATTTTAATTATTGTTCAAAAATTTGAAAAATTGATATCATTCATTAATTTATTCATTCATTCATCATTCATCTATTTACCCCACTTTGAAATTTTTAAAATATTAAGCTACAGTGAGGTCATAATTTCTATTGAAAAAACGACAATTTTAAACTAATAACATTTATTACGCTTTTTCTGGCCGTTTTGAAGTCTAGGAGTTCATTTAGAACCATCATATTTATTTCTATACAAAAACTAACTCAACATTATTTTCTATTCATAATTCTAAGTTACATTTTGTTGATAACGTTTCTCAAATCGTTAATTTGAATAATTCAGTCCCTAATCTCTGATATGTATATGAACCATATCACGTGTCATAGGTTTTCTCTTCATACTGGGTGCAGTAAATCAATGCATTGTTTGCGCTCGCTTCTAACCCTTCTAACCATGCGTAGTTGAAATTTTCATACAAGCGAGCCCATTCATCTATATTGGTTCCCGAAATGCGAGAGAAATAAAAACAAGAGAGTAAAAAAATACAGAGCATGGTGCTACAAACAAACCGAGTGCACATGTAGCAGTATGCTGACGGGAAAACCCGTCGCAAGTAAAAGATCCGCTCCGTGCAAGACACAGCTCCCAGTTCGGTTCGTTTGAACCACACGGTTCGCTCGCTATAGCGAATTGGTCGCTATTAAGCATATGCGGTATTTCGAAAAATTTCGTTTCAGGTGGTTCGAAACGAAATTCCGCGGAATTTCGCGGAATTTGAGCATGGCGAAATCTGATTTCTTGATTTCGTTTCGTATCATAAAATTACAAAAATTTCGCTAGAAAAAACTAGCTTCTAACGAAATTTAACGGAATTCCGCGGAATTTCGAAACAAATTTAAACTAATCCATACTTTATATTATAAAAATTTTTTGGCTGCGCCGCTGTACAAAATCGTTAAGTTGTTTCCAAAACTTCAAGTTATACAAAGTTTTCTATTAACGCTTACTAACCCCATTCTTAGTCGACAAATACGTAAGTAGTTTTCTTCTATAAAACGTCTTCAGTGTTTCCATGATTAAAATTTATTGATATTTTTTTTACTATTTACACAATATGAACGCGGAATCGATCGTGTTGCTGCTGGTCATGGGACGGAAGCTAGTCCGGGAGAACGCGAAGTGATAACAATCTACCTCGCGTAGCAGAAATTTCTTTAACCAGTGTGCAATCGATCGTGTTGATGCTGATCACGCCAGCTAGTGTGAGAGAACGCAAAGTGATAAAATTTATGTCCAGCGTTTGTAATGCTCACTCAATCTCAGGAGCACAGGATGCTCCCTCACGAAAACTTTCGGGGAGAAATCACTTTTTGGGAAAGAAAAACAATCTGGAGAGTGATAACCATTTTTTGCTCACTTTGATTACCGTCGGAAATTGGTTTACTCGTTTTCTTTCATATCCGAGCATTTTCGGTGCCTTTGTGGATCAAATAACCTGGTACCTACATGCAGATAGCTTGGTGGTGTGGCTAGAGTGAACGCATCTATATGGCTATTATTGTTGATATGCTGGGTTCGAGTCCCACCGTGGCCATACAATTTTTATAATTGTTCTGCGATAATTCTCACGAAAAGTGACTGAGAGGTTAAAGTGATGAAACGAAAAAGGAATTTCATCAAATTGGCACGATTTTCGTTTATCCTCCAAGGCTAGCTCCAGAGAAAAGATTGGTGGGTGAATGATGTTCCTCGCTATAAACAACGAAAATAGATTCTCCCTGGGCCTGAAAAACGCAACGAAAAGAAAAGTCGGAACCCTGCTAATGTCTGCATCAAAGAGCACAACATTATTTAGTGCGGAATCGATTGTGTTGTAGAAGATTATTGAACGAAGCACATTGATCTTGCGTTGGATTGATTTGAAACACACTTTTCATCTTCTTGTTTTCAAAATAACTTCGTTTACAATAAATATTTTGTCGCTTACCAAGGGGTTTCACATGAATTACCTTCTCAACTAACCAACGATTCCTTTTCCGCAGCACTCACGGAGATGCAGAGCAAACCTCGGTCTCTTAAAACAATGAGTGTTACACTAATTTTCCTCTCCTAATACTAAGTTGACTATAAGCACCGTTATTGACAAGCATCGTTATTGTTCATAACTTTTTTGTATCCCAAGAATATTATTTAATTGGTAAGCTATGCATGTTTGCTGTTTCTCGGCCAATCATGATTAGCAACTACGACGTGTAAAGTTAAGAAACGTTATCAAGCTCTTCTTCGACTATTTGCACAATATGTGAGGAACATTGCAGATTTGTGGGCATTTCTAGATCTACGCATGGAATTTGCAAAAAAAAATCCAGAACGGGTTGAAAGATCATTAAAATTGCTGAAAATTCTTTACTTATGATTGCTTTCAGCACATACTGACCATAACAGCTGTTCTCATCTGCCAAGGACACACACACAATAGCTCAATTCTTCGAGCTGATTGTATATAAGACTATCGGTCTGTGAAATTCAATACATATCTTTGTGCATTTCAGAAAGGTGCACATGATTCTTTTAGTGATCAAATGTATGCTATATATGTAGACGAGGAATAAGAAGGAATAAATTTTGGCAGATCTAGTAATATCAATTCTATATCTGCGTATACGCCTGGCAGATGTGGATACATAGTTAAGTATCCCACTAAATAAAAAAATAAATCTAAGCATTCGTTTTCAAATTTTGACTAAGTCAATACTGTAAAACCACGCTGACAAGATAATATGAAGTACGCTTCAGCATAATTATAAAATTCTTATGTAAACTAAGGTTTTAAACGAAATTTGAATCCGTATATGAAAAATCCCACAATTTCTTTATTTTTATATACCTACTTATATAAAACTGATATAAAATTGATCAGATTCAGAAGCACACGCTCCACGATGAATTCCTATGAAAGCGGCACAAATTCTGGGGTATTGCCTTATCGCCAATGGTATATGCGGCGAGAATGTGGCGATTTATCACAGATTGTCTCTTCAGTTATTATAACTCTTTTGGTCGCAAAACAGTTATTCGACTTTGAAAAAATGAAATCAGAATTGCGTACATAATGTAAAACCAATTCAATAAAAAATCCGCGGAAAAAAATCAAAATTTCGTTTCGTTTCGAAAAATTTCGAATTAAATGAACCTTGATTTCGTATCGTTTCGAAGTCTCGAAAGAAATCTATATTTCGTTTCGTTTCGATCCGAATCCACATACACATTTTAAATTTCTTTTCGTTTCGTTTCGTTAGGAAAAAGTGTGTTATCGCATACCCTTAGTCGCTATATAGAATTGGTCGCGACTGATCCGGATCGAGATCCGTGTCGTACGGATCTGAGCTGGTGGCGCAGCTCTCGCTTCCATGTCACAGCAATTTCGAGCTGGACGACGACATGAGCGGAACTGAGAGTTGTTCGGATCTTCGGATCTTTTGCTTGGTACGGTTCGTTAGCTACCGCACTACTAGGTATCTTTTGTGTGTCCGTTCGTAGTGCCGAGTATGTGGGTATGGGTTAAGAAATAGACGGCAAGCTAGATTTTTTTGCTTGTGTATTTCTTATTCCTCTCTGCAGCAGAAATGATTTCTGTTGCTTGGCTAGATGGTGCTGTCGCTTGGCTTGATGGTGCTTGAGGTGCAAATAATAAACGATCAGCACGTGCGTGGTACTGGACTGGAATGCTCATACAAGCTCGCTTGTGTTGTGTACCGCGAGCGTGGTATTTTCGTTTGTGCTGTACAAAATACAACAGCGCGCGTACTCGAGTGCGTACGCTCGAGGGAGTTTCTCTAGGCGCGTGTTTGACAATGATTTCATCAATTTAAAGTGAGCTGCTGAGCTAGGCTTCTTAAAAAAAGATCCATGGCTCATCAGCTCAATGTAAGGAAGCGAATCTTTGGAACAGCTCCTGAGCGGAGCGCCCATCTCTACTCACAACATCCTCCCCCGTAACACTGACGACAGGTCCAGTTTTACCAATGCTTTTACTTACTATTCTCGTTCACTTCCAAAATCGCAAGCTTCGATGCCGGCTCGTAGTCTTGTCGTATTCTTTGGTCACTTCCTTCTACTACTAGACCTTCCCTCGGATCCACTCGTTACGTACATTGCCGTCGATCACCATCACCAGGTCACCAACTGCAATCGCTTTCTGATCTTCAAACCATTTTGTGCGCTTCGTCAGTGTTGGCAAATATTCAGCGATCCAACGTTTCCAGAAGATTTTCAAATGTTTCTGTATAGCGTTCCATGTAGCTTCTATAGTTGCCACAGCTTGTCTATGCTCTTCTTTGCTCGTGTCTTCGGTGGGTTTGAGCTGTCTGGTATCATTGTTGTTGCTTAGCGGTAACAAAAAATGATTAGGTGTTATAGCTTCGCTTTCCGTTGACTCCAGCGGTAGATACGACAATGGACGGCTATTTACGATGGCTTCTGCTTCGATTACCAGTGTTTGTAAACCTTCATCTGTCAACTTTATATTACCCTCATATGCCGCAAACATTGCCGTTTTTACCGAGCGCACCATACGCTCCCACGCGCCACCCGTACTAGCGAGATTCTCATTTATGGCCCTTAGTGCATCTGTCTGTTCTCGTAGTAGTCATGCTGCACCTCTAAAGTTGGTTCCATTATCCGAATAGATTTCAAGAGGATTTCCTCGTCTGCCAATGAAACGGCGGACACATTCGATACAAGACTTGCTAGTTAAGCTGTATACCACTTCCACATGAACCGCGCGAATAGTGAGGCACGTGAATAATGCGATCCATCTTTTCACATCACTTCGGTCAACTTTAGCCAAAGGAGGACCAAAAAGGTCTAATCCCACATATGAGAATGGACGGATACAGGCGGCAAGACGGGCTGGCGGAAGAGGAGCCATACGCGGAATATAGGACTTTGCATTGTCAATTTTACATCGTTGACATCCACTAGTTACTTTTCTAACGGCAGGTCGCCGTCGTGACACGTAGTATCTTTGGCGGATCTCGTTTACAACTGTCTCAAAGTTGGCATGACGGAATCGACGATGATATTCGTCAATTTTTATCAGTGTAAGGCGATGCTGATTTGGAAGAATTATCGGGAACTTCATACAAGATGCTACTTTTTTGCTGCTTTAATGCGGCCATCCACACGTAACACCCCTTGCTGATCCATAAACGGGCACAATGAATGGAGGACACTAGACGCCATCAGAAAAGCTTGTTGATTGACCATTTGAATTGCCATTTCATCCGGATACATTTGCCATTGAACTGACAGAAAAAGAGCAACTTACGCCATTTGAAGTTGAGGATTGAGCAACGTACTGTTGAACCAGCTCGTTTTAGTTTGAGCTGGTTTATGAATCGTTGTACATACGCAACGGTTCTTAAAAGACGTTACCATTTGGAAAACCGTCCCAAGCAGCACAAGTTAGACAAAAATGGTTGCAGCAACTTGATTGTGACTAAATCTGGTCACATATAAGTTTCAGTAACCTATGTGAAATATGTGTGCTGCTAGGGGTTGGTAGTCAATCTGCAAATCTGGTTTAGCTAGCTCTTGGTGTACGTGACAATGACGTAGTTCTTCTTCGGACGTAGTTGATAGCTGACAATTTTTCTGAGTTGGCAAATTCGTTTCAGGACTCTGGAGAAACTCTGGGCCTTCAAAACAAGTCACTGTTGTCAGCGGGGTTCAATTTTGTTGGTACCCATTTCCACTCATCAACATCTGTTATTGTGAGGAGTTCCAATTCTGCAGGCTACGTATTGTTTGTATCGTCTGTGGTCAGCGCGTATCCATGCCAGAACAGTAGCGGAATCGCTCCAAAGAAACCCCTCATTTACGACCACCGTGTTGGCTGTCAACAACAAATCGCATCAACCTAGCTCCCAAAACAGCAGCCTGGGTATTGAGAGAGGTTTTAAGGGTGCCACCTTGGCTTTGGCCGCAACAAGCGTGCAGTTCGCGTTCTCTCTAGGCGGGACTATACGGAAGTATGCTACCGCTGAAAAAGCAAGCTCACTTGCATTTACGAATACTTACGTGAAGTTGTAGTTCTCTATAGGTACCGAGGGTTGAATGGCTGAAATAGCATCGGGGAATCCGGACTTGGTTGATTTTTTTCAAAGCGTTTATCCATCTACTCCAGCGACCCCAGAAATTATCGTTGACGGGTTCGTCTCATTGCGTTCCAACTCGCCACATGTTCTGCAGAAGAATTCTCCCGTGTGTCAGAACAGCACTCATTAGGCCCAGTGGATTGAAAAACTAATAAGCCACAGCAGCATTTGTTGCTTGGAAGGCCGCCCATTACTATCTATTAGTGATTGAATATCATCCTTCAGTTGCGTAGAATAATACAAATCGTCTTCCTCAATGTTCCATAGCATCATAAGAATGCGCTGCGCTCACAACCTTGTAACTTGTGAGGCGATCCCTACCCAGCACTAATGAGACCCCCCTTATTCAATGCCTCAGGGTCGGCGTACGCGCTTGATTATCGCGGCCAAGAAAACACTTAAACACTTTTGCTGAACATACTCCCACTTTATTCACGTCTTCGCACACAGGTACCAGTCTTCCCACTTTCTTACGCCCTATCTCCTACCTCAACTCTCTCCCACTCTGATACGGTCACACGTCGGCGGGGCCTCGTTACTCGATCCACCGTTCCACCTACTTCTCGTTCTTCCTGCCGTTAGTCCAGACTGCTACAAAATGGCCGCTGAACACTGTCGGCTAGTTTGTGGCACTGGGAGTAGCTTCTTGGTTGGCCAGACACAGGACGTCAACGGATCGAAACTGCGGATTTTCACGCGGTCTCCAGGTTGGTGGTTCCAGGAACGACCACGTCGTTAACGCCGACGTCAATTTCGATGGTAAAACACCGAGGTCCTGGATGATGATGGGGTAAGTTTTTGGCGGTTAACGATGGCGGTGGATGATCGAGGAGCAGATTAGTGATGGTATTACCTGGATGATTCCCAATATTCACTTCCGTTTTTCTCACTCCGTTTTTATATCGCTAATATTGCTTTAAAATAGCTAGTGGTTTCCTTTATCGGAACTTGTAGTCGCATTCACGTCCTTTCTATACAAAAGTTGCGAACTAATGGTTCTTGCGATGGCGGTTAAGTCGCTCAACTTGATAACCAGGAACTCATCCACCCATCCCGCTAATGTCCCATGGTTTCCTCGATTTTGCCACCCACATTGGCTGACTATCCATATCCTTTTTTGTGGCGTTTGGTGGTGAGTAGCGAAACTATCGTGATGTGGTTGCGTTCTGCACAGTGGGTGTTGGGTGGTGTCCAGTATACATGTTTAAGCATTTACTTGTTATTTTTGTACAACACTATATTACGAAACACAAAAACACGAAAATCTCAAAGGTCTTGGACAGATCAACACACCACTGGTTACACTCTCCCCCCGCTCGGGTAAAAAAAAATCGGTGAAGCCGTTTTTTTTTGTTTAATACACAGGAACAACAACTTTGTGCCGCGTACCTCTGAACCAAAATTTTCACTAACAAAACAAAACTTACTAACACACTCTTTTTTAACACAAATTGATTCCTGAAAATCTCAAATCTATTCAAAATACCTAATCAAAGCTGTAATCTAGGGAAAGAGTAGCATTTTTAGTATCAGACGGATTATGGGTCAGGGTCATAAGTTTTCATCATTGGTATTCCAACTCCACTCTATTTCAAGGTTTGAACCTTCTACTGACCATCAACATCTTACGATTCCGGTCTCCTGCGATCCCATTCGACTGTACACATATAATAAACCATCATTGAAGCAAAACGAAATAAAATATATACAAATGACTCTCCCTAACACAAATTAAAAAAATTTAAAACATGAAACACAACATTTTTACATGCAACATATAATAATCTACAAAATTAATATAAAGCAAGAATTCCGGAATTATATTTACACTATGTACAAAGTTACTCTAGAGTACGGCATGATTTATTTCACTAAAGTTTTCGCATGTCGGAGTATAGCCATTTCCAATCGTAATCAACTGTGGCTATGATAACGTTATCGGCTCTTATCAGTGTGCGCGTATAGATGACTGTGAATAACCAAACTGTTTAATGCCTATTATGTCTACAGAAAGTGTTTAATGTGGTATGGCGTGGACTGTGAAACGATGAATTTGTGGCTGAAATCATGAAGAACAATCACAGTTTTGAGGAATTTAATATCATTTTGAAGACTAGTCGAAGTATTCTTTGGCCAATTGATCATTATGGTGTTATTTCTACTCTAAAATGTGTTGTCCTGATTTCACCTACAAGTTCATCATCGTCTGCATTGTATGATAACCATACAACGGTAAGTATAGGAATTAAGCTATTTAATAGTGATTAATTTTATTGTGTAGCGACAACTAACATCGAAGAATAGAATCCTATTGCGAATAGACCGTATTTATGAGATTTATTTTGAAGCATTAGTAGTACGGGTCATCATTAAGCTATAGCCATTCCTTCCTTATCCACACACACTCACTTTGTACTCTATACACAGTCTTGTTAACTGCTGATGCTGCAGCCTCAAAAACTTTTAACGAAGTTGCATGCAAGTCAGAAAACTGCATAATGTGCATAATGAAGCAGATAAGCTCGGCATAACAATGATTGAACATGCAGCGAAACAAATCATTTAATCAATTTAAAAATGATCACGAAACAATAAATACGAATTAAAACACACGATTGACTAGTTGAATGCATTCATTTATGGGGTACTAGTTGCATAAGCAACCTCCCGTTTAGCTGCAAGTGGTTCCATCCTCGATACGAGAATTACGCAATAGGATTCAGTAAACCTCTCCAAATAGGGTTTTAACGGATCAGTTTCTCTCCTCACTATTGGCCTTCCCTCACTCAAGAACCAAAGCATTTACTGGTACCACGGATTATAATAAATATTTTTCGTTTAGGCCTTCAAATCTGCTGCGGAAAATATTCTCAGCGACTTGCCGTTCATATCGGCTACTTCATATGAGCTATTGCCCTTTCTCGCAACCACGACACACGGCTTATACTGCGGACCTAATTTGGCGTTGAAGTTTTTGCCGGCCTCCGACAGCGCGAAACTCCTCTTGAAAATTCGTTGTCCGACAGAGAACGTGGGTGAGTAGCGTATTGATGTTTTGTACTCTCATATGCTCTTTTCAGGTTTTCTCGGACAACGTCGTAATTTTTCTTACTGATACCTTTCAGTTTCTCGGCTCGGTCGTTCTCTGAGAGCTCACCATCTTGCTCTCTACGGTGGTCAGATCCTCGTGTCACCATCTCATGGCCGAAAATGACACGATGCGGTGTGAACTTCGTGGATCCATGCAGCGTGTTGTTCAAAACAAACTCGATCTCGGATATTTTAGTATCCCAGAGCTTTTGGTCGGTGCGGACGTATGTTCGAATCATCGAGTTTATCGTCCTGTTCAAACGCTCAGCAGGATTAGCTTGACTACGGTGTCGTGCATTGGCCCAGTGTTGTATTTCGTACTTCTTTAACAATTCCTGGAATTCCTTTGATAGGAATGTTGTCGCATTATCCGTAATCACGTATTGCGGAACGGACAGCCTACGAAACCATCGCTCTTCCAAAATGGTGCAAAGACTACCTGAAGCAATCTTCTTCACCGGAGCAAGCAAGCAGTACTTAGAAAAATGTCTAATACGACTAACAAGTGGGCATTGCCTTGCTTGCTTCGAGGAAGTGATTGTATGTAGTCCATACACACAATTTGGAATGGTCTGGTCGCAATTCGCTGCTTCCCCATTTCTGGAGCCGTTGATAATGTGGAGTGTTTGTTCTACTTACAAGTCTCACACAATGCGATGTACTTTTTGATGTCAGCATTCATTCTGGGCCAATAGTACTTGCGTTTGACTTTCTCAATGCACTTTTCGAACCCAATGTGCATCATTTCGTCATGCTCTTGTTGAATGACACGTTGGCGTTTGGACTCAGGCACGCATTCCTTCCACTCAAACCTGTAGTCTAGAACGTCAGACTGTGCAGCAACGAATTTAAACAATTTTCCGTCCTCGATCCGGAAGTCGACGTACTTCTCGGGATCGGTTTCAACTGCCTCGAACAGAGCTCGGTACCATTTGTCCGTCTCATCCACTTCTAGGGCTTCAATCGATCGGGATAAAGCATCCGGAACAATATTTTCCTTCCCTTTCCTATGCTTTATCTCCATATCGAAGTGCTGCAGTGTTATGCTCCATCGGCTCAAGCGGGATGACGATCTCCATTTGGCTCTCATTATAAACGAAAGCGCCGATGAATCCGTGATGAGCGTGAAATGTGTTCCCTCGATATAGCATCGGAACTTTTCAATGCAGCGAAGGGCAGCCAAGCCTTCTTTCTCCGCTGCATGATAGTTGAGCTCGGCACCTTTCAGCTTCTCAGAGTGATACGCTATCACTCGCTCAATGCCATTATGTACCTGAGTGAGTACACCTGCTAGAGCCGTATCGCTGGCGTCCGTTTGTACGCAAAACGGTACGCTGAAGTCAGGGTTGGCCATCACTGGGGCAGTTATCAGCTTCTCCTTGATGGCTCTGAACGCGTTTTCTGCTGCCTCATTCCACCGCACTTTTTTCGGCTTGTTTTTCAACAAGTCTGTCAACGGTGCGGTGAGTTCACTGAATTTATCGATAAACCTGCGGTAGTAGTTCACCATACCGAGGAATCTTCTCAATGACCTTATGGATTTTGGTGCCTCAAAGCCCAGGATCGCTTGGACTCGATCCGTGTTAGGCCGCAATCCTTTCTCAGAAAGGATATATCCGAGGTAAGGCAGTTCGTGGCAACAAAACTTGGATTTTTCCAGGTTAATGAAAAGGTTCGCCTCCTTCAATCTCCGAGCTAATTCCCTTAACTTCGCGACATGCTCCTCGAAAGTATGACTCGCCACTACTATATCGTCTAAGTAAACGAATATAGCCGGCTCGAGCTCGCCATGTCCGAGTACTCTATCCATAAGTTTACTGAGCGTTGCCGGACTATTGACTAGCCCGAAGGGCAATCTCGTAAACTGGAAAAGTCCCTTCCCTGGAACCGAGAAAGCGGTGAATCTTCTCGATGCACGGTTCAAAGGAACTTGCAGGAAGGCCTGCGAAAGGTCGATTGTAGTCAAAAATCGAAAAGGACCTAGCTGACTAAGAATCCGATTCTGATGTGGAAGAGGATATGCATCCCTTTTTGTTCGTTCATTGAGCTTTCGTGCGTCGAGACAAAGTCTTATCTCTTCGCTGTCTCGCTTTTTAACAGGGACGACTGGCAACGCCCAATCCGAGTCGGAAGGTTCGACCACTCCGTCCTTAATCATGTTGTCCAGTGCACGGTGGATTTTCTCCTGGATTACTGGACTCCACGGATACGGATTTTCCGAACAGGATCGGCGTTGGCGAATTCGTCTCTCAGCTCGATCTTATGCTCAATGAGACTTGTTTTTCCCAAATGACCAGGACTTGCTGGTAGAAACAAACTTTTTGCTTCTTCAAGTTGTCGTTTTTGATTATCGTTTAATTCACTAATCTCTTCTAACGGTTCTGTTTCAGCATCATTAATTGCATCAATGGGCTGAGATATCGTAGGGCGAATCCCGAAGGCTTGCCAGAAATCGTAGCCCAGAATACAACGACGACTCAGACTTGGAGCTACCAGAACTGGTAAGAGTTTGGTTTCTCCGTTAAAGGTTATTGGAACCTCTGTTGTCCCTATCACGTCTAAACTCTGTCCTCCGGCTGTTTTGAGATCTATTCTCGTGGGTCTTAATTGCAACTTGAGGGTACTAATCAGCTTTTTACTACCTATGCCCAATACTGTTTTAGCTGCTCCACTATCTAAAAGTCCAATTATAGAAATTCCCAGCATTTCCACTCTCACGAATGGCCTGGAATCGTCGCTGAGAGTCACGAGCATGGTTGTCAACTCTGCCTCTTCAGCTATGTCTCCACTGACCCGCGAGTAACCAAGCTGTTCGAGAGAATCTGGAACTTCTGGTTCTGTTTGAGGTCTTGTGGAGTGACTTGCAAGACTGTCTTGCCTCATTAGGCAGTCTTGTACAAGTTTTTTGATTGGCAGTATGGGCAATCTTTTGTTTTGAAACCAGGGAACCCACAGCGTAGACAATATAACTTACGTTCCCTTGTACACACCTCGAAATCGTGTCCACCTTCATGGCAATTAAAGCAAACGCTCTTGCCTGGAGGAATGTATGCGTTTACGATTCTCTGGAGGGCGTTTGTTCCGCTAGTGCTCGGAACTGGATTATTTTGCCGCTGTGCAGTTTCAGGATTTGGATTTGGTTTGTATACTTCTTTTTGAAACTTGTCGGTTTTCTGGACACTGAGCTGCTGTTGTTTCCAAGGTCGTTTTTGAAATTGTTGATTGTCTTGTCTGAACTGCTGCTTCCCATTTGAGCTTCCCCGATCCTGGTTCCTATTCGGAAACCTATCCTGGTTTGCTCGGTATGGTTGCTGAGTTCTGACCTCGTCAATCTGCACTACCTCTTTTCGCGAAAACCTACTCTCTCTCTTCTGATACATATGCCAGTTTATCGAATCGAATCTTTTACCAAAATCTTTCATTTTAGGTATGGAACTCACATTCGCTGCCAGCATTGCAATTCTGCAATCTTCCCTAGTATTACGGAAGAGGACGTCAAACTTTCGTTTTTCGTCCCACGGGCTCGACATGCTGCGGAAGATCCGGACCATGTCCAAGTAAAAGTCCTGGAACTTCTCTCTGGGACCCTGCTTCCGATTGTTAGTCTGCCGTTCATAGACGTAATCTATATCGACTGGTAAGAACTCTTTTTTCAGTTCAGTCACTAATTCTTTCCATGTCCCTATATCGCTACTAACCTCCATAAACCAGGATCTCGCCTTCTGGTGAACAGATGGTGAGCTCCCTGCAACAGCTCTGCCTCAGAAAATCCTTCTGATCTGGCGTTGAAATCGACTTCTTTTAAGAATTCGTTCAACCGTCTGCCATTATCCATTCCGTCGTATTTCACCGACCACTTATGGATCGGGAACTTACTTCCGCTATTCAATGGTCTACTGTTATCCTTCCTTACCTCCTTCTTCTCATTGCTACTGTTTTCTACCACCTTCTCTTCTTCTGAATTTTTGAGTGTGTCCAACGACTCATTTCTTTGTTTTAACCAGCCTAAGAAATCTACCGATTTCGCCTGTACTTCTTCTACTTCTTTTTCCTCCGTCAAACGCTCTTCGATTTGAGTACTGTTTGATGTGCCTGTATGAAGTTCCTGCTGCTGAACAACGGGCTGGTCAGACTCAAGCACAGTGATGCGTTGTAGCAATTGGGTCATAATCGCTTTCAATTGTTTTATTTCGTCTGCGAATCCCTGTCTCTCGCTATATACAACTTTAACAGACTCATTGTCCCTAGCACTAACTCTGTCAACCGTATTGCTATCTTTAGGATCGGTTTCCTTGCTATTCACAGACCTCTCACTCGTTTGTTCATTCACGTTGTTCTCTTGCTCTAACTCATCGGTTTGGTTTTCTCCCCTAAGGGTGTTCAAGCTCTCGTTTATGATTGCTAATTCTGCCTCTCGCACCTCTAACAGGTGGGAGGTGGCCGAATAGTACACATTGAGTAACTTGACACACTCCCCAGCTATCACTGCAAGGCTGTTCAATTCGTCGTCCTTCTTAGTGTTAGTTCTCAAACGCTGCATTCGGAAGAGAATGTGAATTAACCTAGTTTTAAACAATTGATCTGGAGCCTTTTTCATCGCACGCTTTTCCAAATGATTTTTAATTCCATTCAACTTATCGTCGCAAACCTCTAATTCATGAACTACCGATTCACCAACAAACAATGTTCTCAAGTCTGATTTTCCTTTTTCCTCTTTCAGGCGGCTACGCAGATTTCGTTCGGCAACGCTACGTGTGCCTTCTACCGGCATGCTACGGATCTTCAACTCGTACTCTAGCTCATCTATTGTCAGATGGCTAGGATTCATCGCGTGGTACCACGATACGAAATGGGACATAGCCATCTCTTCAACAGGCATTCAACTAAGAAAATCGAATATTGAATTAAAAAAGAAACTATGAAATCCTTTCAAGTGGATTATCACCCAAAAAAATTGAAAATCCTAGAGAAAAGAAATACTTCTGTTCAAAGAAGCTGTAAATTAAAAAATCCTTAAATTTGTTCACGCTCCCTAATGAAGCAAATAATTTGAAAATCCTAGTTTTAGTTCGTCTATCTTTGATAAACTTTAGTTTTTATTTGGTGTTTTACTCAACAGTCTGAAAGAATACAACACTGATCAAATTCCGGAATTCAACGCGAATCTCTCCGACTAATTCATATGCTTTTAGTAAGTTTTGCTCAATGATGGGTAGCTATTCAGACCGTTCGCTTACATCCAAGACCCCTCTTAATGAAAAAAATTATATTGACCCTCTTTCATCAATTGGTTACCTGTTTTGTGTGCTTTGGTCAAGTTCGTTAGCGAAGTCTGGACGTTTTCCCAGAGACTTCTGCAAAGACACGCAATTGGCATTCAAGTGTACCCGGGCACTGATAATCTACGCAAATTTCAGTTGGGCGCTAAGTGTAACTTGTGAGGCGATCCCTACCCAGCACTAATGAGACCCCCCTTATTCAATGCCTCAGGGTCGGCGTACGCGCTTGATTATCGCGGCCAAGAAAACACTTAAACACTTTTGCTGAACATACTCCCACTTTATTCACGTCTTCGCACACAGGTACCAGTCTTCCCACTTTCTTACGCCCTATCTCCTACCTCAACTCTCTCCCTCTCTGATACGGTCACACGTCGGCGGGGCCCCGTTACTCGATCCACCGTTCCACCTACTTCTCGTTCTTCCTGCCGTTAGTCCAGACTGCTACAAAATGGCCGCTGAACACTGTCGGCTAGTTTGTGGCACTGGGAGTAGCTTCTTGGTTGGCCAGACACAGGACGTCAACGGATCGAAACTGCGGATTTTCACGCGGTCTCCAGGTTGGTGGTTCCAGGAACGACCACGTCGTTAACGCCGACGCCAATTTCGATGGTAAAACACCGAGGTCCTGGATGATGATGGGGTAAGTTTTTGGCGGTTAACGATGGCGGTGGATGATCGAGGAGCAGATTAGTGATGGTATTACCTGGATGATTCCCAATATTCACTTCCGTTTTTCTCACTCCGTTTTTATATCGCTAATATTGCTTTAAAATAGCTAGTGGTTTCCTTTATCGGAACTTGTAGTCGCATTCACGTCCTTTCTATACAAAAGTTGCGAACTAATGGTTCTTGCGATGGCGGTTAAGTCGCTCAACTTGATAACTTGAACTCATCCACCCATCCCGCTAATGTCCCATGGTTTCCTCGATTTTACCACCCACATTGGCTGACTATCCATATCCTTTTTTGTGGCGTTTGGTGGTGAGTAGCGGAACTATCGTGATGTGGTTGCGTTCTGCACAGTGGGTGTTGGGTGGTGTCCAGTATACATGTTTAAACAGTTACTTGTTATTTTTGTACAACACTATATTACGAAACACAAAAACACGAAAATCTCAAAGGTCTTGGACAGATCAACACACCACTGGTTACAACCTGACGCCGTATCCAGATAAAGATTCTTCGACTTGCTTTCGGCATTCTCGCCTAGTGCAGTGAGAACCTGTTTTTCGTTAGAAAGCCAAATTCTCAGATGAAATCCTCCTCTGCTGTGAATCATTCTCACCTCCTTCGATAGTTGTATTGCTTTATTAGGGGTTTCAAAGCTGTCCAAGAAATCATCCACATAGTGATTATGTATGATAGCGTGAGCTGCGCGAGGATAGCGGTCCGAAAAAGCTTCTGCGTTTTTAATCTTAACAAACTGCGCCGATGCTGGTAATGAAGTGAATCCGAATGTTGCTACGTTCATCAGAAACACGGTTGGAGGTTTAGATGGATCTGTGCGCCACAAAAATCTTTGGGAATGTCTATCGGTTTCTTTTATTCCTATTTGATAGAACATTTCTTGTATATCTGCAGAAACTCCCACTGTAAACTGACGGAATCGTGAAAGTATCGCCGGCAAAGAGGTCAATTGGTCGGGTCCTTTCAAAAGAAGTGAATTGAGAGAAATACCATTAACATTTGCAACTGCATCCCATATAAGCCTAACTTTGCTGGGTTTTTTAGGATTAATAACCGCTCCCAACGGCAGATACCTCACTCGTTTTAGGTCGACGTTGTTCATCTCTTCCACAGTTGCTGGTTTTGTCTGGTACTCCTCAAACTGCCTGTTGATGTTATCCTTCAAGTATTCGTCGCGCTCCATCCTACTCTCTAGACATTCGAGTCTCTTGAGCGCCATCCTAAGCCGTGTAGTGAGATGCGCGGCTTCAAAGCAAGACGATGCTGAGGGTGGCTGGGTTCGATTCCCGGTGCCAGTCTAGGCAATTTTCGGTTTGGAAATTGCCTCGACTTCCCTGGGCATAAAAGTATAATCGTGTTAGCCTCATGATATACGAATGCAGAAATGGTAACTTGGCTTAGAACCTCGCAGTAAATAACTGTGGCAGTGCTTATTGAACACTAAGCAGCGAGGGGGGAGCAGGGACTTTGTCCAAGGGCTTGACGACCCCTCCCCATGGCCACTGCGAGTTAGACCGGGACCATCGTCCCTAACCCCTAATCCCAAGGCGTCAAGCGACCCGTGCCGAGGGGATGCATGGCCAGGGGGGTGAAATAATAAGCTAGGCCTTTAACGGAGCCTGTAGGGTACCTGGGCACCCCCCACAGTAATTGTCCCTTACCGCGTCATGCTGGGCTCTGGCGTGGTGGACCTCTTTTCCCGAGCAACTCGTGGGATCAAAATGGAAAACCAAGACAATTCTTCAACTAGTGGTAGTAGTGTAGGCGACAACCCCTTCGCAAGAGGTGGGTTGTTCAGGTCTCCGCCTAGGAGGCCAGAGGCAATAGTCGGCAGCTCAGTGCGCAGCGCCAGCGTGGGTCACTTAACCTTCCTCTCGGCTAAAAAAACGCCGGTAGAGGTTATTGACGGCCCATGGCTTGCGGAGGCGATGAACCGCAAACGCGACGGGCTTTCGGCCTTCGAGGTGGCGACGGAACAGCTGGACGCCATCATCGACTTTGTGTCATCGAAGCATAATATCAGTAAGGACCTCAAGAGGAGCTTGCTGAAACTTCGAAAGTCGATGTTGGACGCCAAGCTGGAAACGGCGGTGGGGACGGCCAAGTACGATCCCGTGAAATCCATGGAGTCGAGGTCTACCCAGACTGAGGCCCAAGAATTCGCGGATTTGGGCAAGGTCGAATCGACCGAGGGCGTGCCAGCGAAGACGGTGATGCCAAAGTCTACCCAGACTGAGGCTCAAGTATTCGCAGGCACGTCAGGTGTGGCTGCTCCAACGGAGCAGACACAAAAACGGGGGAGACAGTCTCCAGGGGATGAGCTCCCTGGGGGCCGCCCCAAAACGCGGAGGGTTACTACCCCGAACAAGGGTAGTGGGGCTGGGAAGCTGAACCCCGGCCAGGTACCTCCAAAACCGGGGGAGGAAGGACCTGGAAAGGTCCGTCCACCCAGGAAAGACGGTGGTAAGGGGTTACGGCAGGCTGCGAGCTCTCAGCCGCCCCAGACCAGGGAAATAGAGGGGGATGACGCCTCCTGGACCCTGGTCAAGAACAAGAGGAAACCGAAGACGTCAAGGGCCGAAAAGAAAGCCCAGGCGAATGAGGGTAGCAAGAAGTCTAGGGTAGGCGCCAATCGCTCCAGGGGCGATGCCCTAGTCATCAAAACGGACGAGGCTAAGTACTCGGACGTCTTGAAGGCGATGAGGAGTGACGTCAAGCTCGGTGAACTCGGCGCCGACGTACGTCGAATAAGACGTACCCGGATGGGCGAGATGATCCTCGAGCTAAAGCGGGGCGTCTCGCAAAAGGGCGCCGCCTACAAGAAGTTGGCGGAGGAAGTCCTAAGCGAAACGGTCAAGGTGAGGGCACTCACGACGGAGGTGAATCTAAGGGTTAAAGACCTGGACGAGATCACAGAAGTCGAAGAGCTCGTCACGGCACTGCGGCGACAGTGCGAAGTGGAGGCGTCCACCGCAGCCGTTCGGCTACGGAAAGGTCCGGCAGGGACACAGGTAGCATTGGTTCGGCTACCTGCAGCGGACGCCTCCAAGGTAGTCAAGTTAGGGAGCGTCAAGGTGGGGTGGTCGGTATGCCCTGTGGGCATATATGAGCAACCCGAAGTTTGCTTCATGTGCCTGGAACCGGGGCACAAGCAATGGGACTGCAAAGGCCCTGACAGAAGCAAGCTCTGTCGACGCTGCGGATTGGAGGGACATAAGGCACAATGCTGCACGAACCCTCCCAACTGTTTGATCTGTTCCAGCAAAGCTGCGAACAGCAAGCACCCCATGGGGGGTTCGAAGTGCCCGGCGTTTAAGCGTGCTGCAAAATCACAGTGCAGGTAACGCAGCTAAACCTGAACCACTGTGATGCAGCCCAGCAACTGCTGTGTCAGACAGTTGCTGAATGGGGACGGATATCGCCATCATAGCAGATCCTTACCGGGTACCCGCCAGGAACGGTAATTGGGTCACCGATGGGTCTAAAATGGCGGCGATATGGACAACGGGGAAATACCCAGTCCAAGAGTTGGTGTCTTCGACGCACGAAGGCTTCGTCATTGCCAAAGTCAACGGGGTCTTCTTCTGCAGCTGCTATGCGCCTCCTCGATGGTCGATCGAGCAGTTCGGTCGAATGCTAGATTGTTTGACGGCTAACTTGATGGGGCGTAGGCCGGTGGTGATAGCGGGGGACTTCAACGCTTGGGCCGTGGAATGGGGAAGCCGATCAACGAATCAACGGGGGCAGATCCTGCTGGAATCACTGGCCATGTTGGATGTGGACTTGGCTAATGTCGGTACCAAAAGTACCTACAGCTGGAACGGTGCCGAGTCGATTATCGACGTTACGTTCTGGAGCCCTGGCCAAACAAGTAGTTCGAACTGGAGGGTAGATGATGGCTACACTCACAGCGACCACCTGGCGGTTCGCTACAGTATCGACTATACGGCCAGCATTCAGCGGACGGAAGAAGGGGCGAGGCCTAGGCCTCGTATGTGGAAGACATCATACTTCGACGACGAGGTGTTTAAGGAAGCGCTCCGCCGCGAGCACAATACTCTCGGTCTGAGCGGCGAGCAGCTGGTAACAGTACTCTCGCGTGCATGCGATGCCACCATGCCTAGGAAAGTCCACCCTAGGAATGGGAGACCACCGGCTTACTGGTGGACTCAAGCAATTGCGAACCTGCGCCGCGCCTGCCTACGGGCAAGGAGGCGGATGCAGCGAGCACGCACAGAAGAGGAGCGTGTTGAACGACGGGTGGCGTTCGTGGCTGCTAGAGCCGCTCTGAAGACTGAGGTTAGATCAAGCAAAAAAGCCTGCTTCGAGGGTCTGTGTCAAAGTGCCAACGCGAATCCATGGGGTGACGCCTATAGGGTCGTAATGGCCAAGACACGCGGGGCGATGGCCCCTACAGAGCGGTCTCCAGAGATGCTGGATAGGATCATCGCGGGGTTCTTCCCACGTCACGACCCAAGTCCCTGGCCTCCCTTTGTGGAGCTGCCACGGGCCAGGGTGGCCGACGAGGGAAGAGTAACGGTGGCGGAACTTGCGGGGATTGCACAGTCCCTTAGTGTAGGTAAGGCGCCAGGACCGGATGGTATTCCGAACCTGGCCATCAAAGCGGCCATTGCCGAGGCTCCCGAGATGTTCAGATCTGTTATGCAGAGATGCCTGGACGAGGGAGTCTTCCCTGAAGCATGGAAAAGGCAGAGCTTGGTCCTATTGCCAAAAGCGGGAAAACCACCGGGGGATCCGTCGGCATATAGACCAATATGCCTGCTTGATATGGCGGGGAAGGTGCTCGAGAAGATCATCCTCAACAGGTTGTTGATACGCACGGAGGGTGCGGATGGTCTATCGAGCAACCAGTTTGGCTTCCGAAAGGGTAAGTCGACCGTAGACGCTATCTTGTCGGTTACCAAATCCGCGGAGATAGCTTCTTCTTCTTCTTCTTATTGGCATTACATCCCCACACTGGGACAGAGCCGCCTCGCAGCTTAGTGTTCATTAAGCACTTCCACAGTTATTAACTGCGAGGTTTCTTAGCCAGGTTACCATTTTTGCATTCGTACATCATGAGGCTAACACGATGATACTTTTATGCCCAGGGAAGTCGAGACAATTTCCAATCCGAAAATTGCCTAGACCGGCACCGGGAATCGAACCCAGCCACCCTCAGCATGGTCTTGCTTTGTAGCCGCGCGTCTTACCGCACGGCTAAGATAGCTATCCAGCGTAAGAGGAGGGGAGTTCGCTATTGTGCAGTAGTGACTCTCGACGTGAGGAATGCTTTCAATAGTGCCAGTTGGGCAGCTATTGCAGATGCGCTCCTGCGTCTTGGAATTCCCGAGTACCTGTACAAGATTCTCGGAAGCTACTTCCAGAATCGAGTACTGGTATACGACACGGAGGCGGGTCGGAAGTGCGTTGACATAACCTCAGGGGTTCCGCAAGGTTCCATACTGGGTCCGGTGTTATGGAACGTCATGTACGACGGTGTCTTGAGGTTGAAGTTCCCGGTGGGCATGGCAATCGTCGGCTTCGCTGACGATATTACGCTGGAGGTCTACGGCGAATCGATCGAAGAGGTGGAGTTGACTGCAGCCCACTCGATCGCAATTGTGGAGGAGTGGATGAGTTCCAGGAAGTTAGAACTGGCTCACCACAAGACTGAGGTGGTTGTTGTTAACAACCGAAAGTCGGAGCAACAAGCGGTGATAAGGGCAGGCAACTGCACGGTCACCTCTGAACGCTCCATCAAACTCTTGGGGGTAATGATCGACGATAATCTCACCTTTGGTAGCCACGTCAATTACGCCTGCAAGCGTGCCTCCACAGCTATAGTGGCATTGTCCCGGATGATGTCCAATAGCTCTGCGGTTTATGCCAGCAAGCGCAAGCTTCTGGCTAGTGTCACTCTGTCCATACTGAGGTATGGGGGCCAGCAGGGCACGGCCCTGCGTATTAACTGCTACAGAACGAAGTTAGAAAGTACGTATAGGCTCATGTGCCTAAGAGTTGCGAGCGCGTACCGTACCGTGTCGCACGATGCACTTTGCGTCATCACCGGTATGATGCCTATCGACATAGTTATCGGTGAAGACATAGAGTGCTTCGAAATGCGCGGCACGAGAGGCATCCGTAGGACTGTCAGGTTGGCCTCAATGGTCAAATGGCAGCGTGCGTGGGACAGTTCCACTAAGGGTAGATGGACACATAGGTTGATACCGGAGATAGGTACGTGGGTCAAGAGGCGCCATGGGGAAATCACTTTCCACCTGACCCAGGTCCTTACAGGCCATGGTTGCTTCAGACAGTACCTACACCGGTTCGGGCGAGGCCGAGTGTCCGGTGTGCGTAGGTTTAGAGGAAACGGCGGAACACGTGTTGTTCGTGTGCCCGCGTTTTCGCACAATGCGCGACCACATGCTTGCCACATGTGGTCTGGACACTACCCCGGACAACATAGTCCGGAGGATGTGTAAAGATGAAGTTGGCTGGAACGCCGTTTTATCGGCTATCGTCCAAATCGTCTCGGAGCTACACAGAAGGTGGCGCGTGGACTCGAGGAATGGCTAGTTCAGGCACAAATAAGAGGTGGTCCAAGGGTTCGGAGTCGGCTTCATGGGTCATACCGTGCCCTGTGGTCGAACTCGATCCTTTTATCGAACAAGTGGCCGCGTGAAGAACAACATGGTATCGTCGATTTCGCGGCGTCGGTCAACCGGGCGGGTTCCGAGCCCGAGGACGGAAAGGGGTCCTCGTCAAGGCTGGGGCAGGCATGCACTGGCCCCCCTTTGAAGCATTACTTTCTGGTTGTACCGAAGGGACGATGGGCTTGGCGGCAATGGAAACGGTTTAGCTGGTCGGGGATGCAGTCCTGCCTCCCTCATTGGAGGTGGCCCCTAACCAAGCACTTCCTGATCAACCCAGGATGTCTGTTGAGCAGATTCCCCCTCCATTGTTTAGGAAGAAAAAAAAAAGCAGCGAGGCGGCAATGTCCCAGTGGGGGATGTAATGACAATGAAGAAGAAGAAGAGTGCCATGGAAATTCAATGGAATCATGCTTCCATAGAAGCCCAGTTTCATATCTTCCGTCCACTTGTTTCGTTGTTTCCTGAAGTATATTTCGTGCTCTTTTATCCTCTGCAGATTCCGGCAAATTGCCCATTTTTGTTCCGACTTCTTCTCCTGCAAAATACGTTTTGACCATTTCTTGCAGTTCATGATCGCCAATACAGGTACAGTTGTGCAAGTTCAAGGAATTCGACGACGAGTCGTGGTCTTTTCCTCCATATATTTACCATCCCAGTCGTGTTTTCTTTTACCCTCCTTCACATTCAGTGGCACCGTCAAACTTAAATTGTCGATGCCCAACAGCAGGCGTGGTACAGCATGCTGGTAGCTGAATATCGGTAGTCGTCTGAGATGTTGGAACTTCTTTGCAAGGTCACGATAGCACAAGCTTTGACTGGAAAGACCAAGATTCTGCACTGTGTGGGATTTGGGACACAGTCTATATTAGTGACACTGGTCGAATTAATTTTCGCTTCTTGCTACTAAATATCTCCCCTAGTGATTGGAGTTAACATGAACAACGCTCTAATCTTTGCGCTCAATGAAGTTTCAGTAAATTTTCAACAATTTCATTCATTGAAAAGCTTATAATTAAAATGATTGTGAGAAATTCTTCACCTGGTTTTCAATATTTATAAATTGGAATCCAATAGTAGTCAGTCAATGACAAGCAAATAGCTATTAAAAGAACCAACACTTAAAAACAGTCACCATTCGGAAAAAAATACAGTGCAACAATGAAAGCTAGTTTGATTCTAACTGTTATTTTGCTTATAATTCCCAACTGTTTGGCAGACCTGCATGAGAACCTTCTTGAACTCGTCACTGATATAATTTATGAAATGGACACCGCAAAGTCCGGTTTCCGCATCATAGGGATTGGACGTATTCGACGTTCAATTTTGGCACATTTTGACTTACATCGGCTTCCATCTACCGTTGCCACTTTCCAACTTATCGACAATGAATTTGCGCTGTCTTCGTCGTATAGAAAATTGTCTTTGCTAATCCTGGATATGGAAACCTTCGCTGACTTCTCGGACCTGAATAATTTTATGTGGAATTTATCCGACGCCAGTTTATTCGGCTCACAAACTACCGTTTGTATGTTTTCGCGCAACTTGATATCAGTTTATACGCTCCGTCGCATTGGATTAGTAAATGCACTGCTAGTGCACGTAACGAAATCTCATCTGCAAACATTCAAGTTGAATTACCTGACCAATTCGTTACGATCTGTACCAGCCCGCTCTGCTGCTCGTCTGCTATTTTCGTCGAAGCTACTCAACATTGAAGGATACCAATTCAATATTTTCATGAACAATTCAACGGCTCCATTTCACATGTTTTTCAACTCATTCTTGGCCAAAGGCATCGACGTTGAGCTAACATCAATAGTAATCCATCACCTCAATGGCACAGTTCGATACTCCAGAGATTACGAAGCTGTTGTTTTGTGGATTGGAAAAACAATTACAGAACTTGGAGATAGCCACCCCATTTTCGACATGAGCTTCTACCATATGAAGCGATTCCAGATAACATCATTGGATAAGCTTATCCTACCTTTCATGGAAGAATGGTGCGTTTCGGTGCCGATGCACCGACAAAGAATTTTGTTTCTTCAGCTAACACGCCCTTTCAGTGTTCACGTGTGGGCTTTCATATGCCTTGTTGTCATTTTACGGTTAATGATAAAATTCAAGAAAATAACAAATTCGAAGATTGTTATGATAATGATGCCCATTTTTCGTTGGATTCGAGTACCATCGGTCTTACTAGAATTTCTACTGATTGAAGCGTATTTATGCAAAGTGATTGCGAATCTGTCAACAATGCAATATGAGCCAGACCCGACAACTTTGGAACATTTGAACAACCGCCAGCAGCCGTTTGTAGCAAGCAACCATGAATTGGAACTCATTTCAGCATACCCCAATTTGGATTTGACGGTTTCATCGAAGTCCAGAGATTATTTCATCCGAACACATGCATTTCTGGTCAACTGCAAGATGGCCGAATATTACGCCAACAGCAGGTGGAACTTCGATCCAGTTACCAATGACCCAATGGTGGTGATACTGAAAGAACGACTGCAGCCATTCTTCAGGACATTTTTCTTCGGAAGATATAGTCCGTTTGTAGAGCGTTTCGAGGAATGCTTCAGCCGACTGATGGATACGGGAATCTGGAGCAAGGTGTACAATCAATGGTCATCCGAACGGGAGCAGTTGGTTTTATTGCTCGGTAGAGGCGATGATGCTTTCAAGTTGGAAGATTTGGCGACGGTGTGGTTCGCATTGTCAGCAGGATACATTTTGACATCGTTGGTGTTTGTAATTGAAATAATTGTTTTCAAAATCAAGAAGTAGGATGTTGCACATGCTGGCTTTTATGTACAGCTCATTGGATCAGCATAAACGATTTTTATCTGTGATTCACGACGTATTTAATTAAGAGGCTACGAATATTGAATGACCTTGTTTGGTGATGTGGTTACTGATCAAGTTGCATTTAAATAAGTTTCTGAATGTGTTACATGTGATAAAACTGCACTGAGGAAAAACTAAACAAATGTGAAACATATGTGTTACAGGTTTCTATAATGGGACATGAACCAGCCAACGACTGAAAATCGCGATAATATAAAAAACTCAAAGGTGCACCCCTATCGGGTTGAACGCAAAGGTGACGTTGAACTACGTAGCTGTATGCCACGTACAGGAGTAGAAGCATAAGTACTAGAACGCTAGTGGCGCTGTAGTCATTTAAATTATTTTGCCAAATTATGCTTCAACAAGCTTCAATTGGCCATAATTTATGCATCACGTTGTAGTGCACGTTTGGTTTCATCACCAACATCGGTTTGACATTTGTAGTACCAGTACTTTGGCTGCCAGGTCAAAGTGATGTTAGTCACGAGAACAGGAACGACATTAGCAATCTTATACTTTTGAATCAACTCGTGCAGGATTTCAACTTTTCTGTTCGATGAGATCACAGCAAGCGTTTTTCAAGCCCAAGGTGAATCTGTTTTTGTTGTTTATCCTGTGCTCCTGAGATTGAGTGAGCATTACGAACCTTGGTGATGTATATAATAATTTTTGACCAACATTTGAAAAGGATGATGAAAATAAAATTTTCAAATAATCGAGGATGAACAATACTCTCAAGCGATCACATATCCAAATCATCAATTTATAAAAACTCGCTAGAGAGTAGGAATCGTTCGATAATTGTCTCGATTCTAAGCATTGGTAAATGCTACTTTTTGAACTTATTTTCTTACATAACACCAAAACACAATGGCAAACATTCGATTGAACTTCATTGTTGACATTAAATTGGTATTACAGTCGCCTTGAAGGGACTATCGAGATAGGGAGAGATCGAGAAAAGGAAGGAAAATTGAAATGGGTACTAAATCCAAAAAAGCCCGTTTCTATGAAAAACGACATCAAAACAAATGTCATTTCTTGTTGTTGATATGTTTGTTACTGTCCAAAGATGGTCTAGCCGCCCCCGACAACTCAAACCAAAATCAAACCGTTTTAATTTTTGCCAACCGAGCCGCCAACTGTCAAATTATTGTTCGAGCCAAGGTGAGTGCAAGCAGGTGTAGCAGTATGCCAATTTCATGATTCAGCCATCTTGGATTTTTATATGGGGCAGCCACCGTGTTTGTTTATGTTTTGCACTGAAAACGAAGGAAGTCGAAGGAACTTGAGTCGAGTAAGTCGAGTCAAGTACGAGACACTGAAGACGACCACACAGTTGTGGTCGAAATACGTATCTGCAAAGATATCGAAAATTAATTGGTGGAATTAAATGGAGAGTACTTAATTCGTCTTAGACGGTAGTAGAACCCACCCGATCTTGCTCTGGTTTGTATTTTTTGCTTTCAAACTCATGAGCTCATTGCAATGCCGCACTCTAGATCGACTTCAGTGCAAGCTCGACTGTTTTCTCCACAACACACCAGATCGTTACATTTCCATGATTATCCTGCTTTCCTACCAACATTTTCCGATTTTTCATGTATACAAACACAGAGGATCCTAAGATGAATCGATTAGTGAGAAAACCGTAAGAATCGGTCAACCCGTACTTGAGTTATATTGCCTCAAAGGAAATGCAAATTATTTTTTATATATAGGAAGAAAGATAATTAGGCCGGAACAAATTATATTTTCTTCTTCTGTCTCCACTCCCCTCGTTTATTGTAGCTTTATTTTAAATAATTGAGGGGGGAATTTTAAGGGAAAAATAATAAAATATTAAACCGTCTAAGACGAATTAAGTACTGTCCATTTAATTCCACCAGTTAATTTTCGTTATCTTTGCAGATACGTATTTCGACCACAACTGTGTGGTCGTCTTCAGTGTCTTGTACTTGACTCGACTTTTAATTAAAAATTAACTGGTGGAATTAAATGGACAGTACTTAATTCGTCTTAGACGGTTTAATACATTCCACTAAACGAGCTTAATATATTTTTCTGAATAAAATATTAATAATGCTAATGCTTTAGGGGCAGCAGGGACTATGTCCAAGGGCTTGACGATCCCTCCCCAGGCCATCTGCGAGTTGTGGGGCTTGCCTAGGATGTGGTGGGGTTTGACAGTGGGCCCTGTTAAACCTCTATAAAAAGCTGCATGTATCCGCAAGTAGGCCCCACCAAAGCGACCGTGTGCCGCTCAAAGCGCACAAGCCCAAGTCCTGGTGTTAGGTGGGACGCTAAACAGCCCTGACACGACGGCCCTCCGACGAGACAGGAGGTTTGCGCTGGCCCAATAAGCCGCCTAGAAAACCAATCATTACGAACAATATAAGAGATAATGCGACTCGATATAATCGGCAAAGACCTAGGCGACGAATACAGGATCACGATTGGAAGCTTGGAACATGGAATTGCAAGTCGCTAGGTTTCGCAGGTTGCGACAGGATGATCTACGATGAATTACATCCCCGCAACTTCGACGTCGTGGCGCTGCAGAAGATTTGCTGGACAGGACAGAAAGTGTGGAAAAGCGGGCATCGAGCGGCTACCTTCTACCAAAGTTGTGGCACCACCAACGAGCTGGGAACCGGCTTCATAGTGCTGGGTAAGATGCGCCAACGCGTGATTGGGTGGCAGCCAATCAACGCAAGGATGTGCAAGCTGAGGATTAAAGGCCGTTTCTTCAACTATAGCATCATCAACGTGCACTGCCCACACGAAGGGAGACCCGACGACGAGAAAGAAGCGTTCTACGCACAGCTGGAGCAGACATACGATGGATGCCCACTGCGGGACGTCAAAATCGTCATCGGTGACATGAACGCACAGGTAGGAAGGAGGAAATGTATAGACCGGTCATCGGACCGGATAGTCTGCACACCGTATCGAATGACAACGGCCAACGATGCATAAACTTCGCAGCCTCCCGCGGAATGGTAGTCCGAAGCACCTTCTTTCCCCGCAAAAATATCCACAAGGCCACATGGAGATCACCTAACCAAGAAACGGAAAACCAAATCGACCACGATCTAATCGACGGTAAATTCTTCTCCGACATCACGAACGTCCGCACTTACCGCAGTGCGAATATTGAATCCGACCACTACCTCGTTGCAGTATGCCTGCGCTCAAAACTCTCGACGGTGTACAACACGCGTCGAAGTCGGACGCCGCGGCTTAACATTGGGCGGCTACAAGATGGTAGACTAGCCCAAGAATACGCGCAGCAGCTGGAAGTGGCACTTCCAACGGAAGAGCAGCTAGGCGCAGCGTCTCTAGAAGATGGCTGGAGAGATATTCGATCCGCCATTGGTAGCACCGCAACCGCTGCACTTGGCACGGTGCCCCGGATCAGATAAACGACTGGTATGACGGCAAATGTGAGCAGTTAGTGGAAGAGAATAATGCAGCATGGGCGAGATTGCTGCAACACCGCACGAGGGCGAACGAGGCACGATATAAACGGGAGCGGAACAGACAAAACTCGATTTTCCGGAGGAAAAAGCGCCAGCAGGAAGATCGAGACCGTGAAGAAAAGGAGCAACTGTACCGCGCTAATAACACACGAAAGTTCTATGAGAAGTTAAACCGTTCACGTAAGGGCCACGTGCCACAGCCTGATATGTGTAAGGACATAAACGGGAACCTTCTTACGAACGAGCGTGAGGTGATCCAAAGGTGGCGGCAGCACCTGAATGGCGATGTGGCAGACGAAGATGGCGGTATGGTGATGGACCTGGGAGAATGCGCGCAGGACATAATTCTACCGGCTCCGGATCTCCAGGAAATCCAGGAGGAGATTGGCCGGCTGAAGAACAACAAAGCCCCTGGGGTTGACCAACTACCAGGAGAGCTATTTAAACACGGTGGTGAGGCACTGGCTAGAGCGCTGCACTGGGTCATTACCAAGATTTGGGAGGAGGAAGTTTTGCCGCAGGAGTGGATGGAAGGTGTCGTGTGTCCCATCTACAAAAAGGGCGATAAGCTGGATTGTAGCAACTACCGTGCAATAACATTGCTGAACGCCGCCTCCAAGGAACTCTCGTAAAGTTTATGCCATCGACTAGCACCAACTGCAAGAGAGTTCGTGGGACAGTACCGGGCAGGATTCATGGGCGAACGCTCCACCACGGACCAGGTGTTCGCCATTCGCCAAGTACTGCAGAAATGCCGCGAATACAACGTGCCCACACATCATCTATTCATCGACTTTAAAGCCGCATATGATACAATCGATCGGGACCAGCTATGGCAGCTAATGCACGAACACGGTTTTCCGGATAAACTGACACGGTTGATCAAAGCGACGATGGATCGGGTGATGTGCGTAGTTCGAGTTTCAGGGCATTCTCGAGTCCCTTCGAAACCCGCAGAGGGTTACGGCAAGGTGATGGTCTTTCGTGTTTGCTATTCAACATCGCTTTGGAAGGGGTAATACGAAGAGCAGGGATTAACACGAGTGGTACAATTTTCAATAAGTCCGTCCAGCTATTTGGTTTCGCCGACGACATAGATATTATGGCACGTAACTTTGAGAAGATGGAGGAAGCCTACATCAGACTGAAGAGGGAAGCTAAGCGGATCGGACTAGTCATCAACACGTCGAAGACGAAGTACATGATAGGAAGAGGTTCAAGAGAAGACAATGTGAGCCACCCACCGCGAGTTTGCATCGGTGGTGACGAAATCGAGGTGGAAGAAGAATTTGTGTACTTGGGCTCACTGGTGACTGCCGAAAATGACACCAGCAGAGAAATTCGGAGACGCATAGTGGCTGGAAATCGTAGGTACTTTGGACTCCGCAAGACGCTCCGATCGAATAGAGTTCGCCGCCGTACCAAACTGACAATCTACAAAACGCTCATTAGACCGGTAGTCCTCTACGGACACGAGACCTGGACGATGCTCGTGGAGGACCAACGCGCACTTGGAGTTTTCGAAAGGAAAGTGCTGCGTACCATCTATGGTGGGGTGCAGATGGCGGACGGTACGTGGAGGAGGCGAATGAACCACGAATTGCATCAGCTGTTGGGAGAACCATCCATCGTTCACACCGCGAAAATCGGACGACTGCGATGGGCCGGGCACGTAGCCAGAATGTCGGACAGTAACCCGGTGAAAATGGTTCTCGACAACGATCCGACGGGCACAAGAAGGCGAGGTGCGCAGCGGGCAAGGTGGATCGATCAGGTGGAAGATGACTTGCGGACCCTCCGTAGACTGCGTGGTTGGCGACGTGTAGCCATGGACCGAGCCGAATGGAGAAGACTTTTATATACCGCACAGGCCACTTCGGCCTTAGTCTGATTAAATAATAATAATAATAATGCTTCCCCAGCAAATTCTTTAAGAAAACTGATGAGTTTTGCTATTTTATCAATTTAGGGGCCGTCCAGAAACCACGTGGTCATATATGGTGGGAGGGGGGGTTTGCAAAATGACCACGATAAGCCACATGGGGGGAGGGGGGGTGTTGCTCTCGAACCACGTGGTCTTTTTTTTATACGAAAAGTTTTTGGTAAATAACAATAGCGGTGTAAAAAATACAAATCATTAAACGCAAAGCGCATCTTAGAACCGATGCCCACGTAGCGTCTTTTCAACTCAGCGTTGAAAAGACGTACACAGAAAAAATAAAGAACCTAAAAAAAAAGTTTAAAGAACTCAACTTTGAGTACGAAGTTCAAATTTTTAACAAAACATTAGGTAGTTTTCTCACTCGCTCTCATGAATGATATTATAGACAAAGAGAGCTGCATCGACCCAACATGTGCTGTTCCGTGGAAGAAGCCAAATTTGAGTTGTTTTAACCATAGTCTCGAGTGAGTGAAAATAACATAAATTTGAGTTGGTTGAAAACTTCATAGTGGGTGAAAATTCAACACGGGAGTAAAGGCAAAGTACTCACCGGATTTTTTGCATTTTACTTATATTTGGCTTCTTCCATGCAAGGGCGGATTTGAGTGAAAGGAACCGTAAAGTGAGTTGTTTCGCGGTTCCGTGTAGGTGTGCATCGAAAATAACCGGTAACGCAGCGTCGGTCGCAACGTCGATGCGTATCTGCGTTATTTGATAAGATGGTCATTAGCCCATTTCCATAAAAAAATTAACGAAAAAACAGGCTGCGATTCAGTCTCAATTTCCACAAAAAAATTGGAAAGGAAAAATGGAAAAATATGAAGAAAAAATCCGCCGCGCCACCGCCGCAGATGGTTTTTGGCATCACGCCGCCGACACTTTTGCATTAGCGGACTGCAGCTACAATTTTGAAAAATGTTCATGTTTTTACAATAATCCAAGAAAAAAACTTCAAAAGAATTTCTTGTGGATATTCAGGAAAAATCCAGTAAAGAAATTGCCTGTAAAAACTTTGACTTTACTTCATACAATCCTGATAAAGTGCTGGCATTCCGAATGATTTTTGAACAATTCTCTGTGAAAAATTTTGCTTGGAAATTTTGCTACAAATTGTTAATGAAAAAAAAACAAAACAACTCCAGCGTAAATTCCGAAAAAAATTTCAACAATAATAAATTAGCACTTGTGAAAGCAAAAACTGCAATTGTGAAATAAGAATTTTTCATAAAGAAATCAAAATGTTCCACGAAAAAAGTTCAAAATTTTCGTGAATAAATCAATATAAGCAATAAACAATTACAAAAATTTTCACAAAATAGATATTTTTTTCTACACATAATCTCTATATAATAAAAATGAGATTTCCTTCCTGACCGATTTGCAAGATTTTCCCCTAATCGATTCGTTTTGGGATCCGCAAGGTTTGTATATACAAAAAGTTAGTGAATTTAACGGGGAAATGTAAAAAGTCATTACAATTTTGGTCAGCTTTTGAGGAAAAGAAAACAAACGCACGGAAATTGACCTAGAGTGCGGTGCTGCAAATAGTTCATTGTGACATTTGCAACACCTGGGCAATGCTACATCAATAAAGAGCAATAAAAATAAGAAAATAAGAAAGAAAAGCAACCAAATTGATAAAATTTTCCATGAACTTCAAACGGGTTAATAAGGAAAAATGCTAAATTTTATTGCTTTTTATATTCTTCAATGGAAAATTTCTTTTATTTTTCAATGCTCTTTATTGATTTTTCGTGGAAAGGTTTTAATTTTTGGTAAAAAAAATTATTTTGTTGAAAATTTTGCAATTATGTATTGCCAATATTAATTTAGTTATGGAATGTTTGTATTTTTCCGTGGAACATTTTGATTTCTTTATGAAAAATCTTCTTTTATATTTGCAATTTTTAGTTTTAAAAGTGTTAATTTATTTTTGTTTTGTGGAAAATTCTTAATTGTTTATGGAAATTTTGCATTATTTGTAGAAAATTTGATATTTTTTATTGCTAATTCCATGATTTCTTTATTGGAAATTTCCTAATTGTTATGGAAATTTTTTAAAATTTTTTAGGCTGAGTTTTCATTTCAGTCGATATCGTATCTTAGAACATCGACTCATGGAAGGTCTTGAAAGTAATAAATGAAATCGCATCGGCTCAATGGACCTGCTGGACCTGCTTAGCGATGCACGGATATATCGCTCAGGACTTGGTTAATCGGATCGTTTCAAAATTCCGTAATATCATGTCTTGGGACATTTTGTTTCTTGACATGATTTTGACGTAAACTACGTCTAAGGGGAAGACTCAGATACAGGGTGTAAAACCGAAATTTCCAAATTCGAGACCGTCACGAAATTAGGATAGATTTCAAACGCTAATAGCGTCTTTATCTTTCGATAGATTTTCGACATTTGCTTATCAATCGATTCAGAAACTCTCCAGCAATTTGCCAATTATATTGATACTATTGATTATCAACGTTAAAGTATTGAAAATGTTGTTTCTTTCCAAACCGGGTGAAAAATTCAATTCCGTTCATAAATCCCCAACACGGACATCAGATTGCAGTAAGGTACGGGCCTTTTGATCCACTGCTTCGTTTTCCCTGTGTATAAAAAGCCCCGTGTTTCGCGTGCGCGCGTCATTTTCATTCTGGATGTCACGGTGAGCGGACCAGAGCGTCCAGAAGCGGTCCCAGTGACAACGGCTGTCTCAGCGGTGTGGTGGTGCGGATGAAATTTTTTCAATCGGTGGTGGTGGCGGTCGTGGAAGCAGCCGCACATCATTTTCATCCGTGTCCCATCTTCGGCGGATCTGGCAATCGACGGCGTCCGTTGAGCCGAATCATCGGATGGCGGTCGCGCAGCCCAGTGCACAATGGTCCACAGAGCGAAATTAAGTGGAAATTAGTATTTTGAGCCTGAAATAGCAGAGTTAGAAAAAACCTTTGTTCCACAAAGTTGTTCCAAATAGTAAGAACTTTATCAGGATGTTGATGAAAATTAGGGTGGTCCTCATTTTCATGAAATGTAAAATCAACTTTTAATTGCAAGAATAGGGGTGAACATTATTCTGTAAAGTTGTAGACTAGCTAATTCCAATCGTATTGCTGAAAAAAAGTTTTCTGTAGCTCTTAAATTGACGAATTTAGAGCATTTTCTCATTTAGACTTAGGGTGGTCCCACACAAAACAGATCCTCTGTTCTAACTTTTTTTCTTCAAATTTCTCAGTTTAGTCGTCTTTGGACGACTTTTAGAGCTTTTCGAGACGCAACTTTTCGTGATAGTAGCTTGTTGATATCTTTTGCAGATGAAAAGTTATTCGCATTTTGCCAAAAAAAAAATGGGTTTTTTTAAATGGCAATATCTCTGGATGGCGCAGCCATAATTTCAATCTTTTAACACCATTTCAAAGAGTAAGCCCTAGAGTATATCATATCAAAAAATCAGGGAGGTGTTTTTCTTGTATCTAAAGTGACATCGGTTTAAATTTGTTAATTTTTGCCTTTCTCGTACTTCAAGGTGTGACGAAAATACTCCAAAGACGATTTTATAATAGAGCACCAGAGATCCTTAGTGTTATAAACCAATCAACTAAGCTCGACGAGTTAAGTTGATGTAATTGTATGTTTGTAAGTATGGCAAAAAAATGCATTCACCTTTCTGGTATTTATACTTGACCTTCTGGCACACATCGAGTAAAAGTGAAATATCTGTTTAGTCTGGTGACCAAGTTGCACCAAACCACCATTCCTCACAAAATTATCAATCTCTATCTATTTTCCAAGATCCAAAGGTATATTAGCAATTTTGAATATAAAAATTGCGGTTGTAGAAAAAATGTACAATAATAAAACTGAGCATAATTTCCATGAATGACCCATTCTTTGGGAGTGTTTATTGTTTATGTAATTTCAGAAAAAAAACAAAACTTCCATAAATAAACCAGAATAGAAATAAAAACTGCTAAAATTTCCACAAAATGATTGTATATTCCATAAAAATTTTAAAAAAATTACTGAAATCAATGAAGAACAATAAAATTAAATAAAAATTTTCATTGAAAAATACAGAAAACAATAAAACGGAGCATAATTTGCATGAATGACCCCTGCTTTGGGAGTGTTTATTGTTCAAGGAAAATTTGATTTTATTTAATTGATTTTTTTATCTTTTTATGTAGTTTTCCTATTTTCTTCTCCATATATTTTTTTTTTTGTGGAATGTTTACAATGTATATAGAAAAAAATGTTATGGAAAATTTTGCCATTGTTTATTGTTTTCATCCAGCAAATTATATTTTTCCAAAGAAGAATTTCGATTTCTTTGTGGAAAATTATTCTAGCATAATGATGAAAAACACCTCCCTGATTTTTTGATATGATATACTCTAGGGCTTACTCTTTGAAATGGTGTTAAAAGATTGAAATTATGGCTGCGCCATCCAGAGATATTGCCATTTAAAAAAACCCATTTTTTTTGGCAAAATGCGAATAACTTTTCATCTGCAAAAGATATCAACAAGCTACTATCACGAAAAGTTGCGTCTCAAAAAGCGCTAAAAGTCGTCCGAAGACGACTAAACTGAGAAATTTGAAGAAAAAAAGTTAGAACAGAAAAACTGTTTTATGTGGGACCACCCTAAGTCTAAATGAGAAAAATGCTTTAAATTCGTCAATTTAAGAGCTACAGAAAACAAACAAAATGATTGGAATTAGCTAGGCTACAACTTTACAGAATAATGTTCACCCCTATTCTTGCAATTAAAAAAGTTGATTTTTACATTCCATGAAAATGAGGACCACCCTAATTTTCATCAACATCCGGATAAAGTTCTTACTATTTGGAACAACTTTGTGGAACAAAGGTTTTTTTCTAACTCTGCTATTTCAGGCTCAAAATACTAATTTCCACTTAATTTCGCTCTGTGGACCATTGTGCAGTGGCTGCTGATAAGGCACATAAGTGGCAATTAATCGGTTCTTTTCAGGACCATCATTATATTTGGGAGGAAGGTTAAGTTAAAATAATTTTCCTAAAGTGCAACCGTTAGGAACTGGAAAATTCTTCGGTGAAATTTTCTAGCGTAATTCGGAGCTGTATGATTTTAGTGATATTAGACGAACTTTACTCATAGAACAAAGCATAATTGTTTGGCATCGGTAGCGGAATCATAGCATTAGTGCCGGTCCGAGCATAGGCTGTCATCGGAAGATTGCTACTGCAATTTATTCACTAACGTGGCGTTTGCAACGATTTGGATGTTGACGGCACAACATGAAATTTTCCCGCGAGACTCTAATTTTTTATTTTTCCTGTTGATGATTGAAAAAGAAATCGGTTCCGAGATGAACTTTATTCAAAGCGCAACGCTAACGTCGGTAGTTGAAGCCCAAGTAAGTATCGGAAGGAGACCATGCAAACAATTGATTCGCATTGTGACTGAAGAAAATTGTATGGCGTCAGTATTGATGTTTGCTACAGATTTTTTGACGTAAACTTCGTCTAAGGGGGAAGACTCAGATACAGGGTTTGAAACGGAAATTCCCAAATTCGAGACTGTCACAAAAATTAGGATAGATTTCAAACGCTCATAGCGTCTTTATCTTTCGATGGATTTTCGACATTTGCTTATCAATCGATTCAGAAACCCTTCAGCAATTTGCCAATTCTATTGATAATATAGATTATCATTAATGCTTAATTTTTTTTCTTACAACAAATATGACTTTGAAAAAGTATCACCGGCGCGTGCTTACTCGAAATCTACATGCTGATACATTTACAGTTACATCAAACAACTGAAAACCGAAATACGCCACTCCAAAATTACGAGGTGACAATGTTAGAAAAAGACCAAAGATAGGAAAAATAACACGGTGTGTAGTGCCTCCCCGAGTCACCTTAAGGGAAGATCCTTTAATTACGGAACGCAAAAATTAGGCATTTTCAACCCTCCCTCCCCCCTATGTCACACTTTTTGTATGAAGCATCTAAAAATTATGTATGGGTCGTCACACTTCGCCCAAAACCCCCCTCCCCCTCTAAGCGTTACGTAATTTGTGGACGCTCCCAAGATGGTAGCCGATCGTTAGTACTTCATATCAAATATCATATCATATCATAGCATATCAAAGAATATTGTGACCAAATTTAATAAAATTTGGTCAACAAAAACCCCCCTGACAATAATAGAACAAAACCTGCCAAAGCCGTCATTCCCCCTATTTCAGACAAGAAAATTTAATCTGAGCGCTGCTAATGTTGATGACGACGACCGCGCGACCCACACCATCGACGGTAATAAAATTTCCGGTAGGAGCTCCGCCGACCACGGTCTGCTCTCCGCGACTTCTCGAACGAAATGGCTCGCGCGCGCGGAAGAGCTGCTTTCTTGTAATCAATAAAGTTGAACCTGTAGCCACGCCCTTTGGGGGTGTGTGACGGTTACACCAGGGTTGCCATTATGCCAGATATATCTGGCACTGCCAGACTTTTGACAGCAAAAGATAAAAGAGAAACCACCAAAAATGCCAGACATTTCAAATTTCGAACAGATTTTATTTTAATTATGACCTGCATCAATATGTTCAAACATTTCTAATGAATCATTCAGTTATTATTTTCATATTTATTCAATAACTGAAATCTGACCGCATCTTCATCTCGCTTCCAAAAACTCATTTTTGAATCGATTTCAATATTTTATAAATAAAGTAAAGGTATGGTTTCCGCGTATGATGTTCCGGATTGCAGTTTGGCCATGTTGGTTTCCGGAAATCGTTTTTGAAGGAATCTTTTGAGGCAAATTTTTGGCGTAGTTTCTTGCGTTTCGAGTTCTGTAAATGCTTACAACATTCTGTAACAGTGATCCCAATAAATGTAATCATTGTCTTATTCCATGACTTATCACATTTCCAGGTTATTCGTCAATTCGGCGTCCTTCTGGAAGATCCGAAACATCATTAAAGTTCTTTTGATGGACCTTATTGGCCACCGTAGGTCCTACGGAAGATTCGGGGCATACGTAAAAGTGAAAAGTTCATAAAACTCATCCGTCTCTGAATAGCGAATGATTGACGTGGAATTAGATAGACATTTTTAGTTAAAATCTCTTAAAATAAAAAAAAATTAATATTAGAAATTTAAAAAAAAACAGGAAGACTAAAACAATGATAAAGACGAATTTCTTCGCCAGATTTTGCCAGATTTTTAATTTGTAGCATGCCAGACTTTTCCCAAAAAGTAGTGGCAACCCTGGGTTACACAATATTTGCAGCCATACCAGCAACAAAGAGGCGGGACTAATGAGTCATCTTAATTGATTATAAGAAAACTGCTCTCCCGCGCGCGCGTGGCATTTCAGCACCTAAAAACTCATGGATGAGTTGAATCATCGTATGTTTTCTGTATGTATGTAGAATCACGAGCGCGCGTCAAACGGAGAAGCTGCAAAAATGTTTTCGCATGGATGACTATCTACCAAAATTATAAGTCTTTCTCTGAATCGTGCTCTCGTGATTCTACTATCGACGGAAAACAATCTGCCATCACCAAGCAATTAAGTTTTACTTTGATCAAAATTCATCTCGCCTCAAGTTGTGACATAAAAGCTACTTTCATTGATGGTAGCCAATCGTTAGTAGGGGAAATTACGGCTTTGGCAGGTTTTGTTCTATTATTGTCAGTGGGTTTTCTGTAACTAATTATGCTCAAATTTGGCCAAAACATTCTTTGCATATCAAAAAATATTGTGGGCAAATTTCATAAAATTTGGCCAACAAAAACCCCCTGACAATAGAACTAAACCTGCCAAAGCCGTCATTCCCCCTACTTCATACAAGAAAATTTAAACTGAGCGCTGGCGCTGCTAATGTTAATGACGACGACCGCGCGACCCACACCATCGCCGGGAATAAAATTTCCGGTAGGTGCTCCGCCGATGCCAAAGGTGGTACCACGGTCTGCTCTTCGCGACATCTCAAACGAAATGGCTCGCGCGCGCGAAAGAGCTACATTCTTGTAATCAATAAAGTTGAACCTTTAGCCACGCCCCTTTGGGGGGTTTGTGACGGTTACATAATATTTTCATTCATACCGGACAACAAAGAGGCGGGACTAATGAGCCATCTTTATTGATTATAAGAAAACTGCTCTCCCGCGTGCGCGAGGCCTTTCATTTGAAATGTCGTGGAGAGCGGTTCCATCATCGGCAGAGTTGCCGAGCGAATTCCAGCTCGTGTCGTGGAACATGTGGTCGTCTTCGACATATTTGGAATTAATCGGTTCTTCTCAGGGCCACCATTCTACACAAAGGAAGAATGAGGCGAGGCGAATTTTATTCAAAGTGAAAATTAACCGCTTGGCGACGCCATAAAGTTGCCTGCCGTCCGTAACAGAATCACGAGCGCACATCGGAGGGAGATGGCTTCAGTGGCAGTGAAATTCTTTCAATAATTATTCGGTTTTGTTATTTCAGCAGCATCATAGGTGCTGCAAATATGTATTCGTATGGATGGCGTCAGTTGTTGCCAAGTGAAATTTTCTCTCAAGATTATTATTTTTCAGAATCACCATTTTACACAAAATAATTAATTTGCCAGCATTTTGACGTAAACTACGTCTAAGGGGAAGCCTCGGATACAGGGTGCCAAATAAAAATTTCCAAATTGGGAGCCGTCACGAAATCATGTAAGATTTCAAAAGTTAATAGCGACTATATCTTTCGATACATTTTCGAGATTTTATTATCAATAGTTTCGGAAACAACGTTAAACTATTTGTTCAGTTCATTCCCAACCGAACTGAAAGTCTAGCCGCAGCGTCTGATGAAGAAGACCAAATTTGCATCACACGAGGCTCCGCCCATCAAAATTGTCCACATCGAGAGCCCACCCGTTCCAGCGTCACCGGCAACTTTTCGTATACATATACGGAGGCACGACAACAAGCTGGCGTTCAGTTTTCATTCGACCACGGGAGCGACAGCAGAAGCAGCAGCAAGCGAACATCGAAGCATCGAGAACAGTGCAGTGAGCCGAGCGCGAGTGAGACGGCTTGATCGCAAGCTGACAGCCGACCGGGTGCTGACGAGGCCGCGACGAGCCTAGCCGTCGCTCGAGTAACAGTAGCATCAACAGAAGAAGAAGAAGCTGCCTTCTGGCAGTGAAGTGTTGTTATATTAATTAAGAGAGAGGAATGAATACAGTAGTTTAAAGTGTTTTCCCGTGTTTGCTTCCACCCACTGCCCTTCCAGTCCCACCAACAGAGTTAATTGAAATAATTAGCCTTTATCAAGGCTAAGAGTTAATGAAAAATAGTTTTCGGTTGCTGCTAGCCAGGGCGCTAGTCCAGCTCAACCCACCCCCGTGGCTTCATGAGGCGAAGTCATCCCGGGAAGGAACGCAAGGGTCCTGCTCCCACCTGCTCGGTTCCCGAGAGGAACGCGAGCACCCACCGAGGCACACCAGCGCAGTACAGTCCGCTGCCATCCTCAACATAGGAATTGGTCCGTTCGAGCCGGATCCTCAAATCGCTTTGGGGATTCGGAGTGTCATCGTCATCGACAATTGGTTGGATTGCGACGTGTGGTGGTTGGAAGTAAAACACGGAGACAACAAAGTGAGTGAAATCAAAACAAAGACTAAAGACAATAAGTGATAAAAGTGAATCAAGAACTCGAACAATAAGTGAAGTGAAAATGACAAAGAGAACTGGGAACGATTCAAGATCATGTTCCGCGATGCAGTTGATCGAACGAATGAAGCTCCACGGATCAAGTTGTACCACCTTGAGAAGGCTCTCGTCGGGGATGCTGCAGGAATCATCGACGTAAAAACGATCAGCGATGGAAACTACGCCCACGCCTGGGAGTTACTGGAAGAAAGGTTCGAGGACAAGCGAAGAATGATCGACATCCACATCGCTGGTTTGCTAGGATCGAAGAAACTTTCCAAGGAGGATTTCGGTGAGTTGAGAACTTTGGTCGAATCCATCAATAGCCATGTGGAAAACTTGAAGTTTCTTGGCCAAGAGCTAACTGGTGTCTCCGAACTCATCATCGTCCACCTGATCTCTCGTGCTCTGGATCCGACAACCAAGAAACAGTGGGAGTCGACTATCAAGCGAGGAGAACTGCCAAGCTACGAGGATACTATCCAGTACTTGAAAGACCACGTTTCAGTACTGGAGAGGTGCTACACCACAACCAACGAAGTCAAGAACCTACAAGCAACTGGTAAATCAGCGAGGAAGCAAGCATATCCCAAGGCCAACGCAGCGACAGCCCCTCCAGCGTCAGATCTTCGATGTACCATGTGTGATGGAGACCATGCTACATACAAGTGCTCAGTGTTCAACGGTTACAGTGTAAGTGAAAGATTGTCGCGAGTCAAGGAGAAGAATGCCTGCTACAATTGCTTGCGCAATGGCCACGGTGTGAAGAATTGCCCATCGAAGAAAGCCTGTTTGAGATGCAACAAGAGGCACCACACGCTTCTCCACCTGGAAAAGCCGGCAGAACAACCCAACAGAACGAAATCTTCAACGAACTTGAACGCAGCAACCAGTGTTCCAGGACCCAGCAACAATGCTTCGGGGAACGGAAGTCTCGACCATCAGCCATTAGTAACAGCAGCACATTCCAGCAATCCGACGAATCCAGCGAGTCAGGTGGTGTTGCTCACTGCCCTTGTCAACGTCATGGACCATCAAGAGCGGCCTCGTGTGTGCAAAGCCCTGCTAGACTGCGGATCCCAGGTGAGTTTTATCTCTCAATCATTAGCCGCTACTCTTGGTATTAGTGTGGAAGAAGTAAGCATTCCGATAACAGGCATAGGCAGTGTACGGTCGACAATTAGACAAAAATGTACCATAAACGTCCACTCTAGGTCAAATGATTTTTCCTTCACGCTGAATTGTTTGGTCTCTCCCAAGATTACTGGACACGTTCCGTCGGTCAAGATAAATTTGGAGAATTGGGAAATTCCTCATGGTCTAAAACTGGCTGATCCATCCTTCCATGAGCCTAGCCAAGTTGATTTGCTCATTGGAATGGATTGGTTTTACGAAATTTTGAAACCAGGGTGTTTGAAATTGAACGACAACCTTCCTAGTCTTCATGATTCCAAATTAGGTTGGTTAGTTGGGGGAAAGCTATTAGAGAGTTCAATGTCCAATCTTGCACTACATTCCTGTGCTGTTCGTGTTGATCCAGTGGAAGAGCTGATGCAGAAGTTTTGGGAGGTAGAAAGTGTGTCAACAGAGGATTCCAGCGAGGAAGAGCAGTTAAAGCACAGTTTGCTGCAACCTATCGTCGAGACAACACTGGTCGTTTCATCGTTAAACTCCCATTGAAGGACGTCGCTTCGCAACTGTCGGATTCCCGCACCATGGCTTTGCGAAGGTTCTACATGCTCGAGTCGGAACTGCAACGCCATCCGGATTTGAAAGCCCAGTATGATGACTTCATGGACGAGTACGAAACCCTCGAACACTGTCGAGAAGTTATGGAAAGTGATGACCCCCCTGGACTGTTGAAATGGTACCTGCCTCACCACGCCGTTCTACGCCCTTCTAATACAACAACCAAATGCCGCGTTGTTTTCGACGCTTCCGCAAAGGTTTCTGGTCTGTCACTCAATGATGTCTTGATGATAGGCCCCACTGTGCAAAGCGATCTTTGTCCATCATCCTACGTTTTCGAAAGTACCGCTACGTCATGAGTGCAGATGTGTCCAAGATGTATCGTCAGATTTCGGTAGATCGTGATCACACTCCACTACAGCGGATTTTTGGAGGAAGTCGCCCGACGATCCATTACGTGTTCTTGAGCTCTCAACTGTGACCTATGGCACCGCAGCAGCGCCCTTCTTGGCTACTCGGGCTCTTCTGCAGCTTGCACGTGATGAACGAGAAAGGTTTCCACTGGCTTCTTTGGTCGTCGAGAAGAATATCTACATTGATGACGCTCTTTTCGGTTCTGATGACTTTCACCAGGCGTGTGAAATTCGAGATCAACTGATAGCCCTATTAAAGGCTGGCGGAATGCACCTTCATAAGTGGTCATCCAATACCGGCCGATTACTGTCCCCTATTGCTAGCGACGATAGAGATAGGTGTGTTTCGTTCAGTGAAAGTGAGGTCAACGAAGTAATTAAGACGTTAGGATTGATGTGGAATCCTTCAACTGACGAGTTCTTGTTCTGCTTACCAGCTCCATCCCAGGTCAACCGACCCACTAAGCGTCAGGTACTATCCGAAATCGCCAAGATTTATGATCCTCTTGGGTTAATTTCTCCTGTAGTCGTGTTGGCTAAAATAGTCATGCAAAAGTTGTGGATTAGTAAACTGAAATGGGATGATACATTAGATGGCAGCCTTCTGGAGGAATGGAGAAAATTTCTAGCAGCATTGCCATCGTCGGAGCAAATTCATATCCCACGGCAAGTGTTATCATCCAATGCCGTTAGCTACGAGCTGCATGGTTTCGCGGAAGCCTCGCAACGAGCATATAGAGCTTGCGTGTATGTTCGGTCAATATGTTCTGATGGAACCGCATCACTTAGACTAGTCAGTGCTAAGTCAAAAATAGCACCCATTTCCCCTCTGACAATCCCAAGAAAAGAATTACTTGCTGCTCTTCTCCTATCAAGACTGGTTACCAAGGTAGAGGCAGCTTTGGAGATGAATTTTCCCTCCATTGTTCTATGGTCTGATAGCCAAGTTGTTTTGGCATGGTTGCGTAAACCTCTTTGCAATCTTCAAGTTTTCGTCCGCCATAGAGTTGCAGAAATTACGTCCAACGATCGCTACAATTGGAAGTATGTTCGTACGGATCTTAATCCCGCTGATACAGTCTCTCGAGGGCAGTCCGCCAACGACTTGATCGTTAACGACCAATGGTGGAATGGTCCATCCTATCTACGCATCATCGACTATCGAGAAGAACGGCCAAAATCGCTACAGGAATGTGAAATACCGGAGCTGAAAGCAGAAGTGGCCGCACTATCGGTGATGAAATACGACGAGTTCCCGCTATTAACTAAGTTCGCTTCATTTCGGAAGACACAGCGCATCGTAGCCTACATGCTTCGGTTCCTGTCAAACGCTAGAAGGAAGAAGGAAGATCGTTTGGTGTCCAGGTACCTTACCATTCCAGAACTACGAACCGCTTCAAACGTTATAGTTGGAGCAATCCAGCACCAGGAGTTCTCCAAGGAGATTGAGTGTTTGAGATCAAATGTTCCTAATCATCGTCTTAATAATTTGAAGCCATTTTTGGAAGGAGATTTGCTGCGAGTTGGTGGACGGCTGAGTCATTCTCAGCTCCCATTTGGAGTGAAGCATCAGTTAGTCCTCCCTAACAAGAGTCCCATTGTCCACCGTTTGATTGCAGAAGTTCATCGAGAAAACCACCACGCTGGTTGTACCAGTGTGCATTATCTTTTACGACAACAGTTTTGGTTGATCAACGCAAGATCAACGATTCGAAAGGTTCTGAGAAGCTGTATAACATGCTTCAGAACCAAACCCATCACTATCGATCAGCAGATGGGAGATTTACCACCAAGTCGGATTACTCCAGCACCAGTTTTTGAGAGGGTAGGACTTGACTTTGCAGGTCCAATTTTCGTCAAGCAATCGGTGCGACGAGCAGTTCCAGTTAAAGGGTACATCTGTGTTTTCCTGTGCATGGTGACGAAAGCCATTCATTTGGAAGCCGTCGAAGATTTGTCAACGGATTCGTTCATGGCCGCCCTTCAACGCTTCGTATCCAGGCGAGGATATCCAAAGCAGATGTTCAGTGACAATGGCACAAACTTCATCGGAGCGAGATCTGCGTTGAATGAGTTATATCAGCTGTTTCAGCAGGAGGCTACCCAGAAGAAGATCTTAGAATATTGTCAAGCGAAGCAGATCGAATGGAGGACAATACCCCAAACGCCCCACACTTCGGGGACTTTGGGAAGCCGGCGTGAAAAGTGTGAAAACAGTGCTGAAAAAGGTTTACCAGACAACCTCTTTAACGCTTTCCGGACTATCCACCCTATTGTGCCAGATAGAAGCAATCCTCAACTCGAGACCATTATATTCCCTATCTAACGACCCGACGGAACCAGAAGCTTTGACTCCTGGCCATTTCATCATTAATCGACCGTTATTAGCTATTCCGGAGCCATCTGTAGAGGGTGTTCCGACAAATCGATTATCCCACTGGCAGTACATCCAACAGCTTCGAGAACATTTCTGGAAGCGATGGTCGAGAGAATACCTCAACGAGCTACAAGTGCGCGGAAAGTGGACCAAACAGAAGAACAACGTAAAACCGGGTATGATTGTTGTGCTGAAAGATGACAATTTGCCCCCGCAATGCTGGAAATTGGGAATAGTGGAGACAGTGCATCCTGGAACAGATAACCTGGTAAGAGTGGTAGACGTTAAAACTAAAACTGGTACATATAGACGACCCATACACAAACTTGCGCCTTTGCCTATAATAGATAATGAGCTTACTTCCAAAAATTCCACATTTTGCCTGGGGGAGTATGTTCAGTTCATTCCCAACCGAACTGAAAGTCTAGCCGCAGCGTCTGATGAAGAAGACCAAATTTGCATCACACGAGGCTCCGCCCATCAAAATTGTCCACATCGAGAGCCCACCCGTTCCAGCGTCACCGGCAACTTTTCGTATACATATACGGAGGCACGACAACAAGCTGGCGTTCAGTTTTCATTCGACCACGGGAGCGACAGCAGAAGCAGCAGCAAGCGAACATCGAAGCATCGAGAACAGTGCAGTGAGCCGAGCGCGAGTGAGACGGCTTGATCGCAAGCTGACAGCCGACCGGGTGCTGACGAGGCCGCGACGAGCCTAGCCGTCGCTCGAGTAACAGTAGCATCAACAGAAGAAGAAGAAGCTGCCTTCTGGCAGTGAAGTGTTGTAATATTAATTAAGAGAGAAGAATGAATACAGTAGTTTAAAGTGTTTTCCCGTGTTTGCTTCCACCCACTGCCCTTCCAGTCCAACAGAGTTAATTAAAATAATTAGCCTTTATCAAGGCTAAGAGTTAATCAAACATAGTTTTCGGTTGCTGCTAGCCAGGGCGCTAGTCCAGCTCAACCCACCCGTGGCTTCATGAGGCGAAGTCATCCCGGGAAGGAACGCAAGGGTCCTGCTCCCACCCGCTCGGTTCCCGAGAGGAACGCGAGCACCCACCGAGGCACACCAGCGCAGTACAGTCCGCTGCCATCCTCAACACTATTGAACATTTTAGTTCTTTCACGTCTGGTAAAAGATTCAGAACTAACCAGCTCCGTTCATGCATCCCCAACACGGACATCAGATTGCTGTAACGCACGCACCTTTTGGTTCACCGCTTCATTTTTCCTGTGCATAGTCGTGTCCTGTCGTCTATTGAACGCTGCCGATGCTGATGACAACCGCACGATGATTTCAAGCAAAAACGCAAACACGCGCGTGAGAGCAGCTTTTTGAATTGACTTGAGACGATGGCTGCGCCGGTAGCGGTCCCACTAACATCTGTATTGTCGTCGGTGGTGATTGAGAAAAATGTTTGTTCTGAAAATAGTTTAAAATAATTTTTAGTTGAAATTCGCTATTGTGTCATGTATTCAACCTAATGTTCATATGATATTACGATTCTCATTGCACTAAGAGGTTTTACGTAGTTTACGTCGAGCGGTCGTGTCTTGTACACAACCCTTCTGATTTTTTCTATTTATTTCACTTGTCATACAACATTTAAAACAAAAATCTTACAATGCTTCTTCAAACAGCTGCTGCTGCTTCGGTGACTGCGGTGGATGCTGCTGCAGCCCGCCTCCTCGCCTTCCCCGACCTTGTTTCGTTCTTACCGGCTGTTACGGAGGCCACATTTGGGGCGGTCTCCACATCTGAGTACGTAGATATGCGCCGCAGTTTGGACAGTACTGAAAAGAAAATAAAAACTTAAAAAATTTGTAAGGTTCAAAAAAGCTTCTGGTATGAATATACCTTACATTATTCATTCCGCTTAAGTTTGGTTCAAGCAAGTTCAAATTCATTTATTTTTTTTATTTCTGTGTACTACAATGCTGCAGAAATTTCTGTTTCATTTGTATAGGAGCCCCCCTTTCCAGAAGGGAGAGGGTTTTCTAACCATCTTAAGAGTCTTCCCGGCCGCAAAATACATTTGCATACATTTTTTTTAAGATGATCGGTTTAGTAGTTTCCGAGCGTTAAGGGTCAGATAGACAGAAATTCATTTTTATATACCGTCGTTCGGGGTGACATTGGGCCAAGGGGGTAAGATTGGGCCAAAAACGAAAAATGTTAAAAATGTTTCCACTCCTAATATCTCAGAAACTGTTACGAATTTTGATGAAAACTTCAAACGGTTCGAAATTATATTAAAATTCAAGTCTAGGAAATCACAAAACAAACTCCAAGAGCTAATTGTGCTCGTACCATAATGCTTGGAATTTGAATGTAAAAGTATTGATCGAATGAACCCGTATTAAAAAAGTGTCAGTAATACCTGGTTATCATGTTACGATAATCTGTTGTTGTTTTATCGAATTTTATGAATATTTATATAGCGGTTCTGGTTTTCCGTAGCAACGAGCAATGCACGCTAAAAAGGGGTGAGATTGGCTTGGTTGATTTGCCTTACATAGTTGGTAAGAGCCGTTATGTAGGCAATTATTTTCAATGAACGATTGAATCGTTGCATCGTCAGCGCTGAACTTTTCTCATGTGGACCAATGTCACCCCCGTGAGGGGTGAGAATGGGCCAATTTTAAACAACATAACTTTGAAGAATTTTCCTCATTTATTATTTTTTCCCCACAGTAAGTAAACAGTAAGTAAACAATAGTGTACAATTGAAGTTGTGTTCATCTCAAAATGTTTCAAATGTACTAGTCGAAGTGAGAAAAAATCCCTAGTAACATTTTGGTTTTATGATGGTTTTGAAACACTCTTGTAGAGTAAATTATGTTCTTCAAAAGCGTAATAAAACGTGAAATGTTACTTGGGATCCCCACGAAGGTGTTTTACAGATCAAATAATTATTTTTGTGTTAATAGGTCGTTCGAATCTTTGAAGGTTTTGTGTCTTAATTCTAATTATTCTTCAAAATAGCTTCGTACTTCATCCTAAATTCCTAACAATATTTTTGTTCTTTCAGCCTTTTCGGCGTTATGAAATTCGTTTCAACCATTCGTTCATAATATGTTATTATTGTTTACCTTATTTAACCTTCTATCAATTTGTTAAGTAAAATCATAAAATCTCAAAATCCTTGCACAAATAACCTACCATGCAGCCCATTCGAACACCCCATAAACATCCATTTATGATAATGATGGAGGAAAATGGCGCAAAATCCCAAGTCATTGGGGCGAACCAAACTGAGAAGAACAATGCGTCCTCAGCGAACTATATTTCACTATTCCTGTTACCTTTTCTTGAGTTCAATATGTTGGGAAGGGTGCTCCATCGCCGAACCAAACCTACCTCATCGAACGCCGCCTCGTTATTGATGGTTCTGGGATCGAACATCATAACCATCATCAGAGATTTGGTTCAGCTTCCGTCTGTGCCGGATGGTGGGTATCCCTACAAAGACGTCGATGAGGACGACGACGACGACGGCGATGGATAAACCCTAAACGGAACACCTCCGACACGGGCGTTCAGGGTGGGGAACTATTGTTGAACGAACCATCCTCGGGGCGGATGTCTGCAAACAACAACGGATTTCTCCGTCTCGAACTCGCTCTGTCTTGAGTTTTCACGTATGGCATGCAGGAGTTGGTCTCTGATAGTAATATGGAAAAATGCCATACCATCGAAATGCTGGTTTCGGTTTTCCACAACCCGCAACCGTATAGGGGTAATGAGATGGAAAGAATGTTTGCACAGTAAGGCAGCAAAAATCGATAAACACCTAAATTTCGACGTTCGTTAGCTTTCGCGACGTACCTACGGACCACCGGTATTTGGATGCTGAATACGAACAATTCTGAGGGAGGTTTTGAAAAAGGTTAGAAATAGTTCATCTGGTTCTGCGAAAAGGAATAAAGGGTAACGATGATTTACTGGCTGGTGATCCGAAACCATTTTCAGTTGCCCGTTTGTTTAGCTAAAGTGGGGTTGGATGAATTCGTTGAACCTTGAAATAGGGTTGTGGGGCTGGGGACGATTGAAAGGTCAGACAGTGTGATTGCACGCAGACAGAAGTGGCAGTTCAAAAGACAAGTGGGATGGTTAGCCATTTATTTGATTAAACTAATTTCTCCAGTATGCCTTGCGATCAAAGGTGCAAGATTACCAATCTGGAGATGACGAGTTCGATTATTCGGCCCAGCATGTTTTCAGGGGAAAAACATTCTATGCTATTTACGCACAGTGCATTGTGCAATATTACCAACTAGTTTATTTGTGGACGCAGTAGCGCCCGTGGCAAGTGTTTTTTTTTTTTCAATTAATGATTTTTTTCATCATTTGCTATGTCTGGTTGTCTAAGGTTGTCACTGGTTTTTTTTCCTGCATCTGATAATAAAAAAGAATTGAAGTGTCAAATATATTTTTTTTTTTAGAATTTCCCCGCGTGCTGCGTCTGGTTGGCTAGTCACCGGACAGACAAACAGGGCTATTATATTTATGATGATGATATACGTGCACAATCATAAGAACTATTCAGAAATGCGATTACTAATTATTTTATATGAAAGAGTACCTGTTCTTGTCTTAATTAAGTTAAATAAATTTAGCACATCAAATTTGGTGATTTCAGTTATCGCCACTGCCGAAATTCCATTTAGGTATTCATACACTCAAAAAAATGTTGCGGTCAAAACTACCATTCCGAGGGTTAATTTAAGAATACGCACCGACGATTTTCAGCAGACAACAAACCCGTTTGATTTTACCATGCGCGCAGTAAAAATCAACTGTGGTCGTGGTGGAATGTTGTTACATGAACTGAATCAGTGGTGAATTTGTCCGAATGCATGGTTAATTTAACTGAAAATTTGTGGTTGTTTTGAAAACATGGCGTAGTCTACAAAATAGTAATTGTTACCATGGATTTTTTTCTGTGTACACAGAAAACACAGAAAAAAAATCCATCCTGAGTTAATTTTCGCCACCATCAGGTATCAACAGCATCGGTTGGCTTCTTCTTATTTTTATTTGAATTCGTCTCTTTAAAACAGAGTGAGCGTAATACGTGTTGCCTAAGCTCCGGGCGTTAGTAGATTCAATATCCGTTCAAACCACCATTTCAAGAGGACAAGAAAGGGGTGGGGAAAACTAGATCACCGATGTGGTGAAAATTGAAAATGTGTGGCGAAAATTGAATCAGAATATGTATTGTACTTTTTACAACGATGCGAGTCCTCGAGGGTTAAGAATTGTTTACAAAACTTTCACTGAAATTATTATTTCTACCACAAAGTATTAGAATTACAAATCCTTCCTTTGACGATAAGTTCTTTGGTTTGTCCAGTACAAAGTATTGGTGCAAAATAATACAGTGAACTCTCTCTAACTTGATGTTCTGTAACTCGATGTTTTCTCTTACTCGACGAAATTCAAAGTCCTTTGGATTTTGCATACTGCGTTACTACCGTAAGTCGATACCTTCCTCACTCGATATTCTCTAAGTCGAAGTAATTTCTCAAAGTATTTTCACTTCGCTAACTCTATCTCGCTAATATTGTCAGAATCAGTTCACAAGCACATTATATACTATGTCGGGCCATTTGGTCGAATGCCGTTTGGCCTCAAAGTTAAAAAAACTTATATTGTGAGTAATGAGTAGTAGGAATTACATAAAGTGTGCAGCGAGAGGTGAGAAATTGAAAGTGAGAAGTGAGAATTGAGAATTGAGAAATTTGAGAAGTGAGAACTGTGGAGTGAGGAGTGAGAAGTGAAAAGTAAGAAGTGAGAAGTGGCATGTGATAGTGAAAAATGAGAAGTCAGAAGTGAGAAGTAAGAAGTTAAAGATAAGAAGTGAGAAGTGAAAAATTGTGAAGTGAGATATGAGAAATGAAAAGTGAGAAAAGAAAAGTAAAAAGTGAAAAATCTCATAATAGGAAATAGGAAGTGAATAGCTAAAAGTGATAAGTGAAGCTAAAAGTGGTTCAATAAGACCACAGTCAGGTCAGTTGGATATAAAATAAATAAACAAATAAACAAATAAATAATCAAAAGTGAGAAATGAGAAGTAGGAATTGAGAAGTTTAAGAAGTGGGAACTATGAAGTGAAAAGTGAAAAATGAGAACTTAAAAGTGAGAAGTGAAAAGAGAGAAACGAATAATAGAAGTGAGAAGTGATTAGTTTGAAGTGAGAAGTGATTAGTTTGAAGTGAGAAGTGATTAATTTGAAGTGAGAAGTGAGAAATGAAACGTGAGAAAAGAAAAGTAAAAAGGGAAAAGTGAGAAGTATGAAGCAAGAATAAAAAAGTGAAAAGTAAAAAGTGAGAAGTGAAAATTTAGAAGTTAGAAGAGAGAAATTGGAGAAGTGAGAACTGTGGAGTGAGAACTGTGGAGTGAGAATTGAAAGTGAGAAGGGAAAAGTGGGAAGTGAAAGTGAAGAAAGAAGTGAAGTAAGAAGTGAGAAGTAAGAAGTTAAAAATAAGAAGTGAGAAGTGGCAAATTCGAAGTGAGAATTGTGAAGTGAGATATGAGAAATGAAAAAGGAGAAAAGAAAAGCAAAAAGTGAAAAGTAAATTGTGAGAAGTAAGAAGAAAGAACTGTGAAGTAAGAAGTAAGAATTTAGAAGTGAAAAGTAAAAAGTCAGAAGTTAAAAAGTGAAAAGTTTGAGATGTGAAAGGTAAAAAATGAGAATAGAAAGTGAGAGGTACGAAACGATAAGTGAAAAGTAAGAAGTGAGATACGCCAAGCGATAAGTGAAAAGTGAAAAGGGAAAAGTGAGAAGTGAGAAGTGCGAAGTGAATAGTTAGAAATGAGAAGTACAAAGTGCATAGTGAGAAGTGAGAAATGAAAAATGAGAAGAGTGAAGTTAGAGGTGTGCGCCGGTCCAAAAATCGTCGACGGCGGCATTTGTCATAATTTTGGTCGGCGGCGGCGGCGTTTTCGGCGTCACGCCCATAGCCATTTCAGCCGGCGGCGGTTCATCATTGAATAAAAAGTTCATCATTTCCAAAAAAGTTCTCTTAGTTTTTCCAAATTATAATTTTGGAAACTATTTTTAGAAGTTGTCACGAGAAATTCTTTGAAAATTCCATAGATAGCTTTTTGAAATTTCCAAGTAAAATTGTTCAGAATATCCGTGAAAAATTCTTCGGAATTTACATAAGAAATTGTTCTAATATGCACGAAAAGTTCTTCGGAAATTCTGATGAGTATTCTTCAAAATTCACACAGAAAATTCTTCAAAATACCCACGGGAAACTTTAAAAAGTTTTTGCAGGAAACTCCCTGCAGTTTACACGAGAAAATCTCTGGAGTTTCTACGGAAAACTCTTCAGAGTTTTTTTGGTGAACGGAACGGAACGGAACGGTGGCACGATTTTTTTTCTGAAATTTCTATGAAACATTCTTCGGAATTTCCACGGGAATTGCACTAAAACTCTACAGAAACTCTGCGTGTAATTTGATTTTTTACGGAAACTTCGGTATTTGAACCCGAGTTTGAACCGAACGTTTTTCGGAATTCCAAAGGATTTTTTTATTTGTTTTCTATGGAAAATTCTTCACATTGTCGATAAGAATCTTTTTGGCAATCCCACCAAAAAATATTAAATAGGCGGTCGATAGGTCGATTGACTGAAAATCTTCCGATGGAAAGCCATTAAGCCAAAAGTCATCTGGCCGAAATTAATTTGGCCAAAATGAATGTTCGAGCGAAACGGTTATTAAATCAAACACGGTTTGGCTGAAAATTTCATGTGCCAAGGCGTTTGCCCTGACAAGTCATTTGGCCGAAATGGTAGTTTGACCGAATAAGTTATCTGGCCTAAAAATCCGTTTGGCTGAAATGGTCGTTTGACAGAAATGACCAATTGGTTGAAAATGTCATTTGGCCGAAGAGGTCATAGACCGAAAATGTCATTTTCTGAACCGGTAATATAGTCAAAAATGTCGACCCATTTGGCAAAATGATTTTTTTGGTCTAATGGTTTTTCTACCGAACGACCATTTCGGTCAAAGTACCATTCTGGCAAACGGTATTTTTGGTCAAATAACCTATTCGACCAAACGAAATTTTCGTTCAAATGACCAGTTCGGTCGAACGATATTTTCGGCCGTATGCCCATTTCGACTAAACGAGATTTTCGGCCAGATGGGTTTCGGCCAAACACCTTTCGGCCTTGTGGCCTCCGCCCATTTGTCCCTCCCCGTCGTTTGGCCGAAAGTTATTCGGCAGAAAGCCATTTGTTCGAATCGAACGTTTGTCCGAAACGGTTATTAGTTCGAAAATGATTTGGCCGTAAAAAATCATTTGACCGAAAGCAACATACAGCCGAAAAAAACATTTCGGCCAAAGTAGTTCTTTGGCCGAAAAAGCTATTTTCCCTTACAGGTCCTTTATCTGAAAAGGCCGTTTGGTCTAAATGGACGTTTGGCAGAAATAGTCGTTTGGTAGAAAGGGTATTTTGGCGGAAAGAGTGAAATGGCCCGAAAATGTCCTTTTTGCTAAACAATCTTTCGGTCAAACGGCATTTTCGTTCAAATAACCTATTCGGCTAAACCAGCGGTTCTCAACCTGGGGTAAATGTACTCCTGGGGGTTACTTTGCCGGCCCTAGGGGGTACCAAAACGCGTAATGGCGGATGTATTAAAATTCCAATAAAAACCTATTGAAACAGTTTTGATAAATGTGTAATTTCAGATTCCAAAACATTGTATTGTACATAACATGCATAGAGATCAGTAAATCAAAACCTACTGAATCCGGCCCATTGAAACCAGCATAGTGTATAAAGGGCTGTGGGACAAAAGATCAAAGAAACAAAAAGTTAAGTAACTAAAATCTAGAATCTAAAGTTTGGAAGGCTCGGTAGCCTCCTTTTAAGAAGTTTGTAAGCCTTCTTCTAAGAGGCTGGGAGATTTTTCTTTCAAGAGGCTCGGAAGCCTCCTTTCAAGAGGCTCGGAAGCCTCCTTTCAAGAGGCTCGGAAGCCTCCTTTCAGGAGGCTCGGAAGCCTCCTTTCAAGAGGCTCGGAAGCCTCCTTTCAAGAGGCTCGGAAGCCTCCTTTCAAGAGGCTGGGAAGCCTCCTTTCAAGAGGCTCGGGAGCCTCCTTTCAAGAGGCGCGGAAGCCTCCTTTCAAGAGGCTCGGAAGCCTCCTTTCAAGAGGCTCGGAAGCCTCCTTTCAAGAGGCTCGGAAGCCTCCTTTCAAGAGGCTCGGAAGCCTCCTTTCAAGAGGCTCAGAAGCCTCCTTTCAAGAGGCCTGGAAGCCTCCTTTCAAGAGGCCTCAGAAGCCTCCTTTCAAGAGGCTCAAGCCTCCTTTCAAGAGGCTCAGAAGCCTCCTTTCAAGAGGCTCAGAAGCCTCCTTTCAAGAGGCTCAGGAAGCCTCCTTTCAAGAGGCTCAGAAGCCTCCTTTCAAGAGGCTCAGAAGCCTCCTTTCAAGAGGCCTGAAGCCTCCTTTCAAGAGGCTCGGAAGCCTCCTTTCAAGAGGCTCGGAAGCCTCCTTTCAAGAGGCTCGGAAGCCTCCTTTCAAGAGGCTCGGAAGCCTCCTTTCAAGAGGCTCGGAAGCCTCCTTTCAAGAGGCTCGGAAGCCTTCTTTCAAGAGGCTCGAAAGCCTCCTCTCAAACGGCCCGGAAGCCTCCTATCAAGATGCTGGGAAGCTTCCTTTCAAATGATTTGGAAGCTTCCTTTTGGAAGGCTGAGGAGCCTCTCTTAAAGAGGCTCGGAGGCTGAGAAGTTTTCTTCCAAGAGGCTGGAAAGCCTCCATTCAAAAGTCTGTGAAGTCTTGTTTCAAGAGGCTGGAAATCCCCCTTTCGAGAAGCTCGAAAGTCTTCTTTCAAGAGGCTCCATTCAAAAGGCTGTAATGCTTTGTTTCAAGTGGCTGGAAACCTGCCCGAGCAGCACAAGTCATACAAAAATGGTTTCAGCAATTTGATTGGGATTGAATCCGTTCGGCACATAATAGATCCAGTAACCCATGTGGAACATGTGTGTTGCTACGGTCCTTCCAAGAGGCTGGAAATCTTCCTTTCAAGAGCTGGGAGGCCTCCTTTTAAGAGGCTAGGAAGCCTCCTCCAGAGGCTGAGAAGCCTCCATTCAAAAGGCTGTGAAGTCTTGTTTCAAGAGGCTGGAAATCCTCCTTTCCAGAAGCTCGAAAGTCTTCTTTCAAGAGGCTCCATTCAAAAGGCTGAGAAGCCTCATTTCAAGAGGCTCGGAAGCCTCCTTTTAAGAGGCTGGAAAGCCTTCTTCCAAGAGGCTGTGAAGCTTCCATTCAAAAGACTATGAAGCCTCCTTTCAAGAAGCTGGAAATCTTCTTTCAAGAGGCTGGAAATCCTCCTTTCAACAGGCTCGAAAGTCTTCTTTCAAGGGACTCGAAAGCCTTCTTTCATGAGGCTCGAAAGCCTCATTCCAAGAAGCTGAGAAGCCTTTTTCAAGAGGCTCGGAAGCCTCCTTTTAATGGGAAGCCCCATTGAGAGGCTGAAAAGCCTTCTTCCAAGAGGCTGGGAAGCCTCCATTCAAAAGGCTATGAAACCTCCTTCCAAGAAACTGGAAACCTCATTTCAAGATGCTGGAAATCTTCCTTTCAAGAGGCTCGGATGCCTTCTTTCAAGAGGCTGAAGAGCCTCCTTTTAAAAGGCTGGGAAGGCTTCCTTCAAGACGCTGGGAAGCCTTCTTTCAAGAGACTAGGAAGCCTCCTTCAGAGGCAGAGAAGCCTTCTTCCAAGAGGCTGGGATGCCTTCTTTCAAAGGAGACTGGAAAGCTTCTTTTCACGAAGCTTAGAAGTCTATTTTCAAGAAGCTCGGGAGCTTCAAAAAGTTATCAAAGTTGATGTATAAACCTAATTTGAATTCTATAGAATAACGAAGATTTCATACAATATATTGGGTTAATCTTTAGGTCCGTTTCCGTATATCTTATGAGTTATGCTTATTTTCATTACTAGCGAAAAAATAGGGGGTACCTCAATGAACGTGAAAGTTAGAAAGGGGACCTCTCAAGAAAAAGTTGAGAACCGCTGGGCTAAACAATTTTCCCGGCAAAACAACCAGTTCAGCCAAATGATACTTTCGGCTGAGTGTCTATTTCGGCCAAATGGCCAAACGACCATTTTGATCAAACGGCCTTTTCGGCGAAATGTGCTATTTGGCCATCCGACGTCATTTTCGGCTGTCTGTCCCTTTCGACCAAATGACCAAATGGCTAAAAAACTTTGTGCCAAGCAGTTTGTTTGGTCAAATAACATAATGACCCAAACAACAAATTTCATTTCATTTATTTAGTGAACATCTAAACAGATAACACTGAATCAACAATTTGACGCCACAATGCACGGTTCGAGGCCGCATCTCTCCAACCTCGGATACGCCCCACGCTCGCCAAGTCGTTTTGCACCTGGTCTGCCCATCTCGCTCGCTGCGCTCTACGCCGTCTCGTACCTGCCGAATCGGAAGCGAACACCATCTTTGCAGGGTTGCTGTCCGGCATTCTTGCAACATGTCCTGCCCATCGTACCCTTCCGGCTTTAGCTACCTTCTGGATACTGGGTTCGCCGTAGAGTTGGGCGAGCTCATGGTTCATTCTTCGTCGCCACACACCGCCTTCTTGCACACCGCCAAAGATGGTCCTAAGCACCCGTCTCTTGAATACTCCGAGTGCTTGCAAGTCCTCCTCGAGCATTGTCCATGTTTCATGTCCGTAGAGGACAACCGGTCTTATAAGCGTCTTGTACATGACACATTTGGTGCGGTGACGAATCTTTTTCGACCGCAGTTTCTTCTGGAGCCCGTAGTAGGCCCGACTTCCACAGATGATGCGCCTTCGTATTTCACGACTAACGTTGTTGTCAGCCGTTAGCAAGGATCCGAGGTAGACGAATTCCTCGACCACCTCGAAGGTATCCCCGTCTATCGTAACACTGCTTCCCAGGCGGGCCCTGTCGCGCTCGGTTCCGCCCACAAGCATGTACTTTGTCTTTGACGCATTCACCACCAGCCCAACTTTTGTTGCTTCACGTTTCAGGCGGGTGTACAGTTCTGCCACCTTTGCAAATGTTCGGCCGACAATGTCCATGTCATCCGCGAAAACAAATATATTGACTGGATCTGTTGAAAATCGTACCCCGGCTGTTACACCCGGCTCTCCGCATGACACCTTCTAGCGCAATGTTGAACATGCACAAAAGTCCATCACCTTATCTTAGTCCCCGGCGCGATTCGAACGAACTGGAGTGTTCGCCCGAAATCTTCACACAGTTTTGCACACCATCCACCGTTGCTTTGATCAGTCTGGTAAGCTTCCCAGGTAAGCTTCGTCCATAATTTTCCATAGCTCTACGCGGTCTATACTGTCGTATGCCGCCTTGAAATCAACGAACAGATGGTGCGTTGGGACCTGGTATTCACGGCATTTTTGAAGGATTTGCCGTACAGTAAAGATCTGGTCCGTTGTCGAGCGGCCGTCAACGAAGCCGGCTTGATAACTTCCCACGAACTCGTTCACTAATGGTGACAGACGACGGAAGATGATCTGGGATATCACTTTGTAGGCGACATTAAGGATGGTTCGCTCGAAAGTTCTCACACTCCAGTTTGTCACCTTTCTTGTAGATGGGGCATATAACCCCTTCCTTCCACTCCTCCAGTAGCTGTTCGGTTTCCCAGATTCTGACTATCAGTTTGTGCAGGCAAGTGGCCAGCTTTTCCGGGCCCATCTTTATGAGCTCAGCTCCGATACCATCCTTACCAGCTGCTTTATTGGTCTTTAGCTGTTGAATGGCATCCTTAACTTCCCTCAAGGTGGGGGCTGGTTGGCTTCCATCGTCCGCTGAACTGACGTTGTCATATCCTCCGCTGCCTTGACTTTCACTGCATGTACTCTCAGCGCCATTCAGATGTTCCGATGCTGCTTCCACCTTTCGATCACCACACGTTCGTCCGTCAGGATGCTCCCATCCTTATCCCGGCACATTTCGGCTCGTGGCACGAAGCCTTTGCGGGATGCGTTGAGTTTCTGATAAAACTTGCGTGTATCTTGAGAACGGCACAGCTGTTCCATCTCCTCACACTCCGCTTCTTCCAGGCAGCGTTTCTTCTCCTGAAAAAGGCGCGTCTGCTGTCTCCGCTTCCGTCTATAACGTTCCACGTTCTGCCGGGTACCTTGCTGCAGCGCGACCGCCCGCGCTGCGTCCTTCTCCTCCATAATCTGTCTGCACTCTTCGTCGAACCAATCGTTCCGTCGACTTCGACCCATATACCCGACGTTGTTCTCCGCTGCGTCGTTAATGGCTGCTTTGAATGTATTCCAGCAGTCCTTAAGAGGGGCCCCATAGAGCTCACCCTCATCCGGCAACGCTGCCTCGAGATGCTGCACAACAATCAACAAATTACTCTCTGCCAAACAATGTATCTCCGTTTAAAAACTTTATTTTAATGCGAAATTCTATGGATTTCTGTGGATTTATAGAATTTTCAAGGTAATCATTGGTATTTTTACGAAAAATTATCTGCAGTTACAACGTGATGTTGTGAGAATATCAATCGAAAAATTCTACGTCAGTGGAATTTCCACAAAAAATTCTGCGTACTTCTGCAAATTTGAATCGGCGTAGAAAATTATAGATTAGCGGCGTGACAATTTTTAAACGGCGGCGCGCCGATGCAAAAAGTGAAAATTGAGAAGTAAGACGACCAAGTAGTGAGGCGACCAAGGAGTAAGGCGAAAAATTTTTTTTTTTATGCTTTATTCCTTCTCCTTCCTTCCTGCTTTCCTTTAGGAAATAGAATTGAATAATTTGTGAAATAAGAGCTGCGGAGTGAGAAGTGAAAGGAAAAAGTGAGAAGTGCTGGTTCCGAACATTTCACACTTCTCAATTCTTACTTTTCACTATTCATGTCGAACATCTCACTCCTCACTTCACTTAATACGAAAATCAATTTTAACTATACGACCAAACGGCATTCGGCCAAATGGCATCCTGCAAATGATCCTGAACCATATTTCTACATGTTATGAAAAGTGTTCGACATTTTGGAAGAAAAATATAAATATGTTCTCTATCTCGATATCTCCCCAACTCGATGGTCCCTTCAGATTCGAGTTAGTGAACTCTCCCACTTTAGCTGGTTTCATGTTGTGTCAAAAGCTTGACCAAAATCAAACTAATGGATTAAAGGTTGCAATTGTCTGGTTACAATCTGTTAATTCTTGTCAAATTTGGATAATTTTGGACCCCTCTCTCCCCTTCAAAACACTTTTTCTATGGATGATTGATTTTTTGTATGATCCGTTACCAGTGGCGTAGCCAGAAAATTGGTCTGGGGGGGGGGGGGGTTTCTTAACATTTTTTAATTTCGAGAACGTACGAAAAAAAAATTCTTCTAAAAATTTTGTTTCTGGAGGGGGCTTTATGTCCAAAACCACCCCCGTGGCTACGCCACTGTCCGTTACGCTTGTTCTGACTCCCTCCGACAACAAATGTAAATAAAATGCAAAACGCTTAGAATGGTGCCCGACATTTCTTAATAACAGACAACGTTTGCTTAAGATGTGACTTTTAAGTGCAGTAGAGTCCCTTCCAGCTTATTCACGGAGTGCAACAAAACCCATTATTATCAACAACCTGTCCCTTAGGATCTGTTCATTTCAAACTGCTCATCCGTTCAGCACTCGGTTCGGTCCGTGAGGCCCGTGGCTAAGCCAGGGTCGAACAATAATTATTTAAGGAGAAAAAACCCAGATCAATCCACCTAGCACTCATGGAGCCTTTCTCGTGAGTTATAAAAATAGTATTTGGACCATAACTTTTGAGCCCATAGTCCGATACATCCAATTTTAAATAGGAAATAATGGGACAGGATTCCGCGTCGAATGCAACTTGTCGGTTAAGGATAAAATGAGTGAGAATTTTTCACGCGCTTGGTTTTGGTATAAAAAAAATTGTATTTTGGCCATTACTTCTGAGCCCATAGTTCGATCTGGCCAATTTTCAATAGGAAACAATGGGACAGCACTATGCGTCGAATGCAACTTGCGAGCAAATCGGTAAAGGATAAGTGCCTGAAAAATGAGTGACATTTTTGCATAGTTTTGCGCACACACACACACATACATACATACACACACACACACAAACACACACACACACACACACACACACACACACACACACACACACACACACACACTTGGGGCAGCAGGGACTTTGTCCAAGGGCTTGACGACCCCTCCCCATGGCCACTGCGAGTTAGACCGGGACCATCGTCCCTAACCCCTAATCCCAAGGCGTCAAGCGACCCGTGCCGAGGGGATGCATGGCCAGGGGGTGGAATAATAAGCTAGGCCTTTAACGGAGCCTGTGGGGTACCTGGGCACCCTCCACAGTAGTTGTCCCTTACCGCGTTATGCTGGGCTCTGGCGTGGTGGACCTCTTTTCCCGAGCAACTCGTGGGACCAAAATGGAAAACCAAGTCAATTCTTCAATTAGTGGTAGTAGTGTAGGCGACAACCCCTTCGCAAGAGGTGGGTTGTTCAGGTCTCCGCCTAGGAGGCCAGAGGCAATAGTCGGCAGCTCAGTGCGCAGCGCCAGCGTGGGTCACTCAACCTTCCTCTCGGCTATAAAAACGCCGGAAGGGGTTATTGACGGCCCATGGCTTGTGAAGGCGATGAACCGCAAACGCGATGGGCTTTCGGCCTTCGAGGTGGCGACGGAACAGCTGGACGCCATCATCGACTTTGCGTCATCGAAGCATAATATCAGCAAGGACCTCAAGAGGAGCTTGCAGAAACTTCGAAAGTCGATGCTGGACGCCAAGTCGATGCTGGCCAAGTGTAAACCCGTGAAATCAGTGGAGTCGAGGTCTACCCAGACTGAGGCCCAAGGATTCGCGGACTCGGGCAAGGTCGAGTCGACCGAAGGCGTGCCAGCTAAGACGGTGGTGCCAAAGTCTACCCAGACTGAGGCTCAAGTATTTGCGGGTACGTCGGGGGTGACTACTCCAACGGAGCAGACACAAAAACGGGGGAGACAGTCTCCAGGGGATGAGCTCCTGGGGCCGCTCCAAAACGCGGAGGTTACTACCCCGAACAAGGGTAGTGGGGCTGGGAAGCTGAACCCCGGTCAGGTACCTCCAAAACCGGGGAGGAAGGACCTGGAAAGGTCCGTCCACTCAAACAAGACGGTGGTAAGGGGTTACGGCAGGCTGAAAGTTCTCAGCCGCACCAGACCAGGGAAATAGAGGGGAATGACGCCTCCTGGACCCTGGTCAAGAACAAGAGGAAACCGAAGACGTCAAGGGCCGAAAAGAAGGCCCAGGCGAACGAGGGTAGCAAGAAGTCTAGGGTAGGCGTCAATCGCTCCAGGGGCGATGCCCTAGTCATCACGGCGGACGAGGCTAAGTACTCGGATGTTTTGAAGGCGATGAGGAGTGACGTCAAGCTCGGTGAACTTCGGCGCCGACGTACGTCGAATAAGACGTACCCGGATGGGCGAGATGATACTCGAGCTGAAGCGGGGCGTCTCGCAAAGGGCGCCGCCTACAAGAAGTTGGCGGAGGAGGTCCTAGGCGAGACGGTCAAGGTGAGGGCACTCACGACGGAGGTGAATCTAAGGGTTAAAGACCTGGACGAGATCACTGAAGTCGAAGAGCTCGTCACGGCACTGCGGCGACAGTGTGAAGTGGAGACGCCCACCGCAGCCGTTCGGCTACGGAAAGGTCCGGCAGGGACGCAGGTAGCATTGGTTCGGCTATCTGCAGCGGACGCCTCAAGGTAGTCAAGTTAGGGAGCGTCAAGGTGGGATGGTCGGTATGCCCTGTGCGCATATACGAGCAACCCGAAGTTTGCTTCAAGTGCCTGGAACCGGGGCACAAGCAATGGGACTGCAAAGGCCCTGACAGAAGCAATCTCTGCCGACGCTGCGGATTGGAGGGACATAAGGCACAATGCTGCACGAACCCTCCCAATTGTTTGATTTGTTCCAGCAAAGCTGTGAACAGCAAGCACCCCACCCCAGCAAGCTCGATGTGCCCGGCGTTTAAGCGTGCTGCAAAATCAAAGTGCAGGTAAAGCAGCTGGCTTGCTCGGCTTCGCCCGAGTGTTTGGTGTGCGCAGGTTTAGAGGAAACGGCGGAACACGTGTTGTTCGTGTGCCCACGTTTTCGCGCAATGCGTGACCACATGCTTGCCACATGTGGTCTGGACACTACCCCGGACAACCTAGTTCGGAGGATGTGTAAAGACGAAGTTGGCTGGAACGCCGTTTTATCGGCTATCGCCCAAATCGTCTCGGAGCTACACAGAAGGTGGCGCGTGGACTCAAGGATGGCTAGCTCAGGGTCATACCGGTGGTCATGCTCTGTGGTCGAACTCGATCCTTTTATCGAACAAGTGGCCGCGCGAAGAACAACATGGTATCGTCGCTTTCGCGGCGTCGGTCAACCAGGCGGGTTCCGAGCCCGAGGACGGAAAGGGGTCCTCGTCAAGGCTGGGGCAGGCGTAGGCCTCGCGTCGGCAAGTCCCTCTGTGTGCTGGCGAATAGGCCCTATCGCAGAAAGGTCAATTTGGGGTGCACGCGGCATCATCATTCTTGATACCAGTCGTGCAGAGGGAAGCAGGCGCGAAGTCGACCCTGCCCACCTTCCGAGGACATAGGGCGTGGTAAGGCCACCTGGAAAGCCGGCAATGCGCTGGCACGATACCATGGTGTTCTTCTAAAAAGCGAGTCACGATGTTCGATGCTGCAAGGACACGCAGCTAACCTCGAGGGTGCGTCATGCACTGGCCCCTTTGAAGCATTACTTTCTGGTTGTACCGAAGGGACGATGGGCTTGGCGGCAATGGAAACGGTTTAGCTGGTCGGGGATGCAGCCCTGCCTCCCTCATTGAGGTGGCCCTAACCCAGCACTTCCTGGTCAACCCAGGATGTCTGTTGAGCAGATTCCCCTCCATTGTTTAGGAAGAAAAACACACACACACACACACACACATACATACATACACACATACACACAAACACACACACACACACACACACACACACACACACACACACAGACATCACCTCAATTCGTCGAGCTGAGTCGATCGGTATATAATACTATGGGTCTCCGGGCCTATAAATCCTATAAAAAGTTCATTTTCGGAGCGAACATATAGCCTTTACGTATACTTTGTATACGAGAAAGGCAAAACGTAGGTACCGTACGGTCCACAACCACCCACACCCATTTGTAGATTTTGCTGATATTACGATTCACAATTACTTAAAAAGTCGCCACCCCCTTGCTCAAACCCCTGGCTACGCCCAAGTGAGGCTTCAATCAGCAATGGAATACCGACATTTTCACTTGCTGATGTCAACTGTTCAAAATATTTGCAAGTGAAAAACAACTTGATGAACATGAAGCACAACCAAGGTAGAGGGATGTGGCCGCGATCCGCGTATTGTGGTGCCTAATTGAAAACAAAATTATTTTGAGCTTTTAGTGGAATGTCTCTACTTGTCATAAGACCAGTTCGTACAAATCCATTTAATTCCACCACTTGATTGTACCTTTGATAGATACGTATTTCGACCTCAACAGTAAGGCCGTCTTCAGTGTCTCGTACATCGAATCAAGTATGGAATTATGTGAACTCGTCTTATGACCAGGTGTAAAATTGTTGATTTTCTGCTATGCTATCTATCTATAGATATAAGCTAGACAAAAGAAAATAAATAATTTGTGTCTTATTGCTGCCAAGCTCAAAATATGTTTCAGCTGGTTTATTATTACCTGAAGCTTATTTACTTTCGCGAGTCGTGTGCAAAAAGAACCTCATATGGATTGTTAGTCTTCTCGCTGTAGAATGAATACTCGCTTTTCAGTGAGAATAGTGAACTCTCACGACGCATGCTTTCTTACGACAATGTGCTTGCCCCTATTCAGGGGATTGTTGTTGTTTGCGTTGATATCATCTGATAGCATTTACTTTTTGTAGGCATTGATATGGGGACATGGTGCAAAGTACCTACCCCACGATAAATTCCATGCTGCTAACACAAGCTTTCATACAGGGAGCTCAAAACCCCATAAGAAAGTTAAAAATTTTGGCAACTGAACTTAACTCCCGGATAATTTGAAGAACCTAGAACATCTGCGTTGTGCTTATTTGAATGATGAAACGTTCGCATGGGCTCTTAGGACTTATATGGACACGCTGGTTTGTTATCGGTTTGATATCAGGCGCAGTTGACCTGGAAGACCAATTGAACTCAACTCCCGGATAATTTGGAGAACCTAAAACATCTGAGTTGGACATATTTTAATGGTGACGCACGGGCTCCTAGGACTGATATGAACACGCTGGGTTGCTGTCGGTTTGCTATCAGGCGTAATTGGCCTGGTAGACGAATTGAACTCAACTCCAGAACAATTTGGAGAACACAGAACATCTGAATTGGACTTATTTGAATGATAAAACATTCGCATGGGCTCTTAGGACTTATATGGACACGCTGGGTCGCTGTCGGTTTGCTATCAGGTGGAGGCCTTAGAAATAATGCAAAATAACGGGATGAAAAGTTAGCAACAAGATTGTCTTATTTTCTGTTGCGCACAAAAATTTCGGATCTTTGTCATTATTATCTCCGACAAAAACAAAGCTTTGTCGTTGTTTCTCTTTTGTCGCTTGTTTTTCATGTGCATTCCAAAAAAAATTGATTCCGTTTTTACGGGGTAAGCAGGCTTCGATAGTTCCCAGTGGGGTGCATTATACCGTCTTACCCTTTTCAGCATTCAGCGGACCGACAACTACTCTTTCGACATGCTTCAAACTGAATATTCATCGATCCAGTCAGTGGAGGTGCGTGGTACTTTGTTCGCCCAAATGAATGTATCTTAAAAGCCAATGAATTCCGCTGTCCAAAACAATCAATCTAACACACCGGGGGAGCTAACAATACTGGGGAAGCATTTTGCACAATTTCCTCGCACGAATAAAAAAACAGCTTTTTTCGCACAAACAACTCCTTCTCTCCTATGAGGACAAAAACCAGCTGAGGCAGCTTTTTGCTACATGAGGAAGAGCAGGCGGAAGAGAGTGAGATGGGTTCAGGCCGTTGTCGTCATCAAAACAAACCCCCTCCGGTGGTTGTTGCGCATGGATTGGTAAAATGGAATGAACCTACCCCAGCATTGTTTGTTTTTGTTGCGCGCGGTATGGTTCACCGGATGGCACCAACACCCTTCTGCAACTTACTCGCAGTCAGTGTCCACGTGATTGGTGTTGGTGCGTTGGGTGGAAAAACATCACGTGAATCCAACCAGTAAAAGTTGGAATTTTCCGAGCAAGAGAGGACATTTCTCTGCGTTTTCTTTTCAAGTGCGGGAAATGGGAACTGATGAGTCCACGAAGGTTCTGCTCGTACGTCTCGTCAGTCGAGATGCAGATTTGGCCGTGTTCGGTTCGGTGGTAAGTTTGGCGGTCCGTCATCGTCTCCGGTGCGGTTTGTAGGGGCCCACTTTTCCCGGGGGTAATATTTCGGTTTGGAGCTCTCCTGTATGCCCGGGGGTGGTTAGTAGATGGATTAGACAAAAGAAAATTGTCGTTTTGATGGATGATGGTTGCATAAATCAAGGAGACGCATGGTGATTGAAAGAACGACATCTTAGTGCTCAGCTGAGAAAAAACTCGGTTACTAGGATACTGGAGCTGCTGGCCTACTATCGTTGGGATAACTCCTCGTGGGGCAGTCGGGTTAATGAGCTGTGCGGAGAGAGTAAAACACGGGAGCCAGCAGAGTAGGTATTTCGGCTATTGGAGAGAGTGAGCGCAGCCAGGAATAAAGGATAGTGACGTGATTTTCTGGAATTTGGTGTGTGACAATGGTCCAGTCGTTGAAAGGATGCTGTGGATGTGATTCCCCGTAAATAAATGAAAATAAGTGAATCAGAGAAATAAGAATTTTAACCAGGTGTCAGGTGTCAAATATTCTACATGGTGCGATACTCGTCATAAGATATCTGATTCAGGTGACAAAATAGATTTCTAAATTGATGATAAACCAGTGAGCCAAATACTTCGAATCAAAGAAATTCGGCAGCTGTTTTCCAAACAAAACCAAAGTGAAGTGATTTAACCATCGAGCAATTCCGGGGATCACAGCATTAGAACGAACAAAGGATCGTCAAACTCGTGACTCCCACGGTAAAGAACTGCCAGCCGACTGCCAAGGTTTGTGTTCTTTATATTACTCTATTAATCGAAAGCCTGCCAAAATCGGTAAGCGAAACCTTAAGTTTCATTTATGAACTCGCGTGACGGTCAGAGCCATGAAAACAACCCCCCTTGCCCTGAAGATGGTCTACATGCTTGCATGGTAATTCGTTCTTGGAAGAGCACCTGACGACGAACAAGGAATGACGTATGTAGGATAGGCCTTTCGGTGTTTGTGTGAGTGAATCCCTTGTTTTCCAAGCAGGAGTCCAGCGGATGTAGTTGTGCCACTGTTGGTGGCATGGTTTGTCCTTGAACTGGTTTTGAAAAGTGCCGAACCTACCACCCATCGGAGAGTGTTCCTCCGGCGAAAACACCAACCTTCACACACTGACTGACTGACTGACTGACTGACTCGGTGAATGGAACAGGCAGCGAACGGGCTAGTGCGGCCAAAGAAATTAAAAATTCTATCCCCCACTCGTTCTACTGCTGCTGGTGCTGTTTTTCCCAATCCGCCAGAAGCCGTGTGTTGTTGCATTGTGGGATTGTGCCGGGTGGATGGTGGTCGGTTGGATGGGGCTTTTGGCGCAGTGTGCAACCAGCCAGCCAAATGCGGATAAATTTCCACTGACTTCGGGGGTAATTAGAATGGAACGAACGTCGCACGGTATTTGAGAGGTAAAGGACTGACTGCGGGGATGGGCAAATTCATTTCACGTGACAATCATGACATTGATGACGATGAGAGACGTGTTTGGATTGCGAAACGAATCGAATGCATTCCGGGTGATGGTTGTTTCAGAGGCCTAAATGATTTGCTTTGTGTGCACATTACGTAGGGAGCTTTCGTCCTAAATTTAGAAAGCAATTTTAAATAGGGATGGAAGCAGCGATGGTATTAGCCAGGGTTTATTTATTCTGATGTATGCTGGATTATCAAGTAAGTAGAGCATACCAAGTCCTGCGTTTCATTTAAGTGGATTTGAGTATCATATGAAATGAAAAAAAGATCACATTATAGGTCACATTATGTGGGGCTTGTAGTTAAATGGACAAGACACGTTATGTGACGATTTAACTCAGCATAAAGACAATTCGATGCTTTGATAGGTCATTTGTGCACACATTGTGTGAATTGCAAATCGTAACTTTTAAATTTGTTGTCACGTACAGTTTCTTCCACATACAGATTAGTTTCGAAATATTACCAATATTGATTTTTTGACGTAAACTACGTCTAAGGGGAAGACTCGGATACAGGGTGACAAATGAAAATTTTCAAATCCGAGACCGTCACGAAATCATGTAAGATTTTGAACGTTAATAGCGCATTCATCTTTCGATGGATTTTTGAGATTTATATATCAATGGACTCGGAAGCTCTCCACCAATTTTCCAGTTATATTGAAACATTTGATTATCAACGTTAAAGTAGGGTATTGGAACATTTTGGCAGCACCTCTTTTTCCCGTTCGCAACGTGAGTCTCATTCGGCCGTCGTTCAGTGTAGTTGGTTTTTGGGCTCTTCTTTTTGTGCGGTGCTTCGCACCAGTTTGCCACAAAAAGTATGGTCAGAGTGACCGCAGTCGGCGATATACATACAAGCGCATGTTTGTGCAAGGATAGGGTGATCGATTGTTAGCAACGGCAATGCAATGTCATAATGCGATAATCGCAATGCTGATGAACAAACATGTTCGATTCAAAGATAACTTAGGAAAATGGTGAGCCATTTTATAACAAACTGCAAATTGTTAATTATATTTTTATTATTAAATATGCGCCAAAAACAAAAGAATTCAATTTTAATTCAGGAAGTTTGAATGCACTTCAGATACTCTGTGGGTACAATCATGCGGGGCTTATTGTATACGGCTATAGCTTCGGAACGCATACTTTATTGAAACGAGCTATAGGTTACAATAGAACTATTACTTTCTAGCTCCCGGATCTAAGATTCTTGCAATCATATTAATAATATGGTTGCACAAATATGTTATCTATAGTGCCACTGCCAGATAGTGGAAGTTATATTGTAATAAAATAGCACAAATACCCTATTCCCGTCCGCAGTGTTTACTACTCTGGCGCATCTCAACAGAATGGTTTGGTTTTTGGTACCGTTCTGACTCAAATCCCGAATATGACTCATATTCCGAACACTGGCGTTTTAGCACCCTAAAACTAAAACTGTCATTGATTTTCCGCACTGAGGATCAAGATAACAAACGAATTCAAACTCCTGTGGAGAAAATTACACGAATAAAGTTAAAATGGGCATTTAAAAGCTAAAGTTCGGAATATGAGTCATGTTCGGAATTTGAGTCAAAACGGTACATGGCTAGTATTTGTTGATTTCTAGTTGGCGCAACCGGGTTTTATCGACTCGCGCTTCTTTGTCGGACTCAACAATACGACTACTTATCCCTTCTCTGCCAACTATTCCTCGTCACTCCAAATAACAGAAGGCGGAAATTCTGTCAAAGGTCCAAGGCTCGTATTCTTACACAAGTGATGACTCGATGCTCTGACTACCATTGGACAGAGGCACCTGTTTGTCCATAGCCAGAGCAGAGATTCTTTTCAAGGTCCAGGGCCGATGCGTATCGTCTCGCATCTGTCGTAAAATCGCTAAATCGTGGTACACGTATTCACCAGTATACACCCCCAGCAACAAACATATTGCACATCGATCACAGTAACTTATATATGCCCGAATTCTCTCACAATATGGTTACTGCAACAAGATTGGCTCAACGTGTGCTGCTTGTGATATCATAACCATGTAACGCTAGTGAGTTATTTTTATTTCAGAATAGTATTATTTAATAATCATACTCCACTATTTCCACCTATATATTACTACAAATAAACTAGAATAGTGGTCGAAAATTTGGAATGAAACTGAATCCCTACTAATTTTACTCTAAGTCGAATGCATCAGTTGGAATTGCGAAAAGCATTATTACCACTTGGGGTTTTAAAGTTAAAATTTTAAGTTATCGTACCGTCGTCGGTGAGACAACGGGTCAAATGGGGATGACAATGGGTCATTGTTTCAACTACATAGAATGCTTGTAGAATAGATTTAATGTATCTGAGAACAATAAAACTAAATTATAAGTGACCTTTTTGAACGATTTTGTTATCCGACCTCCAGACTGTCGGTGAATGCTCGGACGTCACCCCTGACTACGGTATCCAACATTTTTTTTATATTTTAAGTTATGGTAATTTTGTTCTAAACCAGTGACATAAGTAATCGAATGAATTATCTTAAAATATGACTACATTCCTCAATGCACCAAACTGTTCTACGTTGTTTACGTTGGGCGGTCGTGTCTTGTACATAACCCTTCAGATTTTTTCGAATCACGTAGGCATAAAATGATAATCTTCTCTTCTATCAGCAAATGTTATACTTATTACCGTTTTGTTTTTTGCCTTTCTCGTATACAAAGCTCCAAAAACAAACTTTTCATAGAAGGCCCGAAGACCCATAGTGTTATATACCAATCGACTCAGTTCGACGAATTGAGGTGATGAATGTATGTTTGTGCGTCGTTTTAGCCGTGGTGTAACCCATTACTTTCATAATTGAGTAATTTTAAAGCAGCGTGGAAGAGTTGCATTAAATCAAATCTTTTAACCGCCAAAATGTAGGCATTTAGCACTTACAACATTTACAACACTAATTCGAATTCAACATATTGAATCGAGAAAGGTATTATTACCACTGGGGGTTTTTCATGATGCTTATAATTTTATCATTCGGATAATAAACTCACAAGAATAAGTTGAAGATCCAGATTACTTACTCACGAATAAAAAACGATTACCACAAATTAGATATCAAAAAAGAATTGTACCGCTTAAAAATAAAAAAAAAATAAAAAATTAAAAACATTTCCAATATATCCGTAACCGAACGCCCCAGGAATTCCTCTGGCCAAAGTCAAGGAAGTCACCATCAATATCCTTGAATGGCGCTTCGGGTTGCAGTAGCAACTTAGAAGTGAAGGCCTGTTGCGGTTTGGCATCCTACGCTGTCAATTTGACAATATCCATCATCAGTGTTTTATTTTTTTAGTCTGGCACCCGTGCTCCCGAATCTGAGAAAAAATCATTGTGATTATTCATAATATTGGAATGGAAAAAAAATGATAATGAAATAAATCTGGAGAGAATCAGGTATTGTACAAAAAAATATCTTGAACCAAATTTGAATGGCAATACATCTTGTAGTCGCAAAATATGTATTTGGAAAGTGTAATTCACAAAAAAAAATCCTATCAATCTTGGTTTCTTTCAGAGTAGCCATATATAAATATATCTGAAAATTTTATGAATATTTTTTGCCGTTATGCGATTTATCAATCCAATCATTTTCAAGGACTACCTTCCGCAAAGATTCGTAATCAGTATTTTTCAGCCTCTTCTGTTTTTCCGCACGTACAGCCTATAGAAATAAATTGAAAGTTCATCGTTTATCGCATGAACCAAACGAAAAAACTTACCAGCACTTTCAAAATTTTCCCTAGTTGATACCGGTAGTTTTGGCAAATCTTGTCCAATATCATCCACGTCCAGATTGTCCTGCTTGTCGATTTCCCAATCTTACATCAGCTGATCAATTGCGATCCTCCTGCTGTTGTTCTTCAACTATTTTACGTTTTTTTCTGGTGATAATTTTTTACCTTCATATCGTATACCGCGCCGCACACACTGCGTTATTTTTGCTTTGACAGCGAATCATGATTATGAGGGATGTACAATTCACACACTATCTTTCGATTTACGAACCTTATCGATTATTTTGATAATCGATCATTATTTTGTCGATTTTTTCATTTTATTTTATTTATTAGACGCTAATACTTGTAGTGTAAGAGTTGTCTCTTATAAAATTACTACAATCGGATTAGCTTTCGATTCAATCACGCATGTGAGGATGGAACTCAATCCAATTGAGCAGCGATCCTTCATCATCTTATTGGCATTACATTCGAGAACATGTGTATTTCTCGGTATATTTTCCGTAATACCTGGAATAGATATGCATTTAGCATAATAACGTTATGAACTTGGTATTATTACTTGTATATATAAATTCATTATAACTTAATATACAACAATTTGCACTTCTCATGAAAACAAAATCACTTCCCATGTTAACAAGGTCATTTAAATAATTCTAGATTTAAATATTTCAAGCATACTCCGTTGAGAAAAGAAATGTTTAGAATTGAATCTACGAAACACCACGCGGGGGCGTAAGCCGCCGGTACTGAGTAGATGAACAGTATTCTAGTGCGTTGGAATTAGCGTCTCTTTGAGGCTATTCACTTTCAGATCTATTAAATGTCTAGCAAACGTTGAGATAATAATATTGAATTACTTTTTTGTTATCTCCATGTTGCATATAAATTTGTCCTTTGTGTTTTCAAATATTACCACGTTCACTTCGATTCACTACCCATCAAGCAGGTAAATCGTCATGAGTTCTGAGATTTTCAAAGATGAAAAGTATCTGAAATGAATAAAATACATATTTCAAAGAAACAAATGAAAATTTGTAAAAATATACCCATTTTCCACACAGTTCTCTTGTTGGTGAAAAACATATAACAAATCGGCTGTTATTGGTAACGGAAAAATCAATGTTTGCTTGGACGGAAATTCCAGTTCAGTGTCGGGAAGCAGTTAACGTCAAATTATTTATGGCATCCGCCATTATGGCGAACGTGGAAAGCTGGATGTCTTCGGCAATCAATTGGAAGAACTCATTCGAAGGATCCTACGGAGGAAACTACACGAAACATTTATTTATAAGCAAACATAGAATCCAAAGTTAAGTTAAGCCAATCAATTTCAATTGGCTTTTTTCGGTGACGATGGAATCAAATAAGCATTTTTCACGTTGCGCGTAAGCGAATTACGTCTGATGAAGGCTGAAGAAATGTAAGCCGAAACGCGCACGTGAACAATGCTTTTTTGATTCAAAAACATATCTTTTCGATGGTAATGATGATGATAGCAACTAGTGATTTTTTTCTTTTCGTCTAAGGGTATTCCAACACAAATAATAATTTTATTTTATGTAACCACTAGCAGACCCGCTGAACTTCGTTTCGCCTTTCCTGAAGGGAAGGGGTTTCAAACGACCACTGAAACATATCTTCCTTTCGGTTTCCGAAACCGTTTGGTTCTATTTGTTTGGCTGATTCTCGAGTTATGAAGAAATTGGTGTTTCATTTGTATGAGAGCCCGCCTTGCCAAAGGGGGAGGGGTTTCGAATCATCTTAGGAACCTTCCCCGGCCCCAGAAACCTCTCCATGCAAATTTTCACGCCGATCGGTTCAGTAGTTTCCGAGTCTAAAAGGGTCAGACAGACATAAATTCATTTTTGCCTTTTTCGTATAGGTACAAAGTATACGTAAAGGCTATATGTTCGCTCCAAAAACGAACTTTTTATAGGAGGCCCGGAGACCCATAGTGTAGTGAATTTATCTGTTTTTTTTTGTATATAGATTCATCCCTTCATTTTCTAAAAATATGAAGGAACAAAAAGAATTGTTTTTTCACATTTTTTGTTTTTATCCGCAGGTGAAATCATGGCTTTCTTCATATTGTTAAAACAAGTATTGCTACATGTAAAACATGTAAGGCTGTTGTTCTTGATTATTTGAAAACTTATAACTTGTTTTAAAAATCATTTTTGTCGAGTTTTATTTTTATTTTTTAAATTTGAGATAACTTTGATCATCAAACGTTTCGATCATTTATCTATAAACGAAGACCACATTATCAAGAAGACTGGCAACACAGTCTGAAATCGGGCGACACTGTTAGCAGCGCTGTCGGTGAGCCGAGGTGGTACTATGTTTGTTTGTGTGAGTGAGTTGACACTGTATAGTCAGTTACACGTTCAATCAAAATATATGAAAACCACATTTAAATTATGCTTCGAAAAAACTCCACTGAGATTAAACGTATTTCAATTTTATGAGATCAGCATAACTTTAAGCCGAATAATATTCGGAATTTGGTCTTGAATTTATGAAAGTGTCACACTTTCTGTTAATTTCTGTACGGACCTGTTGATTTCCTTCACATCTCGACTGCAGACTGTGTTCATGATATGATTTGAAACAATTTACTCTTTAGATTTTTCTTATCTTTATTATTACTTTATTATATTAAAAGGTTATGCTATCCTAGACATAGTAGAAAATGAATCACCCACCTTGTGCGTGCTTCCAGCGGCACACTAGGAGTTAACTTTCTGAAATCAGTATGGCGAAAGGCATCTAAGGTTCAAAATAAAGCACCTTCAACAAAAAAATATGTGGTAGGCTTAGGCTGTGAACCATTCTACCTATTTGTTTAACTTTTAGTTAAAATTTGACAAGTGGAACTTTTTTTTACGAAAAATGAGTAAGATTTCCGTAAAACAAAAAAGAGATGTCAATACAATTTCACTCTGTCTCTGAGTGATTTGAAACGGGCGTGCACATAACTAGTACCAAATAGTTTTACTTGAAAAGTTCCTAACTTTGAGATAACCCGCGTTAGATGTTTTTACCCATACAAATATCCGGTGGTTAACTCATGCTGGCTGTTTGCACATATACGTTAGCGCCTATATGCTGGCAGCGGCGAGTAGAAAACCAGCCATCACCAACCAACCAATAATTTATTAAGAAAATTCAGATAATAGATAATAAAAATAGATGTTAATATATAGAAAGAACGGAAAGTATTCAGAATGTTGGTTCACTAGCCGTGATAATGTTACCTCGGTGCAAGCCAGAATTTAGACAGATTAATAGTTTTCTTAGGCAAAAAAAATCATTTTATCGCTTTCCAGTTTTTGATGTTTCAAAGGTTCCAATAGGTTCAAATTAGTTTTTTAATCACAATACTTTATTTTGTAGACAAACAGATAAGAATGCAAATAAGACCTCAAAGTAATATGTTTAAAGCATATAAAACTAAGTAAACAACCTCAATTTTAAACTTACACCCAGATAGTTTTCTGACTCTCTTTCTCTCTTGATTGGTGTTAAGTACTAAGGAACTGCCCATGCGAGATGTTCATACAAATAATAATTCCGAATTTGTTCGTTGTGTCTTTTTTTCTATATTGCCACGAAAAACTCTTTTTGTTTCAAACTCAGTTTTACGAGAAATTGTTCTGCCTGTACAAAATTGAGCTGATTTGTGATTCCGTGTGGTTTGTTTTGTGGGTTGACAGCTATAGGTATTCCATTGCAAATAATAAAGGTGCGGGGTTTATCGACGTTTGCTTGTGTTGATAAAATAAACATTAAAGATAAATTTTGTAACCCACTGAACCAAGCGGCGAGGGTTCGTGGGGTTCGTGGTGCTGGTTGACTAATAGCCAGAAGCTAGGCAATTATCTGAAGGGAATAATCGTGGATGGCCAATGTAAATTGATTGGTACTGGCGATTTGCGAAAATAGTTTGTATACACGCTTCATGACAAAATTTTTGACATATTGCGAGAGAGATCGCAAGTATTGTATCTGTCAATGTCGAAGCAATTTAGAGTATACTATAGAACTCTACTCGTCCCTACTGTGGAAAAAATTTACCCTAAAAGTTATTTGTTGACAGTTAACTAACACTAGCAGACAGCGACTTCCTCCGCACCTTTATTAGAACTCATTTACTTCAGCTAGCTAAGATCACTACCACACAGATAACAAGCTACCACTTCAACTCAGAAGAGGCTCTGCCGGCAATGAAGTTGGCCGCTTGTATGGAAAAATGCCAGAGCTGCCAGTCTTCTTGATAAAGTGGTCTTCGCTATAAACCAAGCGTCTGTAAACGCCGTACAGTAGGCAATGATAGTTGGAATCATTTACACTGAGATGATGTGCATTAGATTGGTCCAGGGAACAAAAAGAAAATGTCGAATGTCTTGGGGCACCCCCCAGGATTGTGTCCTTCGGTAAGAAAATCTATCTCTCAAAATTTCAGCTCAATCCTTTGTTGCATAAGCTGGCGCATTTGATTTGATGTTTGTGTGAGGATTTCAACCAAAATATATAGGGAAATACACCTCCGTCACTCATTCGACATTCTAAATACTCACGCTCCTCTAATGTGGACGTGTACAATACACATGTGGAAGTATTGGCTTGAGAAATGGATTGCGAGTGATTTGACTATGCGTCCAATTTGGGAATTTCGAGCTCGTTCAGTAGCCGCTAGGTTGCGAAGGCCGACGGAGGTCCTTCGTAGCTTAGTTGGTTAAAGCACCAGTCTAGCGTACTGTAGGGTCATGGGTTCGAGTCCCATCGAAGGGAAAGTGGTTACCTCCAATACATTTTCCAAATCAATATCTTCCACATAACGTACATATTCACATATGAGTTAGGAGAGACAAGTGAGGAGTCTGACTTCTCACTTTTCACTGCGAAAAGTGAGAAATGAGCTGTGAGAAGAAAGGCTTCTTAATTCCCACTTTTCGGAGACGTCTCGCTTCTCACTCATCATTCCTCGCTTTTCATTGCGAAAAATGAGAAATGAGAATAAATAAATGATGAGACAGAAGGCGTCACACTTCTCAACTTCTCATTTCGCCCTTCACATTTTTCGCAGTGAGAAATTAGAAGTGAGAAATTACGAGTAAGACGTGAGAAGTTGGACGCCTCGTTTCTTACTCATCACGTCCCACGTGAGAAGTGAGACATATCCCTTCGAAAAGTGAGAATTGAAATGCCTTACTTTTCACACATCATTTCTTACTCCTCGCAGTGAGAAATGAGAAATGATGAGTGAGAAGCGAGAAGTCTCATTTTGAAAAGTGAGAAGTGAGTCACCTTACTTATCATAACTCATTTCACTTTTCACAGTGGCCCTTTTGTCCGAACATTCATTTGGGCCAAACGGCATTTTCGGTGAAATGACCTATTCGTCCAAATGACACTGAACAAGCTTGAAATAATTTTCTCAAGCATTAAAAATATAGTTTCTATCTAGCTATCAGATGAGTTATTAGGTACTATTCTAGTTGGTTCCACCATTTTCAAAATTTCTCTCGGAGTGTCAACACAAAGCTAAACAATCTGAATCATTCCTGCAGTACGCGAGTCGATAGTTAAGCGAATGCAAAAGTTGCACGTTATAAATATTTTTCAAAAGATAAATCATGCACAGCACTGAAAATCCCAAAGCGATTTTCATTCAGCTTCAAGCCAGGTCGGCTGCAGTCGTCAAAAATATTCATCACAACCGGCAGCTTATTTTAATCATGTTCTCAAAACGGATAGAAGCATCACCCATCCTCGCCCGTCGTACCATCCCAGGAAGGCCCGTCATCGGTTGTCAGTCAGTGCCGTCAATTCCGACACGGCCCTGCGGTATGAATCGACACTATCCGCAATTTGCCTTTCCATTCAGCGATGGTGATGTTTTGATACTTGGAAGCCTCTTATCCGGAGCAAGTGAAAAAAAAACTTCAGCACACTTCCAGCCCACGAGTATAGGATACAGAAATGTCGCCGTCTGAGTCTATCACGCCTATCGAGGTGGGATGAGGAATATAAATCTCTCTTATTCAAAATCAGTACCACATGTTTGATTATGATTGATGAAGACTCCTCTTCTAGCGTGTCAGTTGCAAGCATCGCTCCACTCCTTTCCTTGTTTCAATAGACTGGCCCATAATCGCTTTATGTTATCAAAATACTACTCGCATAACTATTTCCCTGAATAAGATTTTCATCCTTTTTTCATAAAACTAACATACAAAAGTTTTAGCGTGCAAATCTTGACCAGTCTACTGCCTCCGCTGGAATTGAGTTCGCTTGATATACGATGGCACTGAGGTCGCCAAAGATTACAATCATGGAGTGAGGGGATGCAGGAAAGGATTACTCTCTAGCAGCTGCTTCCGTTCTTCTTAAGCTTTTTTGGTTTCGCTCTTATGGCATAAAGAGCAAAAAATGGTTACGAAGAAATTCGATCCAGGAGACATCGTTCGTTACCAAGCGGGATCAAACTGTCTTGTCTCTGCCAACGTCGTCGTCGTCTTCATCTCCGAATCAAGCGTAACGGAGATGAACGAGATTCGGATCACCTGAAGCATATTTGCCTTAAAGGATTAGCCGCCGCTCGCCTTGGGGCCTCATCTGACGGTGTCGTTCGAAACGGATTACGTTTGACACTTTTGTGTTCCTCGACCTGCTCGGTCGCTCGCGGATGGATGGAACAAATTGCATTATCATTATCCATAATGATCCACCAATTTAAATAACACGAGCAAAATGCCACTCCAAATTGCAACAGGCAGTGGCTTCTGTCCAGGAAAACAAAACACTGAGGTGCCACCTGAACGTCCTTTAAGCTTATTAGCGTTTCGTGCCTTCTTCAGGTGGGAAACAACGAAAACATAATTATGATTACTTCTTGAACAGGACGGTAAGATGGTTTTTTCGCGTTCATAATATCAATATACGTAGAAGCTCAGACAGAAACAGAAAATGACACGCACAAGGAAAATGAGTTTTGGTTGGTTCTGGTCCTTTGATTGTGTTGCATGGAAAATAAAAATTAATCCCGTTAAATGAGTACCCAGCAGAAACCAGGCCCAGGCGAGGAAACCCACAACTGCTGTCCCGGAATTGCGTACCATCGTAGAAGACTTGTCCCTAAGTCACCATTCGACTTCGCAGTATACAAGCAAACTCGGTTGGCGGCCTAATGATAATAAGCCTACATAATTTATGGTAATTTGGAACGCATTAACGCCCTTCGAAATCTTCGGAGTCAAAACGGTAAATAATGCGCAGATGGGAGTTTGGGAAGCGTGCTCGTGGGAACATTGACTGGTAGGGTAAAATCAATATTTTTTCTATCAAACTCATCTTCATTCTTCTAGCGTTGCATTGGAATGGGAAAAAAATATTTGGCATGATCCCGACCTGCTAGAGAAATCAATTCGTCGAGCTGAGTCCATTGGTATATAAAACTATGTGTCTCCGAGCCTTCTATCAAAAGTTCGGTTTTGGAGTCATCCTATAACCTTTACGTATACTTATTACGTATACAAGAAAGGCAAAAAGGATTCACACTTGAATGTATATTCCAACGCGTTCACCACCCTCAGCTGGGTGATTTTTTTTTGCAAAAACTTCACTATTGTTTGATACTTTGGTTTCTGTTTCCCTTTCGAGTGGTGAGGATGCTTCCAGAATTTTGAGGGTGCTCAAATTGCGTCTGGTTCATCAAATTCCAGTGGAAATGTGGGAAGCCTCCGGTTCGACATGGTCCCTCGCCAGTCCCAAGTGAGAATCGTCGAAAACCCCTTTTCATGCCTCCCGCATGAATTTTGCACGAGCATGTGTGTACCCAGAGCAAACATAAAATCAGCACAACTATACAAAGGCTGCAAAGAACACAAGCGCGCTCCCACACACATACATACGTACACCTGTTTCAGATTCACCAAAGTTCAGATTGGCGGTTTAGCAGTTGAATGTTGGCCGAGCTGTTGGACAGCACACCCGAGAGTGGATGTCGTAATCAATTTGTGTAAACCTCGTTCGGGCCAACCTCCTCCTGGTGCTGGTCCTTCTGACCGTCCCACACCGGAGAACAAAAGTATGTTTGTCTGTTTGCTGGCTTTCGGTTCGTTGCATTATGATGAGACAAACGACATCCATGGCGGGCGAGGACTCCGGTGGTAGTTTTTACTTTCGAAATGGGATGCCGCACAGAAGGAGCGCTTTTTGTGGTGAAGAGACCTAGGGGAAAAGAAGCTGAAAGTCGGTGAAAGAACGATGGGCAGTGCCGGGCGGAAATAATGAGATGGAATTTCATTATGTAGCACAGGAATTGATTGATGGAGGTCATGGTTTGGTTTTGGCCGTTTTGGGCAAACAGACGTCGATGGAATACTTTATCTTATCCACCCGACAGTACAGTACGGTCTTTTACTGCACGTCTGTAGCGTCCACACAACATGAACTCCGCCTCCGTGAGCACAAATCAGGATCAAAATGATTTGATTTTTACCATCTGAACCACCGTTGTGGTTTGTCAAACAAAGCAGTGATCAAAGCATTTTCTTGGGAGCGGAGTCAATATTGGTACATCGATCAGCCTTATAACAAGTTGATTATATCTGTTTTCCTTTAAGGCGCGAGATAAAAGAGATCCCTAGAAACAAAAATTATGTATACAACCAATACTACTACTGTTGGAGATCAATGTAAGCTGCATCGAGCATCCCCTCGATTGCTGGCTACCAATCTACGGTTACCACCAACGACGATCGTTATCAGCCGATAAACGCGGGATTGCTATTATAAGAATGTATTGTTGAATGGGACCTTTTGTAGTATAAGAAATACGTGCGGTTCTTAGTGTATCACAATAGAGTTATCTGGGCAGTCACGTCGAGCGCACATTTTGTAATATAGTATAAGATAGTTAATCTAATAAATAAGTAGTTTTTTGATTAAAATGCAGTGTTTGCTAATCCACGTCTGTGTTTTCACTGTACGCTATCGAAAGCCGCGATAATCGGTGACAAGCTTATCATTTACAAGCTGTGGGCAGTGATTCCGCCAGCAAGAACTGTGTTTGGCGATTTTCTGAGTTTAACCCAAGAGAACCAGTCTAGCTATCGAACAGAGTGGTCCTTCGAGTCGGATGTCTGAAGGAAACCCCATCCGGTAGGACAGCAACAAGCAACAATATACGGTTCGTCAAAGCAGTCATCTTAGCCCTATTTAATTGTTCACCGGAAAACGCCATCTTCTTTGAGAGCGTTGGTTGGTTGGCGCCATCATAGGATAGAATATAATACAAGGCATATAACTTACCTTGAATAGGTGAGTGCATTTCCAAATAGTTTACATCCTATATCCCAGTACTACTCGCGGTCTTTCTATTGGAATAGGAATCTAACACCGATTCCCGTGCATCGACGCTGACGAAATATATGTCCAAAAACACCTACTCATCGTTGTTGGCAACTAAGGCGCTTGTGGAAGCGGACTACATCCCATATACCCGCACACATTCACTTGAACAACACCGTTGTCCCACCTATTGCGGTTCGTTCGTGGAGCATCTTTACATAAACACAAGGCTCGTTTGAAGAGCTATAAGGTAATTAGCTCTCCAAACACTTTATTCCAATCAAGCTTTGCTACTTGGTCTTCTTTTCGAGGAATCATCATGCCGAAAGGTAAATCGCTGCGGACACTACAGGCGCGACTCAAAGGACTGCAGACGACATTTACGAATCTGAACTCCTTCATGGGAAAATACACGACCGGAACGAACCCGATGGAGGTAACCGTGCGACTGAACAAGCTAGATGACATGTGGGATCAAATGAACGAAGCCATCGACGAAATAATTGCGCACGAAGAGTCACCCGATGATCCAGAAGCCTTCGTGAAAGATCGGATTTCTTTCGAGAACCAGTTCTTCACCTTGAAAACATTCCTATTGGATAAAATTCAACCTGTTCAAAACAACCCGCCCAGCTCCACCACCAATAACCCCGGTGGCACTCTTTCGACGACCCACGTGCGATTACCACAGATAACTCTCCCAAAATTCAGCGGAAAATTAGATGAATGGCTTTCGTTTCGGGACCTGTACACAGCTCTAATTCATTGGCAGGCGGATCTGCCCGCCGTGGAAAAATTTCATTATCTCCGAAGCCAATTGGAAGGTGAAGCATTGTCCGTGATTGACTCTCTTCCGCTAACCTCCGCGAATTATAATGTTGCATGGGATTTGCTGGCACAACGATACACAAACTCTAAATTTCTCCGTAAGTTGCAAGTTCAGGCTCTTTTCGAGCTACCAACAGTGAAAAAGGAATCACCGACGGAACTACATTCGCTTCTGGACTCCTTTGAGAAGATAGTAAAATCTCTGGATCAAGTCGTTGCTGACAAAGCAGATTATAAGGATTTGCTGCTGCTACACGTACTAACATCACGGCTGGATAACACCACGAGAAGAGGCTGGGAAGAGCATTCATCCAACGCACCAACGGACACTCTAAAGGACCTCACAGGTTTTCTTCAACGTCGTATTAGGATCCTGGAATCTCTACCATGTAAGGTACCAGAACAAAAAACGGACACCAATTATTCGAAGCTACCGAAGAAGGTCATCATGACGAAGTCTTGTAATGCAACGTTTCAGTCATCGGCATCCAACAAATGTGTGGCCTGCAGTGAAAATCATTTGTTGTACCAATGTCCTCAATTCCTAAAAATGACTGTTTCAGACAGAGACGGCATTCTTCGAAGTAACTCATTGTGCCGAAATTGCTTCCGAAGAGGACATCAGGCGAAGGAATGTTCGTCTAAATTTTCGTGTCGAAATTGTAGAGGGAAACATCACACGAGGAAACGAAATGCGAAGACCTTTTTTTCCAAAATTGTAAAACGAAATGATTCTGGGCGGTACATGGTGTCTTTACCAAAAAACGATGAGATGTTAGCCAGATTAGGAAGTTCCAGGTCGCTTGCAGATAGGAGGTTTATGCAACTGGAGAAGCGTTTGGGCAAGGATGACAAATTACTTGAGGCATACTGCGCTTTCCTGGAAGAGTACGAGGCCCTGGGTCATATGCAACTGGTATCAAGAACTGAAATAGCAGAAAGTCGGTGCTATCTCCCTCATCATCCTGTTATGAAGGAGGATAGTACAACCACAAAGGTGAGGGTTGTTTTTGACGCCTCGGCTCAAACAACCTCAGGACTGTCCCTCAACGATGGGTTGCTCGCAGGTCCTGTAAATCAGTATGATTTGAGGTCTATAAAACTGCGAAGCCGAACTCGTCAGATCATGCTAGTGGCCGACATAGAAAAAATGTTTCGGCAGATACAAGTCTGCCCCGAGGATTGCCGTTTCCAGTCTATTTTGTGGAGGTCGCGTGCAGACGAACCATTATCTACCTATGAGCTTCGTACCGTTACATATGGCACGAAACCAGCGCCTTTCTTAGCCACAAGGACTTTGGTTCAACTGGCTACGGATGAGGAGGAAAACTTCCCACTAGCGTCGAAGGCTATAAAGGAAGACTTCTATACAGACGACGCTAATAACAGGAGCAGATGAACCGATCGTGGCGAAGAAGCTTAGAATTGAATTGGAGGAGTTATTGAGGAAGGGAGGATTTGTCCTACGAAAGTTCGCTTCCAACTCTGAGACAGTCCTAGAGGATCTAGCTGTGGAAAATCGTTCAATCCAAACAATTGATGGAATTCATTTGGATCCTAATTCAACGGTGAAGACGCTTGGTTTGGTATGGATGCCTAACACGGATGTTTTGCGGTTCAGTTTCCGAATCTCTCCATTGACGGAGGATGCGATATTAACTAAACGAAAGGTTTTGTCCGAAATCGCAACTCTTTTTGACCCTTTGGGACTCATCGGAGCGGTTATAACAAAGGCCAAAATTACAATGCAGCTTCTGTGGCGCCTACAAGATGAAAACAACCACCAATTAGCATGGGATGCCCAACTTCCTGTGAAGGTAGCAGAAGAATGGATTCGTTTTAATCGGCAGCTTCCCATTCTGAACAAACTGCGAATAGAAAGATTGGTCATAGTAGCAAAACCGGTGAATACCCAACTGCATCTTTTTTCAGATGCCTCAGAAAAGGCATTTGGAGCCTGTGCCTACCTACGGAGCGGAGAATCTTTTTTCTTTGGGTAGATTCAACTACCGTCTTGCGTTGGCTGCTAGCACCTCCGGCGACATGGGCAACATTTGTCGCCAACCGTGTGTGTAAAGTGCAAGCAATGACGGAAAACTGCAACTGGCGACACGTACCGGGCGAACAAAATCCAGCCGACCTCATATCCCGAGGAATCTGGCCGGAAGAAGTTATAAGCAATCAACTATGGTGGGAAGGGCCTTATTGGCTAAGGACAGCTTCGGAGAATTGGCCAATGCAACAAAAATTCACTTTCGGAGAACATGAAGAAGAACGCAGGCGAGCTGCGTTTGTGGTATCCACAAAAGAAAATGAGATTTTCATCACGGAATATGTGGCACGATTTTCCAGTTTCACTACTTTGATCCGAACAACTGCATATATACGACGTTATTTACACAATCTTCAAGCAAAATCCTGTTCTCGGAGGTCATCTAGTTTCATTTCGACGGAAGAGCTGCAACAGGCGGAAAATATCGTCATACTTCGAGTCCAACAATCGACCTTTCATGCGGAGATCAGTGCACTAACTAAGGGAGCAAGAGTCCCACGATCGTCTCCCCTACGCTGGTATCATCCATTCCTGGCAAACAATGGGATGCTACGAGTTGGTGGACGAATAGGTCAAGCCCAAGAGCCCGATTATACAACTCATCCAATTGTACTACCTGCTCGACATGTGTTCACCACTCTGCGGATGCGTTATTATCATCATCGTCTTTTACACGCTGGACCACAGCTGATGTTGAGTACTATTCGTCTGCGATATTGGCCTCTCGGTGGACGAAATTTGGCAAGAACGATTTATCATCAATGTGTGCGATGTTATCGCACGAAACCAAAGGCTATTCGGCAGTTTATGGCGGAGCTGCCAGCCCCTCGAGTCACCCCAAATAGACCGTTCGCATCTTCGGGAGTGGACTACTTCGGTCCAGTGTTCGTTCGAATGGGTCATCGACAGCGAGCAGTCAAGGCATATGTATCAGTTTTCGTGTGTTTTTCGACCAAGGCGGTTCATTTAGAACTAGTGACGGACATGTCGACAGCACGATTTATCCAGGCTTTAAGGAGGTTTGTCTCGCGTCGTGGGAGGTGCTCCAATTTATATTCGAATAATGGCACCAACTTTGTTGGGGCCAAGAACCAAATGAAGGAGCTGATCAAAAGGTTGAGGTCCAAGGAGCATCACGATGCTGTAGCGAAAGATTGCGCTGATGATGGCATGGTGTGGCACTTCATTCCACCCGGCGGACCCCACTTTGGTGGCTTGTGGGAGGCCGCCGTACGAGCAGCAAAGGTGCATCTGTTACGGGTGCTTGGAGACACGGTAGTTACTTACGAGGATATGGTTACGCTCCTTGCTCAAGTGGAGTGCTGCTTGAATTCCAGGCCATTAACTCAGCTCTCCGACGATCCCGGGGACCTGCAACATTTAACCCCTGGTCATTTTCTAGTGGGATCGGCCTTGCAAGAGTTACCAGTTGAGGAATTGTTGCATATTCCTGTTGGAAAACTCAAGGATCTTGAAGCCACACAGCGCAGACTACAAGATTTTTGGAAAAGGTGGAGGTCTGAATACCTTACTCAACTTCAGGCTCGCACCAAATGGTGGCAACCGCCTGTGGATATTATTTATTTACGCAGATCAAGACCGGAGTGGCATTTGCAGTACATAAACAGTCATCTCTTTTCAGCTCGGTCCATAACTACATGTTGTCGCTTTCACGCAGTCTTCGAAGAACTTTGCTTAATGCGCACCTCACAATCTTGTGCTCGTCGGATTGTTATCGAGACCCATTTTCACCGGTTTGCTGTTCGACATCCTGGATACGTAACTGGCATACCCAAGTCGTGCGATCTTCACGGTGTGAACAATTGACAGTTCTTCCAACAGCGCAGCATCTTTCGGAGTCTGAAATATGTATGATTTCAAGACAAATTTTTCAAAACGACATATCTGCTTTTGTAAACAAAGATTCAAAAAACGATTTGACGAATCTGATAGCTCTCAATATCAATAGATAGGTGAAGGATTCCGCTACCTGCTGATGGTGTTGGTTTGCGTAGAAGAGCTATCAGATTCGTCAAATCGTCGTTTGAAAAGCAGATAAATCGTTTTGAAAATTATGTTTTGATTTCCAACACTACCCCCGAATTTATTATTATTATTTAATCAGACTAAGGCCGAAGTGGCCTGTGCGGTATATAAGCGTCTTCTCCATTCGGCTCGGTCCATGGCTACACGTCGCCAACCACGCAGTCTACGGAGGGTCCGCAAGTCATCTTCCACCTGATCGATCCACCTTGCCCGCTGCGCACCTCGCCTTCTTGTGCCCGTCGGATCGTTGTCGAGAACCATTTTCACCGGGTTACTGTCCGACATTCTGGCTACGTGCCCGGCCCATCGCAGTCGTCCGATTTTCGCGGTGTGAACGATGGATGGTTCTCCCAACAGCTGATGCAATTCGTGGTTCATTCGCCTCCTCCACGTACCGTCCGCCATCTGCACCCCACCATAGATGGTACGCAGCACCTTCCTTTCGCAAAACCCAAGTGCGCGTTGGTCCTCCACGAGCATCGTCCAGGTCTCGTGTCCGTAGAGGACTACCTGTCTAATTAGCGTTTTGTAGATTGTCAGTTTGGTACGGCGGCGAACTCTATTCGATCGGAGCGTCTTGCGGAGTCCAAAGTACGTACGATTTCCAGCCACTATGCGTCTCCGAATTTCTCTGCTGGTGTCATTTTCGGCAGTCACCAGTGAGCCCAAGTACACAAATTCTTCTACCACCTCGATTTCGTCACCACCGATGCAAACTCGCGGTGGGTGGCTCACATTGTCTTCTCTTGAACCTCTTCCTATCATGTACTTCGTCTTCGACGTGTTGATGACTAGTCCGATCCGCTTAGCTTCCCTCTTCAGTCTGATGTAGGCTTCCTCCATCTTCTCAAAGTTACGTGCCATAATATCTATGTCGTCGGCGAAACCAAATAGCTGGACGGACTTATTGAAAATTGTACCACTCGTGTTAATCCCTGCTCTTCGTATTACCCCTTCCAAAGCGATGTTGAATAGCAAACACGAAAGACCATCACCTTGCCGTAACCCTCTGCGGGTTTCGAAGGGACTCGAGAATGCCCTGAAACTCGAACTACGCACATCACCCGATCCATCGTCGCTTTGATCAACCGTGTCAGTTTATCCGGAAAACCGTGTTCGTGCATTAGCTGCCATAGCTGGTCCCGATCGATTGTATCATATGCGGCTTTGAAGTCGATGAATAGATGATGTGTGGGCACGTTGTATTCGCGGCATTTCTGCAGTACTTGGCGAATGGCGAACACCTGGTCCGTGGTGGAGCGTTCGCCCATAAAACCCGCCTGGTACTGCCCCACGAACTCCCTTGCAGTTGGTGCTAGTCGACGGCATAAAATTTGGGAGAGTACCTTGTAGGCGGCGTTCAGCAATGTGATTGCGCGGCACTACCCCCGAATGCGATACGTAATTTGTGAACAGACCCTCATGTTACCGACAGGGTACCCTTCGATTTCAAGTGATTTTTTTTGGGGTTCCAAAATACCCTGGATTTTGAAATTCAGTGACATCTTCAAACAAGACAAAATTTAGGTTTGGGTGATATCAAAATGAAAATCCAGCAAGGGGGCCTTGGGGAGGGGCTTCTGAATATTTTTATCCCGTAACATACCCACAGGGTACTCGGATACCTACGTTCTTGGTATGAAGATAAATTCGTCTGTTTTGAACCGATTTAGATGATTCAGTTTGCTATGAATGTAGACATTTGTCTTTTATTCTCGGGGGCAGCAGGGAATATGTCCAAGGGCCCACCCCAGGCCATCTTCGAGTTGTGGCGCCTGCCTAGGATGTGGTAGGGTTTGACAGTAGGCCTTGTTAAACCTCTATAAAAAGCTGTTGGTGGAAATCATGTGCACCCGATTGGACCCAACCACAAAGCGCTGTTATTATTATTATTATCTTTATTTGTGAGGTTTTCGGCCCTGGGCCGGTTCACCTCGTAAAGGCGCTTTTGGGAGGAGAATTCCTTAATCTGCTACAAAGAAGCAGGATAAGGTGAAGAATTTGATCAACTTTCGCCAGACCAGGATCAAGATTATTGGATCCTTTCCGCTGAAACCTTCCGAGAAAAGAGAAACGCCGAAGATGCCTTCCCGAAAACCATCGCTCACTCGATCGAGACACAATGCAGTTTACAACACTGGGTTACACTGCACAGCTTGTTCAGCATCTCATCTACTTTTCCAATGCCCAGCATTTCAGATGATGTCTGTGTCATCTCGAGATAAACTGCTACGGAGCCATTCGCTGTGCAGAAACTGTTTCCGACGTGGTCACCAGGCCAACGAGTGCACGTCGAAATATGTCTGCCGTAGCTGCAAGGGGAAGCACCATACACTAGTGTGCTTCCATTCCGAAAATACCTCTAGAAGAAGAGGTGCCTCTGCTGATCGACCAAGCACCAGTAGTGTACAGTTCTCCAGTGAGACTAATTCCAACACAGTCCTCGATTCAATAGTGTCTTCCAATATTGCGATCAACCACTCAGCTTCAGTATTGCTGACCACCGCAATCGTTCTAGTGGAGGACGATGAAGGAGTAGCCTTTCCAACTCGGGCGCTCCTAGATTCAGAATCTGAATGTAATTTCATGGCAGAGCGGCTCTGCCAGAAAATGAAGATCAAGCGAAAGCGCTCGAACATCAACGTTGTGGGAATTGGACAGTCAAATATGAAGGTGCGACATCGTGTCGAAACCAAAATCAAGTCGCAAGTTTTACCATTCTCGCATAGGATGGAGTACCTCATTATTCCGACCGTTACGTCGAATCTTCCAACTGGCAGATCCATCCTTCTTCGAATCAGCTGCTGTCGATCTGGTGATTGGTATACAACATTTCTTCGATCTCATCAAATCCAGAAAGATATCATTGGGAAATGGGCTCCCGACGTTGAATGAGTCTGTTTTTGGCTGGATTGTTTCTGGTGTGGTCAACGATGCCGGTGCTGTAGTCCAAAAATCCTGCTACACAGCAATGGCTACCGGTTTCGAGGAGCTGATCAATCGGTCTTGGAACTGCGAAGAATTGGAAACCAGCAACAACTATTCCCCAGAGGGGGAGAGATGCGAGGAGAATTTCAAACGATCCGTGCGGAGATCCGAAAATGGACGGTACACCGTGTGGTATCCAAGGAACCATGACAAATTAGTCGAATTGGGCGAGTCAAGGGACATTGCGCTTCGACGACTTTTATGGTTGGAACGCAGACTGGATAGGGATCCAGAGCTACACGAGCATTATAAACAGTTCATGGTGGAGTACGAACAACTCGGGCACATGCGCAAGGTGGTCGATACAGGGAAAGAGGGTTTCCATCCAAAGATGTTTCCTTCCACATCATCCAGTCGTCAAACAGGACAGCACAACGAC